>NW_027526385.1:91137917-91448210 GCF_048455015.1 Haemaphysalis longicornis
TCTGTCCTTGGCTTCCTATCCTATGAGCTCATGCGTTCGCGGAGACACTTAGTACATAGTAAGCCATTGTAACAATCGCATCACAACTCGCATCGTAACACTCGCATCACAAAGTGTTCATTTTCAGTGTACTCGCAGTGGGGGGGCTATGGGTGATTGCAGGCTATGGGTAGTTACAGCTTAAAAATAGACACGAGAATGCGACCGTCAAGACAATGTAAAGCACAACCAAACCCTCCAGACGTTTTGCAAGACTTTTTAAGGGATTTATTTAGTATTTCTACACATTGACAGTGTCCATATATCAACTGTATATAAAGAAGCGACAGGAACAGTAAGTGGATATTTGGAAAACCATTAAAAATGTCAGATACTGATGCCGTCAAGTAAGAAATGCCGAATTGAAGTGTTTTCGTCAGACAAGAGATCTCGGACTGAGGATCCCCTCCACTGGGCGGGTGCCTTAACAGCAGCACTGTTTTACTAAAAATTTCATTCATTCATTCATTCATTCATTCATTCATTCATTCATTCATTCATTCATTCATTCATTTGTTAGCCTCTCAAAAAGAGTGTGCTTATTTGATGTTGCAGCAGCCTAAGCTCGAACCACATTTTCTTTCAAGAAACATGTCGAGTTAACACGGGGTGCATTTCGAACGGTATGTATTGTATTCAGGGGAGTATGAATTCACCAAAATACTTAAAGTAGCCGCAGATACTTAGGACAACTTTACGCCAGGCGTGAACTTTTGAAATTTTGGGAGGTTGGAACGATTGTAGGTTTTTTTGTGGAATGTGGTATTTGTTTGTGAGTTATGCAAACACAAGTTCGTGCACAAAGCAATCACGAAATTCTTCAAAACGCGTTTCACGCCACCTCGTTTACGGGCTGTCCATTTGCCTGGAAAAGCTGGTCTTTTCTTTTCGGTCATCTTCAAGTGCACTGATGCAGCAAAGATACCGTGGCCATCGAAGCAGCGGCGCCCTCCTCGCGAGGTTGGTGATAGCGGTATCCTCCACCGAGGCGACTACCAGGTGTAATTCCAATGTTCGCACTTTAGATGTCTACTCTGCATTCTGATTCCGTCACCCGCTGCCCGCAGCAGCTGTTTTAGCAGAGGGAGGGTAGAGAGCTTTGCGTACGGCGTTTAAAAGTGGGTTCGAGCGGCCGCAGACACCCAGGAAGTCGTCCATGCTGAGGTCCCAGGCCATGAGTCCCGCCAGACCCCGCCTCAGTGCGAAGCGCGCTTTTCGCATTATTGACCGGGGACCGTCGAAGCAGACCCACTGGTCTCCGGAGTACGCATACACTCCAGCGTCTGGGTCCAACATTTGGGTCCAACCACCCGCCTTGATCGCACTGCATATCTGAAAGAAAAAAAGGTTCAGGGTGAATTCTTTTGGCACAAAAAATTCAAGGGAGCATGAAGTAGAATGAAAAGTGATGATAGTGTCTGCGAACACCAAAACACCGTTCATCTACCATAATTAACAAACAGCTCGCCAAGAGAAAAAAAATTCAGGGAAGTTTGTACTAACGCGCAAGACATGGGTGGCGAAGCTTTTGTTGGTGAGCAATGCCGGACACATAGTTCAGTTTCACTATGGTTGTTGATAATCTAGTTACGGCGCTAATAATCTTTGTCATGTCAATCGGAGAGGCGGCGAGTGGTGGATGCGAAATCAACCTCAGCCTTCTAGACTTTCTCCAGCTCTTCGTCATCGCCTCGAGCCAGCGGTGGCGAGATCTGCTAATTGTCTTGGGACGGGGGGGGGGGGGGGGGCACCCTTATGGCAATGTCTCCAATTATTCGTATTTTAAACAATTTTAAAAAGGTCAATTGAACACCCTAAATAAAAAAAAACTAAGTGAACTTTGTTGTGAAATACACATTAAGAAAATAAAACCCCGATAAAGTAAAGTAGTTGGATTTGCTTGCCCTAAGTAGCCACCAATTCAGCAGTGGAGATATAGAACGCACTGAAAAACGAGCCCTACCCTAGCCCCGCCTCCTTGTAAGCCGCTGCCATGGACCGTTTGCATCACCTCAATAATCAGCAAAGAGCATGAATTGTATTATTTTAAAGCGCTTGAAATCATTCTCGAAATACTATCTTCGCGTTACGTGGGCGTCGCACGAGCTCGTGTCTCCGGAGTTTCGATCAATCTCAGGCATTCTGGAATGGCACCACAATCCTCAGCAAGTGGAACTTCTAGGGGTCGTTTGAACAAGACGCCTCCGCGTTCTTACAGAAGACTGTTTAAAGGAGCCATGAAGAGAAAACACAACTTTGTTTAATTTGAAAGAACTAGGATTCAGTATCTCACTCAGCTCCATTACAGCCACAAAAGATGTTTTTTTTAACGAAAAAAAAGCAAGAAGTATTTAAAAACTTTTAAATTTCGCGCCACAGTGACGTGTTATGAGCAAGAATGACGTCATATGGGCCAACAATAAAATATAATTTTCAGTGCGTTAACTGCACGTTAGCATTCAAGTGTTGTTGTCAAATGGCACTAGAGGCCCCATTACAGACGTCCAGTCATGTGTCGTCACGACAGGTGAATTAGGCGGCGGCCAATCGCACAAACAAAATTTCGTGACGTCATAGAAAAGTTGCGGGAAATTGGCTAGGGGGTCGCGACTGCTTCACACGTTTTCTTTAATATCTCCGTTATTTGTACAAAGATTGCGATGACATTGGTATCATTGTTATCGGGACTAAGCCATCTTTTTAATAAACCCAACTTGTATTTTGTCTTCATGGCTCCTTTAAGCTTGTCGTTCCGCCGTGGAGCATTGCCAGAAAACTCTGCCCAACTGTGCGCCGCCTTACGTTGCCTAGAAAACACCTTCGAGAACCCCCAGCCACGTAACCTCATCGCAACCCACGCGAGTAGGGCCGAGTCTGCGGCGTGCGTGCGCTCTGCTCCCCTCTCTCCAAGTTACGGATGACCACTGTAAACGCGGAAGTTGGCCGTGATGTCATCGGTGAGTAAAAGCTTAGAACAGCCGGCGCGGAGGCAAGACCGAAGAAAAAATGGCCGCGTATCTGCTCCTTTCGTTGCAACTGTCGACGAAAGACGATAGTCGACTGGCGCGCCTGCCAAGTAAATGCCTCACTTCTCTTTCTCGCTCACGACTCATGCTGTTCTTCTCCAGTCTCGTTCCTCCCAAGATAAAGCGCTAGAGGGTTGATCAATCCAATTTAAATTTAACGCGTTCCACTAATCCAAGTCGGGCGTCTCGATGCCAGCGCTGTCGTACGGTGGAGACGCGCGTGAATTTAGGCACCCTACTACAACGTTTATGGAACCACATTGCCCTACTCCACGAGCGTTCCAAGTGGAGTGGGGGTCCGATCTAGAGGAACGTTTCTTTGCTGTTGCCATTTGATTTCTTAAAGGGACCCTGCAACACTCTCTGTGCAGTGCAAGTAAACCTGCGCGGTGCTTAGCTTACACTACCAGTAATAGCTGAGCCAAATATTACACGTGCACGTGAAGCAGTGAGCGCGCGAATCGCTGGGAAACAGGCGGAAAAACCAACCGCACAATCGTAATCCTCGTTATGCACCCCTGGCGTTGCTTAAATGACGACATTGAGGCCATGGCTGTCCGATCGGCTGTCACTGGTCAACTTCGCGGCTAAGTTCTCGCATTTCCTGGAACGATCCACCGTCGTCGGCAATGTGTAAGAACCTCTTCTCTGCGTTAACATGTAGGCACAGTTTTGCCGTTTCTTTTGTGGTTTGAGTGTGTGCGGACTTTAAGTGATGAGCTCAATACTTTCCTTTCAATTAGACCACTCGACAACAAATGTTTATTGCTCCAAAAACACCCTACCAGCCCGAGCGCGCGCTTGCGAGCAGGCATCCATGCCTGCTTTTTTGTGGCAGCAGACCAGAAATAGACGCCCCCCCCCCCCCCCCCCCACGTTGCGGCCAAAAGGAGAAAACTCCCCGCCCTGTGATATATCGAAGGTCGCGAAGGAAACGCCGCAAGCCGGCCCCCCTCTCCGGGAGAGGGCGCGCAGCTTTCGTCGCGTTGTCCGCGGTCGAGTTGAGAGGGAACGATTATGCGTGATTTCTCCTCGCGCATAGTTTCGGTGATAGTGAAGGAATTTTTATAATTCTTGCGGGAGGAGATTGCCCAAACCCAAAATATATTCCCAGCAGTCGATGGTAAGTGCTGCAGGGCCCTTTAAAGGCTGCCAGGAGCTATAGTAGGGCTGGAAACAGTAGGCGACGGGTTTGTGCCGTTGATGCAGTATTTCGTTTGCTGTCGGAAATAGTAAGCATCCGTGATTTTTTTAATAAAGAAACACTATAAATATCACTTATGTATTGGCTTTCTGCCTCATATTTGCCTAATGTCTTGCCCGTGTTCAACAATGTTGAAAACTATGAACATTGACACCGGACTTAGACGTTTATACACTCTAAGAAATCGGCGCAGGTGGGCTTCACGACAACGCCCTAGGACGACCATTCAGCGTGCTTAAATGTGCGAATTTGGCGAATGACAAGGCCAAGCATGCGATTAAAGTAAAACTAGGATCTGCGCTGGGACAGCAGCGCACACCCGCGCCTTGCGCTGTTGTCCCAGCGCAGATACTAGTTTTTGCTTTATTCGCATGCTTGGCTTCGTGATTCGCCGAATTCGAACATTGAAGCACGATGAATGGTCGTTCGAGGGCGTTGCCGTGAAGCCCACCTGCGCCGATTTCTTAGAGTGTAATTGGCTGTTGGTATATGAGACTAGTGCGCAGCTTTTGTTTCACTTCGGCTGGGTGGCTGAATCGAGTCACAGACGGACAAACATACAGGGAGAACAAAATTTTTGCGTTTACGTAGCCCAAGAAAGACAATCGTCTTCGAAACCACAGGCCCGAGGAAGAAGCGGCTTACCAAGAAGAGCGCCGTACTGAAAAGAGAGAAGTGATGCGTCGCCACCGAGCTGATTCGGAGAAATGTGAGCGAGTTGCATAAGATCCGAAGTTACGAGCTCGCGTACATTGTACATACTTTAATGACCTAGCGTGCATTGCTCTTTGGGGGGCTAACAACGACACCACCTATAAAAATTGACTTAGTCTCGAAGGATACCCAGGCAAACTACTTGGCCGAATGTCCAAGCATATATACGCATAAACTTAACCCATCCAAAAAGCTAGATGGACCCGCCAGCTTCTCTCTTTGGCCCGGCCAGGCTTCGCGTCACTATACCGAAGCTGCCCCAATTTTTACGCAATATGTTGTCGCATTTCCACCGGCTTCCAGCCAGTTAGGTCAGCACAGGAAGAGGGTGTGCCCGTATAGCAACGAAGCACGTTTAGGGCTTTCCCCCTTTGAGCCCGGCGTGCGGAAAACGGCATGGCTCTCTAATGACAGCACGTGCCCCCCCCCCCCCCCCCCCCCCCCCCCCCTCCTCTCTCTCTCTCTCTCTCTCTCTCTCTCTCTCTCTCTCTCTCTCTCTCTCTCTCTCTCTCTCTCTCTCTCTCTCTCTCTCTCTCTCTCTCTCTCTCTCTCTCTCTCTCTCTCTCTCCCTCTACCTCTCTCCTCCCTCTCTCTCCCCTCCCTCTCCCTTTCTCTCTCTCCCTCTCTATCTATCTATCTATCTATCTATCTATCTATCTATCTATCTATCTATCTATCTATCTATCTATCTATGTATCTATCTATCTATCTATCTATCTATCTATCTTCAACGAGCCAAAAAACAAAATGAGTAGGGTTCAATAAAAGTCGGGTATGTCTATATTACAATGATATAAAATTTGTCTCTCACTTGAAAGAGCGTAGCTGGGTATCAACAAAAACAGTTAAAAGAGTTGCGACTAACTTTCTGGTGAGGTCTCTATGACGTGAGACGAGAGTATTTGCTTAATCGGCGGTAGCCACAATAGAACCCGACAAGAAACATAACGTCAAAATTTTAGTGCGGCTTCTAGTTCAGTTAACGCACAGTTATCAAAATATGATAACTATGCTTTTAATGTTTACCTTTATTTTTTTTAACTGCCGCGACTGTCGTGCCATGGCTGATGTCGCGTATTGCAAAATTTAAACGTTTAGAGTGCTCCTTGTGTTCTTTGACTAAAATTCATTTTACCTCACTGGAATAGACTTGAGCGTGTTACAAAATGCTAGTGAATTCAACATAAACAAGAATGTATTTTGTCTTGATGAAGCGTATCAGCGAGAATTTTAGAAATGATATATTTGACGGCGTCTGCATCCGTAAATTGGCTACTACAAATAAAATGCTTTACCTCATAGTAAGCGAGCAGTCCCACGGTATCTGTGAATGGTCCAGGTTTGCCAGCTCCGGAAATGGGAGCCCCTATCGTGTTCTTTCGAGGATTGGCCAGAGTGAAGGAGCGGGAGAAGAAGGGGACGCCCAACACGAGCTGCGATGCAGGTGCTCCCATGGCCATGAGAGCGTTGACCACGTACTCCTGGAATGAAAAAAACAGTGTTCACAACATTCCCACCTGGTAAAGAGCTGAAATGTTTGTTTCACTTACGAAATACTGTGAGGGGTAGATAGCTATGGAAGAACACAAATGGTTGCCCAAAATACGATGGACTAATGTTTCCTTGACAGCGTGATTCATTGATTGATATAACTGCTGTATTGTGTGAGTAATTGAACTTCGTTACTTCGTCAATTGAACAAATGCTACCACGCGTACATTTTGCCGCTTCATTTATGATGGACTCTTCTGGCCTCTTCCCTTTGGTATCCGGTAGTTAAGAATACTGTCATAGTTTCTGTAGATGATATGCGTGTTAGGGATGTTCATCGCTGTGCATGTGAGAATGTAATCCTTATTAGCAGTAACTACGTCGTTCGGAGTTTATTTAGTGTGGTTTCTTATTATTACCATATTGCGTAAAATATGATGATTCTATGTCTGTGACATCTTTATGCACAATCGGCTTATCTCTTTAAAAGTAAGCTGAGATCTTCGCCGAGAAGTATTAATGTTGTACATACAGTACGCTGCTACGTGCTATAGCAAATATATGAATAGTAAATGCGGCGATGAAGTATATTACTAGCAGTAAAGTAAAGACATTCATTCTTCACTGACTCATTCACTCTCTGAATGTTTCTAGTGGACCTTACAAGCTGCCGTGGGGCGTATTACGAGCTCAGTTCGTTGGTGCTCTTAGTAAGCGGCTAGCCGAACCATGAGCCCGGCTTGGACACCTTGTTCGCTTGTGATAAATGCAATTTCTCAAGGAAAGGTTGAGGTGGTGATTTTGAAAGAGGAGTTCATACGCGCCGCGTTGCTACACTTACGATGCTGATTTCAGGATTAGTTTCATCCATGGCTGCTTGAAACGGAGCGTAGTGTCCCGTGGTAGAACTCCAGGGACCATAGTAGTCGTACGTTATGACGCTCGCAAAGTCTACATGCCTGCGCGTAAGAATGGTGTAAAAAAGTACATTTCAATAACGGCCACCTGACAAGAACGTGACACGTAATATTTGAGCATAGCTTGTACTGGCTGTCTGGTGTGGCCGTTTATGTTGCTGCTGGCATCGTGGGCCAAAACTGCCTCTTCAACCTTTTCCCTCACTCCTCACTCGCAGCGGGCGGCCGGAAAATCACTCTTCACCCGCACGTGGCGGACCCGTGTTCCGGAGGCCGAATTACGAGCTGTTTGACACAATACAAAAAAAAGGAAAAGTGCCGAAAATTATGTCTCCCTCGCGAACTCGGACAGAGTTAACTGACCAAGAAAATAAAATTTCTTGCTCTAAAAGAAGTACTGATGTTTACCATACTGCGTATGATGCGAAATTGGCGCGCAGCGGAAACTGAACTCTTGTCGGTAACGGGGCATACCTGCTGAGGCTCAGGAAGTCATCGCGTGATCAGCGAACGCATGGTGGCGCACGCTACTCTGCCGTTATATCGCAGCGCGTCTCCGCTGCCGAGCATGTTGTGTAAGTCATGTTTGAACCTCCCGCGCGAATGTCACGGGGTTAGGATGATCCACGCAGCAAGGTGGGTGCCGTAGGACCACGTGCCGCACGCAGCTGGTGCTGGTCTTTTGCTCGGCCACGCCCGCCTCCCCCTCACACTTTCGCTGCTTTTCCTCTGCCGTTTTAGTGCGCAGGTGTCACGCGGTTCCGTTGAGCCACGCAGTGAGGAGGACGCCGAAGGACCACGTGCAGCACTCACGCGTACTCGGCTTTGCTCGGGTGCGTTGCCCTCTACCTCACACTTTCGCCACACTCTTCTCCTCTGTTTGCTTTTTTTTCCTTCGCCCGCTCGGTTACGATGACGTCGCCACTGCAAGAATTACTGTAGCGCCGCCAAAGTGTGGCGCACTAAAAGGCCTAATCAAGAAGAAACATGCTTGTAAATTTGAAACACCCGCCGTCCGCCAACCGCGCCCTGCCTCACCACATAGATCCCAGATGGCGCCACGCAAACCACCGTCTAAGCAAACCCATACTCACGCACTCGCCCACGCCACTCCAACCGCACGAAAAGGGTTGTGTTGGAATTACACAAGGGCTGTGTTGTCGTTGGCCAAGGGTTGGGCATTTCGCTTAACAGAAATTTCGCAACGGATTCATTTACTGTTTCGCCGAGTTGAACAAGCTCTGCGTACACACACGTTCCCGGTAGGGAGAGGTTGGTTTATTTCTGGAACGCTTTTGTTCAAAACTTTGGTGAATCATTCTTAAATGCTAGCTATGGCTTTAAAAGACTACATTACTCATTCACATTGTATTAGTGCTCAGTAGCCGGCTAGCCGTGTAATGTATGTGCGAGAGAGTATAGTGAATTGTGTTGATTGCTATGCTGAATGGGAAGAAGACGTAGAAGTAGAAGAACCTGCGTGCAACTTGCATGCTGCTCTCATTCCCGCGCCACGACGGACCTGTCACAGACGTTGTAAACAATTCCTTTTAAATTGGTCACATATGTAGCGTTGCAATACAATGGATATACGCTGAATACAAGGAGGATACAGTACAAAAAATGAACACGATATAATTAATGGAGAGAGAAACGCAGTGGAACCACACAAAGTGCAGATCTTTGATAACGGCTGCATAGTGCAGAACGAAGATGGACTAGGACTATTTGCTTCAATGTCCGAGTTAGACAATTTGTTGGAGTGTACAAAAATAACTCTATTTCTTGATATTTTAATGAAACCAGAACACGGGAAAGTAAGTTGTGTGAAATCAGCAATTAGCAGAGGAGATAGGCTCACCTGAATATCTCAGGCACATTGTACGCCTCTTCGATTACTTCGATGTTTCCAGACAACGCTGTCGAAAGCAACAGCGGAGGACTGAAGACGTCAAATGCTTCTCGCAGGTCCTGAAAATATGGAAGGGCAGACGTTCATGGGGTTGCAGGATGTACCGCTGGAGGATATCCGCAGAGCGCCAGCCCCTTGTCTTGGTGGATTTTACGAAGAAATGTCTGCATTCAGGCACGAACATCTGTCACGTTGTATAAACTGTACTATCTGTAATAAAAATTTAATGAATACAGAAACCAACACACTCTTTACATCAGTTTTCAGCCCTAACTTATTTATTGTATATAATCTAAAACAAAAATTGGCCGCGTATCTGCTCCTTCCGTTGCAAATGCCGACGAAAGACGGTAGTCTTTATCGACTTTTGCCAAGTAAATGCCTCTCTTTGCTTTGCCGCTCACCTCTCATGTTGTTCCTCTTGCGTCCCTTTGCTCCCAAGGTAAACGCGCCAAATGTTTGCCTAAATAATGTTAAATTTACCGCGTTCCACTACTCCAGGCCGGGTGTATCGATGCCAACGCTGCCGTACGGTGGAGAGGCGCGTGAGTCGAGGCGCCTTACTTCAAGGTTGATAGAACCACGTTGCCCCACTCCTCGTGCGTTCCAAGCAGAACGAGGAACTTACCTAGTCGAACCTTTCGTAACTGCTGCCAGTTGATTTCTTAAAATGGTGTCAGAAGCTATAGTGGTGCGGGCGATGGCAGGCGACGGCGGAGTGAACTTTTTCTGCAGTTGATGAGCTATTTAATTTCGCAGAAATCAAGCATGTATGATTTTTGATAAGGAAACACTGCAAGATATCACTTCTGTATTAATTTGTTGTAATATATTTGCCTAATGTCTTCTTGTTGTTCAACAATCTTGACAAGTATGAACATTACACCGGACTTAGACAAGTAGATTTAGTTGTGACTATATAAGACTCTTCAACATTCCTTTTTTACTTTGGTCGGTTAGCTGAATCGAGTCACAGACAGACAGACAAACATACAGAGGCCAAAATTTCTGGGTTTAAGTAGCCCAAGAAAGGCTATCGTCTTTAATAAAATGAGGCTGGCAACTGACGTGAAAGGAATGTTGGTTTCTGTATTCATTACGATACAGGTTTGTTCTGTACGGGTGGCGTAAACACACTGCATTTGACTCGTCGATACCTGAGCGTCATACTTTTCAGACAGTTTAGAGCAAGGAAGACCGACAAATGAGCTGTTAAACTGGGTAGACTGAAGACTATCGCCTTTTTATGACGTTTGCGAGGAAGCGACAAATATACGACGAATTTTCACACGCCGTTTTAGCTTACTCGTTGGCTGTTAGCGTCATAAGCTACAGCTTGGTCATATGCAATATCAGCTCTCTGACTCACTTTAAGTAGAAGGGCAAAATTTTCGACATCCGGTGGGTTTGAAGGGCAAACTCCGAATGCGCAGTTTGGATACTCCCAGTCGAGATCCAGGCCGTCGAAGCGGTGCTTTTTAAGGAATATCACAGCGTCCTGAGCGAAGTCCCGTCGGGCTGTCTCGTCAGCCGCGAGGCGCGAATACTTGTCGTCCGAGCCTCCGCTGTCTCCCCATCCTCCTAGAGACAGCAGCACCCGAAGTCCTCGGTTGGAGGCTTTGAGAGCTGTAACCCTCTGAATGAAAGAAAGCATGCGACAGGATTATTACAGGAACAGGGCGTCTTCTGTGCATGAGTGAACATAGGTAACTATACAAAAGAGCAACCACAGGCTTTATTTTTCAATAAAAAAATAACGGTTTACCATTCGGCGATGGTTGGCTACAGCTATGGATTTGTACTTTCAATTTCTCGGTCGAATGAAGCACATTAGTTTGGCTAACAAAACGACTTCCGTAAGGCGGGGTTATTTACTGAAAATCCGGACAGCACTTATTTACTGTATAAAAATTGAATTTTGAAGCATTCAAGCTCGGGTGATTTTGCACTTCAAACCAACTGGCCATTCAACAAAAAAGACAGAACATTCACTTAAAATGTGGTTTATTTTCTCGAAGTTGCAGTAACAGGTGTGCACCTTTTAAAGATCATTAGTAGTAATCATGCGAAAAAGTTCCATCTCTGGTCGCTCACAATAAAAGAGGCTGTTTACACAGAAAAGATTTCTAAGAGCACCAGGCACTGTTGTCGAATGTCTGAGGACATTCGCAAGAATACGGCTACACAAAGTACAAATTTATTGGCGTTATTTTTAGAGTCTTTCGCACTTGAGGTTATAAATTTTGTTACAGTTCACCTACCTAACTGGTTCCACTAACCTTACGAAACGAGCTTCTTCATTTTGCGCTAAAAGGTTGGAAAGCACGCCGTCTTCTTGAAAGTTTATTTTGTAAAGAACGGGGGAGACAACGCCATACTTTACGTCTCAAGATATAGAGGCGTGATGCGTGATACCTGATACAGACTAGAAGGCGTGTTAAAACGCAAGTCATCTAGAGAGTCGAAATCCACGGTGGGCGCTCACTCAGCAACAAATATAGGAAAAATATGCCATTTTTTTTCATTTTACTTCCCTAATGAGTGACCTTACCCCCCTTACACTTCCCGCTATTTTTGGTGAAATCGAGGCAACATTTATTTTATTCACCTCGCTCGTACATTATATCTATATTGAACGGGCTGATAAACAATAAATTGGGCGAAACAGAAATAATTAGGGGATACATTGTCGTGCCAAATAAAAACTTATATTTCCACAGTTTGCGCAAGGTATTAAATTTTAGCTTAGCTTTGAAGTGGCCTTGGTTTCGTTGAGATAGGACCAAAAGTTGAGGATTTACACCGGCGGTTTTTGAACGGCACATGATTGTGATTGCATCATCCTGCTTAAGTTTTGGATGAAACATGTTGGATGTCGGCGCTTGAACTCGCAGCCTCTCTTGGCCGTAAAATTCAGGTATATCTTGCACGTAAAAGTCAGGTATGGAGGTGTTTTACACGCGCCGTAAAATACGGTACCCTCTCAGTGTAGTGCTCGTGAATTTATCCTTTCGAGATTTGTGGCATTGGGCATGAGTGAGCTGCGCCATTGAAGAAGATGTGTTCTAATACCTTCAGAATAACGAGGAGTAAACAATTTTTTCTAAGATCGGATAAATTTTCACAATCGAGTATAAATTCAGTGTTTCGTCTCATTACTCCACTGCAACTTTTTGCATGGAAAGAACCAACTATTAGGCTGAAAGATTCGCAGTTTCATAAAGGTACATGACATAATAAATATACATTACAAAAGCTTTACCTTAAACAAACCGTCCTAGTGTTATTTTGTGTGCGAAATATTTTGCAAGGACAACCCTAGGAATCCCACATTCAAACGCCCTGTCATTCAGCCCAGTAACAGCTAGTTGGGAGGGCAGACTACAATAAGTGCCTGCAGTATTTATAGAGCTGGTATAGCCTATATGTAAATTATAGGTGTTGCCCAAGGCTGATTTCTCACCTGGTACAATTCGTTGTCGGCATCCGCCCACGGGTCAGCCATAACAATCTTCAGGGTAGAAGAGTTTAAAGAGGCGAAGGCATAAATAATATGCGTACACAGCTTGGCATCCACATCCTCCGGCGTGAAGCGGCCACGGCCTTCGCGATACATTGACCAGCTCGTGAAGTAGCATACGATTTTAGGACCAGGTGGTTCCTCGATAGCGGGTTCAGTTGTCGTAGTGTACTCCTGGTGGCTTTCTGAATTCAATTCAGTTGACACAGCAGAAACGGTGGTTTCGTGCACCTCCTGGTATGGTAAATTTGATGATGGCGCTGGATTGTCGGTTTTACCGTCTTCCTGTTTAGGAGCCGGGTTTGATTTTGAATGAGCTGTCATGACATCCGCTGTTTCGTTCACGCTTTCAGAAAATAGGGATTCCGTTGTAGTTTTTGTAGATTCTTCGCCCACAGCAAGCTGTGTTTTATGGAGCGTGGTGGATTCGGGGTTTTTGTGTGTATAAACCGAGCTGGACTTAGAAGGTGTCGTTCCTGTATTTTGAAAATCGGAAGTAGTTTCGGTTATAGAATGCTCAGTGCTAACAGTGACGTAACGTTCGTGTTCGTCTGTAGTGTAAACCGAGGTGAAATTCCCAACTGCAGTGAAATCTTCGTCCTGTACATGTTCTAACAAGCCTATTGTTACAACTGAACCCTCGTGGTTAAGTGTGGCGTTCATTTCTTGGTTTTCTGGCATCAAAACTGAACCGAAGTTAGTAAAGGTTTTTTGTTCGTTGTCCTGCCCTAACGAGGTCACTTCGTCCACCGAAGGCGCAGTAATATGCGTGGGGTCGAATTTCGGCTCTTCATTTGCAAGAATTGAGCCAGAAAGTATCGTGGTCTCTTCATCCCTATCAGGCGCTAATGAAAACTGTTGGGACATTGAAGGCGCGGTAAGGGTGGCGTGAACACCCGGAAGCTCGGTCACGTAAAATGAGTTTGAAAGTGGGGCTATTGTTGCATCGTTCTGGCGTTGATGTGCTGATGACGACTCTTCTGTTTCAGAAGGCTCCATTTTAGGGCTGGCGTTCAGTTCAGGCTGTTCTGGCACAAATACAGAGCTTCGGTTTGGAACTTCTGTTTCATCTTCCTCCTGACCACGCGTAGGTGATGGTGACGTCAGTGTCTCCTCGTGATGCTTATTTTCATTAACGGCTAGTTCAGGTATCAATTCATGCGTGGTCGTTACCTCAACAGCCCGGTCGGTGGTCTCATACAAGTCCAAATCTTTATCAGCTGTGAGGCTGGGGCTTTCAGGCGTAATTAGTGATGATCGTGTCGATTCCTGTTGCCTAGCCACACTTTCAGGAGAAACACTTTCTCTCTCATCTATTACCGCCGTGCTAGGTTCGGTTTCATCCTCCTCAAATTGTGAGGACACCTCAATTGCATATCCAGATGTCGTGGCACGAAAACGCAGTTGCTGTGTGGCCGTAGCAAACCAGTCTAATGCAGGTAACGTTGTGGTGTACTGATCTTCCTGTTCCCTTGGATGCTGAGCAATTTGTGAAAGTAAGGAAGTTGATCCAAGCTTATTCTGCAGGGGCTGGAACAATGGTGACCTCAATGCCCACTCTTTCACTTTCTGGGAGACGGCGAAGCGAGACAGTAAATGTGATAACTGCCTCCTATTTTCTTCTCTATCTCTTTGCACGGCAAACTGGGACAAGGAGAAGAAGGCTGCCGCGGCACAGAGCCCCAAGGCAATACATAGTTTGGCCATGGAAGGTTGCCCTCTTCCTTGTTGGTTTCCTTAGAATCCAGGTTAAGGATAGTGAAGGAAGGCTGGGGAGTGCTGACCTGGAAGTGAAGTGGAAGCGAGAGGTTGGGTAAGAGAAAAGCCGGAACCTGTTACATCTATAGTAATGTCCGCGATGCACAGTGTATTTGCTTAAGCAGTTTGTAGCCGCCATTTTAAACAACGGGTAATATCTCAATACCTAGCAACCAAACGAAAGCAATTACTAGAGGATTGGTGTAATACAAGCTTTGTCAGGCTGGTGTTCCTTGCGGAAGCATTGATGAGGACAGACAATTAGGACGCAGGGTATGTGTGTACAAAAACACACACGCACGCACACACAAACGCTATTGTAGACATGCCCTCAAACATGCATGCACTCCCTCGTTCGCCCTTTTTTAACAGATTTAAGGGAAGGTTGGCTAGTGGTTCGAGCTCAAGTTTTGAGTTCTTGCCCTAGTCCCCCATATACTAAATTTCTTAGCTTTATGTTTTTGATTCTAAGATCTTTTGTGCTAGTGGCAGCGTGTCTAACGCACTAAATTTGGTGCATTGGCCCCGGCTGTCCCATTGCCACACCTGCAGTAGTCGCGACTTAATTATTGTGGTTCGGGTCGCTTGAAAGCTATGCTGCCATTTTGTGTTCTCGAGTAGAAGCTGGGGGAGGCTGATTGTGACCGTAGAAGCGGAACGAACAAAGGCAGCTCTGCTGCCCTATTTCCGTATTATTCATGCACTTGAAGACGGTTTTTCAAAATTGTGATCATACGGATTAGCTACCACAAATGATAGAGTTATTTTTACCGCGTCGGAGTGTGGTTCATATCCGGTGCTCGGGTGCCAGTTTGGTGTTGGGTGAATGGAGTAGTACAGTTTACGCCTGTGGTTTTAAAGAGAATGCACAGAAAAAATTTTCTGCGATTTTAGTGTTTGCTGTCTACACACTTGCTGCCTGTTCTCCTTCTTGTGAGGTAAGGTGAGAGAGACTGCCAGGGTATTGGTGACATTAAAGGTTATTGCCTACGCACGCATTTATAACGTATTTATCTGAGTGACAGGTGTTTATGAATTTTTTGTAAAAGTGCCTACTATGGTATTTTGATATGGTTCATGTGAACCTCACTGAGATATGGTATGTAGGAGTTTGGTGTGGCACTTACATTTACAGAAGTCCTGAATATGTGATTTTTTTCACAGCACCACTCCAGCAACACCGTGCAGGAGATTTATTTAGATGGTAGTACCGACCTTAAACGAGTATGACTCTTGAGGAATTTTCAGCTGGTTGGGAACGCAATAAACTAATTGATTGTGGCTCAAATTGGGACGGCTGAATCTCGGGCTTTTGTCGAATATGTAACTGATCACTGTAGAATGATCAGGACTGTTAAGAAGTGGGCCAATATAAACCATCAAAGAAAAAAAAACGATGCAAACTATTTGTATTTCAAGTGGGCAAGATTTTTGAAATGTCAGATGACCGAAAAAAATTCGAAGAAATTACTTTGTCTTTGATAAATTTTGGACCCGCATGCTCATCAAACAACGAACCCAATGTCTGGCAGGTTTAATTATTGGAGAGGCTTGTGTCGTCTCTTTTTCTGCTCCATTTATGTACGCGTATGAGGGTAAGCATCGGACGCTCAAGTCTGTTGCCTAAACCTGCTCAGACCACGTTGGCAAACCGCCTGCTTTAATTTTAATCAAGGCTTCGGCTACTTATCCTGGTTTAAAATGCCAATGTTTCTGGACTACCATGACAACGCTGCCTGAAATACACTCTAACATCAGTTGTTGGTTTAAGAAGCACGCACACACACACCCTGGGCGCATTACTCGCTATCGAGGAATTTTAAATTGAAGCTTTAGTGCTCTCACTAATGACGTCTGTAACGCGAAAACGCCCTGCTGGACAGCCAACTTGCTCTGACGATGATTATGAATGATCGTGGGTGAACTAAAGAAAAAAGCGCTTCTCGGCGCCGGAATCGAACCTGGCTCAGTCGTGTTATGAATCCGGCGTCTTTATTATTGCTCCATTTTTTTATTGTATTGCTCCACTTCGACATGGTCGAAACGCAGCCAAAACTCGGACAACAACCAACGCATCCTTCACGAGAAAAGTTCGCGTTCAACCATCGTGGGCGTTGGACGAAAAGGGGGCATTATTTTTCTTTTAATGATCAGGGATGCTTATCTCTGGGCGCCTGGGATTTACAGGGAGCTACTCTCGCAATCAACCAAAGAATGCTTCGAAAATAAAGAACTCTTCCCGTAATGTTCTGGCGTGCTCTCTTCTCCCTAACCTGTGCCACACGACATGAACTACCAAGTGTTGCAAATTATTCCATTACGAACCTATTACGTATGTATAACGTAGCCAGAGCTGGGTTATCTCACTCATTTCGAACGGTATCTACACAATAAACTGAACGAGCTCTATTGACAAAGAAAAAAAAGTTATTGCTCCTTTTCCAACCGGAAAAAGGGCACGACTTTCTCTCGCGTTGTAGTCGGCGCAAGAATAGGGCTAGGGCTCCGTGTCGGATGTTACAGAAGTCCGCGAAAACAATAGATATCACTAAAACTCGCACTCGAGTCCTTCGAAGTAGTCACTGCTGCATATCCTTGGTACAGAACTGTACAAATGCCTAGCGTTTAAATAGACACCCTAGTCCAGTCATGCAAGGGACATTGCGAGCTGTGTAGAGCTAGTAGGTCGGTGATCGGTGTTCCACGTAAGTACAAAACATCTTTCAGAGCACTAAAGGCCGCAAAAGCCCTTCAGGCAAAATTGTTACTACTTATCCAGTTTTTCTTCAAAACTGCTGCAATATTTTTGCAATAGGATGTTTTGTGCGTTCTTTCACACTACTGAAGGGCAGAATTCAAACCCAAGCGCTAGAGAGAAAAATATATAAGTACTTGAAAACTAATCATCCAAAGCGACAATATAGAGAAAACCAAGGAAAAGAAGAAACAATTTTGGTACCCAAGCCTTATAGATTCCTTATTGTATAAAAGGAAAAACAGGCTAAGGAAGCATGTAACTGCCAAAATACGACCTAGGACACAAGGCAGTGCACTTATCAATAAAATATTCCACTACCGTTTTTGTTAATATCCTCACTAAGCAATATATCTTGGCAGCAAATTGACATGATGAATCGCACTAAGAAAAAAGCCGTCTTTTATTAATTAGTTTGGGCGAAATCTACCTCCCATTGTAAACTTAAAAGTAGTCCATGTTGACCGTACAAGCTATGCTGGCCAGCGAAATCGCAGCTGCCTAATAAGACTATGGTTTGGAAAACTGTATCACTAATTATTCAGAAATAGCTTTTTTTGTATAACTACAAAAGGAAATATTTACGTTACACATCTGTACTAAGATGGGCCCTGGCGGAAATGTTTTCAAACCATACAAGGAACGGTTGGTACCTGGACCCTTCAAAACCTACGCCAGATATTTTAGTATACGAATCAGAATAGCGTTCCCGTATTCAAGTTTAAATACCGCTTATACCCAACAGAAAAGTTGGTTATCTAAAAAAAACGCTTCACACAATAGAATATTCCGCCCCCAAACGACTAAAAACACTGCCCTCACCTTCATAGAATAACAAGCTTTGATGTATTATGGTAGTACGGTGAAGTTTCAGTTAAAATGATAACATTAACAAGCTTTACTGAAACAAAACGTGCGGGCGTTTTCAAGGAATATGTACAATCTCTCAGTTAAGGAATTGGCATATGTAAAAGGACACGCTGATTCGACAAGCATATAACGATTAGTACATTCTTTAAGTGAAGTCACAGTTACGAAGCACTTACATTCGATCCTACAGTAGTCTTAGGGGCAGCGCTGGTTTTACACTGTCAGACGGCAATGCACATACACCGGTACCCAGTTTTCTGCTGCATGTCGTAGAGAAGACATTACAAAATTGACGGGGGAACGCGTCTGCAGACATTGCTTAAAACGTTTTGCAGTTGATCTCCAACAAAAGGATAAAAGTTATAAGAGAAGAAAGCAACATGCTGTTTCAAAAAAAGAGAGCTTTGGACCTCACCCTTTAGCGCTGTCTTCGTTCAACCGCCCCGGAAGGCCAGGCAGCTGTGGTGAAAACTTCACCACGTAGTGTTTGCGCTCGCATGGTAATCCTCGGACGGAACTTATCTCTTTGAGTGGTTAGTTACACTCTCACATGCAACGTCGGAATGTGCAGCTCAGGTCAGCGGAAAAGCAGTCATCTCGCAGTGAAGGTGGTGAAGACCTTAAGACACCCTCGAAGAGGGCTATTCCCCTGAGTGGTCTTGAAGACACGTAGGACATAAAGAGAGCTCCGGTTGGCAACCGGACGTGACGAAAGATGCATAGACGCTGACTGAGGTGTTAGCTCCGACATAAAAGATAGGCAAACGATCAAGAAATACAAAAAAGCGTTTGCTTGCTTAGTGCTACTGGGCACGAGTAATCCTGCAGCAGTCGTTGACTCGGGATAAAGAAACGCCAGATAATCTTTATGACATAGTTGATGACAACAACAGGCGAGGTGCTAGGCTATCAGTTAGTCTTGTTTCTCTCTTTTTTCTGCCCTTCTTTCAAGAAACAAACGGCTGCTCTGGCTCCTCTTTCACACTTCCCTGCTTCGCTCCGCGAGTACACTAGTGGTCAAATGGCAAAAATCTCCCAGACAGAGGACGGGTATTTTGTCTCAGTCTTGTTTGTCAGTTGCAAGTAAGAACAGGACGTCCAACCTACCATTTTTTACGAGAGCAATGAAGGTTGGTAGTTGCTAGTACACTGTAATTTAACGCCAGAAGCTTTTACGAGCAACTGTACACGCGTTTAGAGTTCCGTTGGATTTGCTGAATGTGTGATTTGAAAAAGGTTAGCGCAACAAACATAAATACTGCTTGTGATAAACTATGCCTCGACGTGAACTGAAAAGACAGCACAGTGTCCTAGACGTATCAGTTTTATTAGGTTACTTTTGGCTCAAGGAAAGGTTCTTGGTATTGGTTTTCGAGTCTAGCCCTTTCAGCCTACGAATTTTTATTTCAAGCTGAAATTGTTTTTTCTGGTGATGTGCGCACAGTTCAGAATCTCAGAAGCGTAGAAATGAAAAGTTACGCTGGTAGTGAAGGTACTTATTACTTAACAGGCATGACAATTCATTAGGTCTTTTGGCAACAAAAAACATTTACGCGTAAAACATTTTTCCCTTCAAACAAAGGTAAAGAAAGGCAAAAAAATCCTCCTTCTCTGGAAATATATGACAGTCTGGGCATAATGGAAAAAAATAAGCTGCTTTACAGATTTATAGACAATTCGACAGACAAAAATTTCAGTTCCCTGATCCGCCCGTCGTCCTACCCTGTATCTACAGGCACTTCCCCTTTGTCATACCGTCCAGCCCCATGAAAGCACAACAGTGGTGATGTCTATCGCGAGAGGTATCCTCGAAGAACGTTTGCCCAAAAAACTACCAGTTTTATTTTTGTTTTCAGCGCGCTAAAGGATATTTGGTGTGGCGCCTTCAAATGACGACACGATGGCAGAAAGAAGTAAGAATGAAACAGCTTGTTGTGTGTGAATTCTTGCACACACAAACTGTCCTTGCAAGTCTCCCAGTGATGCCTCCGGTTCGTATCCGCAGTTATGCCTGCGGATACGAACCCCAGCATCAGTCCCCCCAGCATCATTGCCCAGCAAGCATCATTCGTAATGCTGGGGTTTTGCTTTATTAGGCCCGAACTTGTACATTAGTTCCAGATCACATTTTAGTATTTCAAGTTGCATTACGTAACGTGCATATGTTTCATGCTTTCAGAGAAATGGAGCCAACTGAGATATACGTCCTCATCCGCTTCGCTTATCAGACGACGTGCGGCAAGAGAGCGGAGACGTGACCCTTGTCAGAGGAAAGCGGGCGCAAATGCAAATAAACTTCGCAATGAGAAGCCCGGAAGGACACGTCTCCGCTTATCTCTCCGCGGATGCAATCGCAGTCTTTACACTGTAGATGACCTGCCTCTTCCCGATGCTTGCAGAGTCGCCTAAGCGTTGCACAGGAGCCGGATGACTGGGATAGCTTAGAATGATCTTTTTATTGACGGTTTCGTAAAGTATGCTTCTGTCAGTCGACGTCCGTGTTTTGTCATTTTTCCCAGGTTTTCTGTCTCATTATTATAAAGGAGACCTGCGTCAATGCATTTCTGCGCTTAACGACAATGTAAAGCTTTTATATCCTGTTTACGGGCGTGAGAAGCTGGTAATTTGTTTTAATACCGAACAGCGCACAACGCTGCCCGGGGTGCCTACTAAATGCTCCCACGGTTCTAGACACCGATTCAGCAGAATCTGACGCACCGAGCACATCTGATGGTTACAGTACCGAATAAATAAATAAATAAATAAATAAATAAATAAATAAATAAATAAATAAATAAATAAATAAATAAATAAATAAATAAATAAATAAATAAATAAATAAATAAATAAATAAATACGTTCCTTTATGGCAGTGATGTTTTATATCCACTTTCTTTCAGTTATCGTTACTCGTACCCACCGCGTTGGCTCAGTGGCTAAGGCTTTGCGCTGCTGAGCACAAGGTCGAGGGTTCGATTCCCGCCCGTGGCGGACGCTTTTCTGGTGGAAGCGAACAGCAAAAACGCCCATGCATACAAAATTTCGGCGCACTTTAAAGATCCCCAGGTGGTCAAAATTAATCCGGAGCCCTCCTCTTCGGCGCGCCTCATCGCCTGCGTTGCATCGGCACGTTACACCGTACAATTATTCTATCGTTGCTCGAGATGGTCTGATGTAAAGTTGTGGATTGGTTTAGTTTATGTCCGTATTGTGGGTTTGCGGAGACCCATGCGCACAGGTCCACTTTTCAGCTCATGTATTGCAACTAAAATAAAGAACATGCGAAGGCCCTGAAAAAGACGCAAAGGTAAAAGTGAACGCAACTCAGAAAATACAGTAAAATCTAAAATTTTGGAACGTTGTAGGCGAAGAATTCAAGGGCTTGTTTTTGTACCAAAACGAGAACGTCTTCTAAGAATGCACAGAGCATGCTTGAAAATAGTTGTGCCGAAAAAATCAAGGCAAATATTGTCGCAATTATAAATTTTTCACTATCTTTACTTCGTTAGACACACACGATTTATATTCCGCTTCGATGGAAACCCAAAGTGACGCAAATATTGCTTTGATGTACCATTTGGGCCGAAGGACTGACGAAGATATGGAATGCTATTTTTTATATATGTATTTTTATTTATTTATTTATTTATTTATTTATTTATTTATTTATTTATTTATTTATTTATTTATTTATTTATTTATTTATTTATTTATTTATTTATTTATTTATTTATTTAGTTGAATTGTTACCAACAGCACTGGACCTTCTCCGGTGACGCACTCGGTACACAATATAAGGCATAGAAAAAGACAACACACAGGAAGGAAAATAAATAAAAAATGGGCAAAACTTAGTGTATATATATATACAAAAGAGCGAAGTCAAGCCTTGTTTCTAAACTTTATCCTAAAAACCTAACGTCCTCTACATGCCAAATCCTCCACATACCAACATGCTCTACATACTACAGGACTGTCTCATTAAGGAATCACGATATCCACGGTCTGGACAACTGCGCACACGTTTGGGGCGGACGGCTACCGAACGGCACACAACACTGCCCTGGAGTGCCTACTAAATCCTCCCACGGTTCTCGACACCGGTCCAGCACAATCTTACCCACCGCGCACTTCTGAAAAACATTGGCAACGAAATCTTCCTCAAGCTAGAGCCCTCAGCGGGCACCAGCTAGCTGAGGCCGCACCCCCTAGTTTTCTCGCCCCACTGAATACCCTTCAGAGAACAGGAGAAGTCTTAGCCAAGAAAGTTTACGACAACTCAGGCTATACCTCCAATTTGATTTTTAAGTGGACGAACCCAAAGCGACCCTCTTTATTCAGGAGCCCCAATGTGGCAGCAACAAGACACCCAACTTGTTCCACCTTATTTGGTAATGTGCAGCCTTCTCAGACGGCCGTGCGCAGTTACTCGGAAGCGCCACGGTTTCGACGTTGGCTTTAGAGCATGTCGAGTATGTTAAGGACAGCCCCGAAATTTTCAAAAAATCAGACTTTGCCATAAAAAGGGTCTCTACGAAACGGTTCAATGGCTGACCGACTTCATTTTCAAGTTGACCAGTCAGAAATGAACACCGGTGGGCTTTCATCTTACCACACCAGCCGCAATGTACAATCAAGAACTATTCCGGACACCCTGTCCCCACAGGGGAAGGTGCGTGTTTCTGCAACGCGACCTCGAGGGACAGCTACATTGATAGCGAAACTTGAAAATTACTTAGTCACAGGTACTACAACTAATTAGTGACGTCTTTCCCAAACCTCTCTTCCAATGCCTACACAGAGGACTTTTTAGCCTCCTCTATGCAATAAAATCATTCATTCATTATTTCTGTGTTGCAATTGTGGCGATTCCACTCGAGAAAAGGGGAACATATTCTGAAAACGTACATTCTTGTCAAATTAGAAACGTCCTCGCCAGAGTCAAGTGGGATCAGATATAGGTCGCTCGTAGGCGAAGTGACAAAAATGATGCTCATTGAGCACAATGAGCACCTCTCCGAGTTTTTAAAGCGAAGCTTTTTATGCCTCCCTTTTGGCGTCGTTCGTCGCCCAAACCGCATTCCAGGAAAGCGAAATTACACAATGGGCTTCCACAGAGCCAGGTCAAGCTCCAGGAGAAAAAAAAAACGCTTCCCTTAGTCGGAATCAAACCTGTGTCCCTTGCGTTACGGAGCCGACGTCTATCCGATTTCGCCATTCCGACACGGTCGAACCAGATTAGAGATTTTACTTTGACTTTGGCTCAGGCTGAATGGCAGAAAGCTTCCCGTTTTAACCATCTTTCGCCTAATAAAGGGCCTTTGATTTTTTCGCATTAGGCTATTTGGTTTCAGGTTTTTTCCACAAGCGATTGATTGATTTGATTGTTTGATTGTAGGGTTTAACGCGCCGACGCAACGCAGGCGATGAGGCGCACCGTAGTGGAGGGCTCCGGAGTAATTTTGACCACCCGGGGATCTTAAACGGGCACGGAAATTTCGTACACACGGGGGTTTTTGCTTTTCGCCTCCATCAGAAAAGCGGCTGCCGCGCCGAGAATCGAACCCGGGACCTCATGCTTAGCAGCGCAACGCCTTAGCCACTAAGCCACCGTGGCCGGTCTTTCCGCGAGCGATAGATGGGGCATGCCGGCCATAATTTTTACGTCACACCGCCAACACAGTCGCGTCGGTCCATCAACAGGTCCGGTTACAGAAGAGCACAGAAATGGAATGCTGAGAGTGCATGTAGTCAGCTGCCTTCGAGAGTGCCGAGGGTATGTCGCAAAAGAAGACATTATTGGATGCATATGTCTTTCCGGTGTTTCCTGCACTCCTCCACTCGCTAGCCTCACAGCGTCATCCAAGCTTGGCCATCCTCACCGTTCCACGCCACATCATGGATGAGTGAGCGGACTAGGTATTCGTATACTTTTGTTGAGCAGGTGGAGTTGCTCGGTGCATCGTACGGTGCAGGTGGTGGTAGTGTCGGTGGTGTTCGGCAAGTGTCGGCGTTTCTCGACACCGTTTGTCACCATCGACGCGTTCTATCTTTTTGAGAATAGGCGTAGCGTGTTGCTGTAAAAGATTTTTCGGCTATGTTAATGCTGTGTTGGTAGCAGTAAATCTTGTCACCCAATCACCAAGAACGTATGCATTCCTGTTCTTACTTGATTATTGAAAGACACCTATAAGAGTTTCAGTACAAGCCAATACACTCGGTCAAAGTGTGCTTGCAGGAAAACACCAGCTGACGTATATAGAATTTCTTGTAGATGACTTCCACCGCAACCTTTACTAAATACCCCTTTTACTTGAGGAGGCCGCAGTATCATTGGACTAACCAAACGTCACAGCAAATATACCGAATAACAAGAACAGCAATTATTACAGCTACGAGATTATGAGCAAGTGGTGTATTAAACAAGATATCACGCAACTATTTTAAAGATTAAAATGCACGATGTTTCTGGGGACTCCTAACAATCAGAATCCTGACGTTCCGCTGCGGAGTTACTGAGTAGAAACAAGATTCAACTTGACAACTTATCCTGAAAGCTTCCAGATATCATGCAAAGACCAAGTGAAGTAACTTCGACACTTTTTAGGAACACCTTCGAACAAGTCTGTACGAAAGGATGTTAATGTGATTGTTGGAGGCGCAGATGGCAGGGGTTGTTTTCTTGAAATTTTATTTACCGCGTAACAATGTCCTGCCTATTCGGCTCCACTGAATCATATCCAAAACAAACTTCTCCCAAAAAAACAAGCACGCTCACTTCAATGCAATTGTAAGAGGAAGAATGCTGTGCTCCAAAATATACACCCCGAGCCATTTCAAGCATGTCTGAGGTATAACAAGAGCAATGGAGCCCATTGCGACCCCATGGTGACAAAGGCTGCGGACGGGCAATATCCTCAGGCATTGTGCTGGGACCAGAGCCTGAACGACCATAAAAAAGCTAGTCTGCTCTCTCCCTAGTAGCGACCATACTTTGTGCGCAACGTCGTCGGACACGGCTCACTGAATATGCTCAGTAGGTACTTCCCGTAGGATAGGGCATTATTCTCGCTACACGCCGACGTTTCCTTCTGGCCATTCGGCCGAATTGATCCAGCGAGGCTTACTGTTCGGCCTTGTATTTGTAGCTTTTTATGCCATTACCATTATTTGATGGTGTCTTTTGTCCCTCATTTTTGTTGGTGGCGTATAACGAAAGAAATCGTTACGAGAGGGGGTCGCTTCCTTCACGCTACGCTTTGCACCAGAACAGCAATGGGAGACTGTTTTTAAAGCGAAGCTGTTTTTGCGTCACTGATGGCGCCATTCGTTCGAGTAAAACTTATTGCAGAGAAACCAACTTCGCATGATGTGTTTAGCAAAAGGATGATTGTAAGGGAACAAACATCGTGCGTCTCACACGAAAATGCCTCCCATGGTGCGAACCGAACCTGGGTACCTGGTGTTACGAAGCCGAAGACTATCCGAATGCGCCATTCGTGCTCTGTCGAAGCAGTTTGGATTTCAGACTGACATTGGCTGAGGTAGCCTGGGAAAAAGGTTCGAATTTTACCCCTTTTTATTTTATCATTGTCCCTGAAGAAGAGAGTGTATGACAGCTGCATGTTACCGGTGCTCACCTTCGGGACAGAAACTTGGAGGATCACGAAAAAGGTTCCACTTGCATAAAGGGTGGCTCAGAAATGGAACGGAAGATGATAGGAGTAACATTAAGGAACAAGAAGAGAACTGAGTGGGTCAGGGAACAAACGCCTGTTAGGGACATATCAGTAGAAGTTAAAAAGAAATTGGTTGGGGCAGGGCCTGTAATGCCAAGGTAAGATAACCGTTGGCCATTAAGGGTAACAGAGTGGATCCTTAGATAAGGCAAGCGCGGCAGTTGGCGGCAGAAAGTTAGATAGGCAAATGAGATCCTGAAGTTTGCGGGCATAAAGTGGTTGCAGTTAGCACAGGACCGGGACAACTAGAGATCTGTGGGGGAGGCCTTTGCCCTGCAGTGGGCTTAGATAGGCTGATAATGATTATTGGGATGGTGGTTATGATGGTGATGATGATGGTGATGATTATTTTACCAAAAAACCTTAGTGATGTTAACATCGTTCGATGACCTATAGTGGGTGCAGAGCGACACCTAAAAACGTTATTTCACTGTACCCAAGAAAATATGACGTTTTTTTTTTAATTTTCTACACATCGTATGTTTTAAACATTGTTATTTACCTCCTAAACAGGGCAAAGTTTGTCTGGGTGCTGAATTATTATGACATCGAAATAAAAAGCGGAAGTACCCATTCCATTCTGTCAAGGGGAATGACTAGCTAAGCTTTTGAGCTAATTATCTAGAAGAGACACAAAATTTTATAAGATGTATGAGCAAATTTATTGCTCTTAATCGCTGACGGCGGGGACCCCTAAGAAGGACCCTCACATAAAGCAGGGCCTTTATTGTCACTCTACTGATGTTGGAAATCGTGCAAATTGATAAATAACCTACACAGAATGGATATCCAAGTGAGGAGTCGTTTGAGCTTGAGGTCTAAGTGATGTTTTAAACTTGAAAATTGTACCTGTTATAACTAATCTGCCCAAGATGCCTATCCAAGGGATTAGACGGATAAGCTTGAGGTCCAAAATCACGTTTTGAACATCGTGTGAGTTCGGTGGTTGTGCCCGCGTGCTAATAACACATACACGATGACACTCGTTTCTTACGCCTCCCGACAGTGAACTTCTCGCGCTTCAAAAAAGATAAAACAAACAAAGAAAACCACCCGGACCTTAGGGAGCATATGTTGGCAGGTATCAAAAATACGCGGGACTCGAGCCATTTAAGGTTCGCCTAAAATAGGATCTCATTCCCTTCAAGACTGGTGACGAGTGCTTTCCGCGCACATTACGTGAAATGGTGAACAGGAGATTTCTTCGCACGATGTTAAGGATACAATGGCATGAGCATAACAGCAGTGTGGTAATATCCTTACCCATTTTAGAAATATGAGGACACCTAAGGATTTTTATTGGTTGCGATTGTGAAATCATCATTTGTCGTCATTTGACTACGCTGTGCGTTCTTTTCAGTTTCAATTGCACGGCGTATTTTCCGAATTATTTGCCGTAGACGAGGCAGGGGGGGGGGGGGTAACTAGTGGGCGATCTATGTCTTCAGGTTAGTACTTTGGGTGTACATTTAATCATTTGCGCGATATTGATGACAAGTTTACTGCCGCGAAGGTCGACCCGTCTTGGTTGTTAAGGTTGCGTCGCTGGCTTAGGGCAGCGCGATGAGCGCTTGCTACATGTTCCACTTCCTGCGTGGCTGCACGAGGGCCCAGGCATTTCTGAGCATCACGGTTTATTAAGCAAAGTTTTACCACTTTCGTCCAGCGGTTTTACCGCAGATACGCAAATTCACCTATTGACCGCAGAACCACACCTGCGGCACACCCCACGAAACGCATTGAGTGATTCGGCGGGCCCGCTGTCGTCTCTACGCACAAGGCCCCGTTTCAGTCGTTCTGCTCACGTAGCGGAGGCGGCCGCGACGGGAGCGGCCGCCCAGCTGATCGGCAGCCGACGAAACCCGCAGCCTCCCACGCATGCGCCACTGGGTTGTCTCGGGCTATGTGACTCATCTTGCGCCGCGTTCGACGTGAAAGAGGGGCGCAGAGTTCTCCAAGAATGAAAGCGAGGCCAGGCGACCTTCTGTGAGCGTTGTACGGGACCGAACGGCTATGGGCCGTGGTCGGCAAAACAGGTACATCAAAGGTTAACCAAGAGAAACCAAGACTAAACGAGCCTAGGCTAAGCTTTTGCTTTGCATATTTAAGGTTAGCTGAACTAACCCGTAGCCATTTTTTGTATTTTGTTAATGTAAATCGCGTGCTATGGAACGCTTAGAGGGAAGGTGTGTCGACAATCACTTAAGGTGCTTTTGGTTTGGACCAATGGCTTCCTGCTATAGTAACACAAGAATCTTGTCAAGCTGCATAACGTGAAGGAGAGGCCAGCCGTACGTTGACAACCAAACTTACAGAAGACGGCGCACTCTTGCTTGTCTAAAGTAACTGAATTGACATTCCCATCTCAACCTTGGCTATCCTTTGTCGTTCTCTCTTTGCAATATTGAGGATCCCGTTGAGGAAGCGAATTGCAAGGGAGGCATACAAGCGTACACACTCAACGAAGAAGCGCACATGTCGTATTTTATGTTCTTACAAAGGTGTCGAACCTGAACTGAACCGAATCAAAAACCGGGATCGAACAGGCATTTTCTCGGAAATCAACCCGAACCCGAACCGTTGTTTTATAGCCAAGCTCTACACCCCCCCCCCCCGCCCCCCGCCAACGGTTTCATCTCCGTCGACAAAGACGCCAAGGCACCAAGGCCTAAGACGCCAAGCGCATGCGTCAGGTTAATCAGTGATACAGGATAGAGCTCAGAACTCGTTGATAAGAAAACCACCAACCAATCATCGAAACCGCATTATGGATGGTAAGGTAAGTGCCTGTGAACAATGGGACCCCCTCCAACCTATCGTGGCTTCCTGGTAAAGAATATGTTTGCAAATAATCTTGTAAGTACAGGCAGGACTAGTGTCACTAAATAGAGCATTTCTTGCCCAAAACGCCGAGCGCATGCGTCAGGCTACGCAGGACCCAGTATTTGCTGCCAGAGAAGCCGAGCGTAGTGTGAGTAGATAAGTTATTAGAGTACCGGCACTGAGGCACGCAAGTGAGCAACGGCGGCCATTTTTGGGTTTATCAGTGTTGCGAGACTGCCGCATGTACGCCCTCGCTGATAACTTCAATGGGGTTTTTGTGAACAATACTTCCGAAGATGCAGGAGGATGGCATCTCTGACACACGTCTGCTCCTGAAATTCTATTACACGAGTCATCATTGCTTCGCGTTCGAAACGACGCCGGTCACGCGCAGTCGCAGAGCCGGGAAGGCAAGCTGGGCGTACCAGATTTGCCCGACTAAAATGCATAAAAAACAAAACAGCGGCCCCCATGAACCATCACAGTGTAACCAAATGTCACGTAATGTGAACTGAGCAGTGGTCATGGTGGCAGCACGAAACAATAGGAGGAAAGAGTGCCGATACCCTGCAGTGCACCCTTATTTTGTGACACTAGCCGAGCGCAAGTGACCGCACGCCGAGACAACGAGGAATATTTCATAACCTCCTTCATCATCATTTGTAGAGGTTACAACAGCTTTGCCGGATATCCACTTTCGTAGGGCAATGTGGTGACCAATTTTGATTTACCCGAACGTGCTTTATGCCGGGATCCACCAATATCTGACTGATGTCATATTCGTGACGGAAATGACATCGCCAGAAAACGTTCCAGGATTGGAGCCGGGATCGCCGTTGCCGCAACAGGTGGTGCCAGGACCTTTAGCAACTGTTCTACGAGCTGAAGCGCAGACAGCTGTATGAACGCGCCATATATCTTTCCTATGTTTCCTATGACGTCCTCCATTTAGATGGCGTTGCCGTCGAAGAGAGGGGAAGTGAAGTATTGCATCACGATTGTAATTAGCGCCGACATTTGGCGCCAGCTGAGCTCATTGAAACGCAACCGTCTGCCGTACACTCCACGGATCAAGAACGCAGTGGTCACACATCTGCCGAAGCAACGAGCCAGCAGGTCGTCGCTCGCCAAGCACATCCACGAGACTGCCCCGTAAATCAGGCTTTTTCGCTGCAGCGGACTGTGAGTTCACCAGACGATTCGCTGACAACCCGTTCGGTTTCGTTCGCATGGTTTGCGAGCGCGTGTGGCTTCATTCGGGTTTTCGCGGTGCTCCGGCGCGTGCAATCCATGTGTCTAATGTTGATGCGTCTGACGGTGTCATATTGACGAAATATAAATAGCAATGTGCACGTTCATATTGATGCAGCAAAAACATTCAACTTATCTTGTAAAGGCACATTTAACTTTCGTGTTTTACCGATTCCTATGACAGAGGGGTGAACCACATTTTATGTTTATGATGAAATTGTTAAACCACCCGTTGTTGATACGGCGCAGTCAATGTTCAGGCTCTTCTCTTTCCCTCACTATCATCTTCGTAACCTCCCGTACTTTCCCCCTTCGCACCAAATACAACACTATCAACACTCTCTATGCGTTCTTATAGCACAAGTGTTGCAATACTATGTTGCTAGTGGTCACGCGTGCGTCGCACAAGGCTCAACAAAAGTGACAATTCCGGCATTCTGGAATCGAGATAAAGTCAGCCTTTCTGTTGCATATCACAATTTGCTTAAAAAGGTCGCGCACCTGCAAAGTGCGAATGCTTGACAAGTGTATCCGCAGGAGTGGTTCAGTGATATGGCAAAGACAAATATACATGTGCGATCACCGGCCGCCGCGGTGATTTTTTATTAAGACAATGAAGGTAACGCCGGTACGACAATATCTAAATGTTCGTAAACATTGCAAGGTAGATAAATTATTTTCCGCCGCCCTCACTCACTCACTCACTCACTCACTCACTCACTCACTCACTCACTCACTCACTCACTCACTCACTCACTCACTCACTCACTCACTCACTCACTCACTCACTCACTCACTCACTCACTCTCACTTTCTCATCGTTCTATATTTATTTATTTATTTATTTGAATACCCTAAAGGCCCCGAGAGGCATTACATAGGGGGGATACTATCCATACAATGCATACGTCAACACGCATAAAATGACCGCACTGAGAGAACAGACAACTGGACGAAAGAAACATTGGTAAAAAAAAAGGAAGGAAAAAAAAAGAAGAAGAACAAGAAGCGACACGGAGTTACCACACAGCGCATCTCATACCCGCAGTACATTCCAATGCCAAGAAGTACACATGGCAGCCGAACATCAACGCTGCACTGGCACACAAGATACAACAGGGCACACAAGAAGTATCACTCGGAACTTTCAACATTCAGAAATTTGCGCAGAGCAGATTGGAAGTTAGACGGGTCATCCACCGCTACAATCTCGCGGGGTAGCTCGTTCCACTCGCTTACGGATAGCACAAAAGGGGAATTTTGGTACTTTTTGGTTCTTGCGATTATGGGCGAGACTTTACGATCGTGGTCAGTGCGATTGGACACATAATGGGCTGGAAAAATTTGAGCACACGAAAAAGATGTAACACCATAATAAAGAGAGTGAAAAAAGGTCAAACGGAAGAATTTACGACGAGTGCTAAGGTCTGGAAGATTAAGAATCTGTTTTAATGCCGATACACTTTGGTATGGCGAGTACGAGCGCAGAATGAACCGGGCAGCCTTATTTTGAATGGACTCGATACAGTCGGACAGAATAGCTGTGTGAGGGTTCCAAATAATAGAATCACAGTCGAGGGTTGTACGGATGAGGGAAATGTATGCTCGAAGTCTGGTGACATGGTTTGCAAGATATAAACGGCGCTTTAGAAAGCCAAGTTTTTTAGTGCCTTGTTTGTTATGTGCTCAATATGCATGGTCCAGTTTAAATCAGGAGTAAATATCACACCTAGATACTTGAAAGAATGGGTTCGTTCAATTGTTGAACTATATAACGTGTATTGATGAAATGGAGTATTTAGCTTCGAAGAAAATGTCATTACCTTAGTTTTCTCGGTATTAATTTCCATTTTCCACACGTGGCACCATTCTGCGAGGGTATTTAAATCACTTTGTAAAATAGCTACGTCATCGGTGGTAGTGATCTGCCTATAAATTATACAATCATCGGCAAATAGCCGTATTGTTGATGTTATATTGTTCGCAATGTCATTAATATATATCACGAATAATAAAGGCCCTAAAACTGATCCTTGAGGTACTCCTGACCTAACACAACAAGAACTGGAGAGATTATTATTTATATTTACTTTTTAAGAGCGACCAGATAGAAATTCATTAATCCAGCGGGTAGTTTTTACGTCTAACTCTAGGCAATTTATTTTTTGGATAACCCGTTTGTGGGGAACGCGGTCGAAGGCTTTGGAGAAATCGATAAATACTGCATCTGTATAAACCAATTTGTGCAAAGAGTCGTGTAAGTCCGTGGTTAATTCAAACAACTGTGTTTGGCAAGAACGCTTGTACCTGAACCCATGCTGATTATCGAATAACAATTTATTAGTATTGAGATGTCGCATAATGTGGGAGTAAATTATGTGTTCAAGGAGTTTACAACAAACCGATGTGAGGGAAATCGGGCGGTAGTTTTTTGGACATGAGGGTTCACCAGATTTATAAATGGGTTTGACATGACCAGATTTCCAATCGTCAGGGACGCACCCAGAATCAAGCGATTGTTGAAAAATAAGGCACAATAAAAACGAGGATACGTGACTTGTTAACTTTAGCAGCTTTGAGCTGATGCCGTCAGGTCCAGGGCTGGAGCGAAGCGGAAGTCTAGCAATTGCACGGGATACACCAACTTCAGTAACGATGATAGGCTCGCTTGGGTAAGTTATTGTGGTAGGAGCGACGGTACAGGACTCGTCAAGGGGGGGTTCGTCAGTAAAAACTTCACTAAAGAAACTGTTTAATACGTGGGCACATTCTGAGGTGGGTACAATGCAACCATTTGCGTCCTTTAGTGTTATTACACTGTCCGTGTCTTTGGGGTTAATTACGCGCCAAAACTTTTTTGGATCAGATTTTAACAAATGCGGCAGCGTATCATTAAAATAATAATTCTTAGCTTCTTTAATGGCTTTTTCCGACTCCCGAGCTAATTCTTTATACTTGTTCCAAGTACTGACACTGTTGCTTTGCGAAGCCTTCTTGTAGGCTCTTTTCTTTTTATTTAGGCACTGTTTAACCTTTTTCGTAAACCAAGGAGCACTTGTTTGTGATGTGAAGGAAACCACTGGAATACACGTATTTTCAATTTTCTTAAGGAAGTCACGAAAAACTATCCAGTTTTCATTAGTTGTACGATTATTAAATTCACTCGAAAAGGAGCTCGAAAGCTCAGTTAGCATACAGTTAATTTTTTCACAATCAGCTTTTTTGTAATTACGTATGCGTTTAGGCTTTGTTTCCTTGTTAGGAAGTGGGAGAGGGTGGGAACAGTGTATTACTCTGTGGTCACTAATTTCATCAAGGACATGGACTACAACGTTTGTCGGATTGTTTGTAAAAATTAAGTCGAGAATGCGTTCGCCCCTCGTAGGTGCAGTTACCAACTGAGTTAGGTGAAACAGTTTTAACGTACGAAGGAAGCGGGATATCTCAAGACCGACAGATAATGATGGCGATGATGGTGTGACCCAGTTAATGGAGGGGTAATTGAAATCACCGCCAAGCACCAAAACACACTGAGGAAATTTGTTATAAATTAATTCGAGTACATGGGTAAGGTGATCAACAAAATCTAGTTTGCTGTCGGGGGGTCGATAACAGACCCCGATTATACACGTGCAACCTTCAAATTCGGTTTTAAATGCATAGCATTTTAGTAACTCACAATGTCACGCGGCGTTGGCGTGCCTTGTCGTAGTCCGCATGCGCGTCTTGTCGTAGTCCGCATGCGCGCCTTGTCGTAGTCCGCAGCCAGGAAGAAATAAAATAACTGTTTCCGGCGCCCGGTTTCGAACCCATGACGCCGCGGGCGGAACGCAAGGTGCCCGGCGCCCTACCGACCGAGCCACGAAACCGACACACATTTCGACGCACCGAACGCGCCTTATATCCTTCACTCATTTCTCGTTTGTTTCGAAAGCGCCACAAGTTGTCCCGCGCCTCCAAAAGATGGCGACACGGGTCCCGCAATCAAGAGATACGACTTGCCGGCGCACCCCCTCGGAAATGCTGTGCATTTGATCGTGCCCCTCGCGAGGGGGATGTCTTTTTTCGCAGACACGGACATGCGGCGAGTCAAAAGAAAAGCCGCCGGCTTCCTGTCGCGGTATTGCACGTTTCCACTGCTCGCGCTTATCGGCGTCACTTGGCAAGCAAAACAACGAGAATTTATAAGTGCCGGTGAGTGGGGAGCGGGCGGGAAATCGTCTTTAGCTTTCCGTGTACTGCAAACGCCGTACGCTGTGCCGAAGTTAGGCATAACTGGCTTAGCGCGTTTTGAATGACAATGCCAACGCGCTCAGGGAATCATCTTTTCTTCGCAATCATAGGCGCGATAAATTAGTTATACCGTTTCCGTAAAGCTATCAGCGGTACGTGCACGTGCTCTCGTTGAAAGACAAAGTCGTTGAGTGTGTCGGCGTTCGCATTCAGCCCGGCGCTACCTACGACGTGGTGTGCGTTATTATTGTATGAAACTCTATGGTGCGCAGTCCACTCAAGTTTACGGAAAGGTTTGTAACAATTTTTTACACAGAGCAGCTCGAGAGGGGTATCAATGGCAACAAGGGAAGGTTGATAAGAGCTCCTTATTGCTATCAGCACGCCACCGCCACGAGATGAAGTTCTATACACGAAGCGCAATAATATGAAACGCGGACCTACTTTTTGACAACTGTGTTTCCGCGGGAGAACAAATAATATGCTCTTCACACTGTTTGATATTATTCCACGAAGAATTCATGCATGCATAGCCTGGGCTGTTTTTCGCTGCCTTCACCAATGGAATATGCACAAAACGAAAAGTTAGATTTCTGTAGACCTCCCTTATCTTGTCCGACGTTGCACATAGTCAAACTTGTCATCACTGCTTATAATGCCTGTACGTTAGTTTTTAAGACGTGCGTAGCAGACTGGTCATTGTACCGGCCGGTACGCTCTAGTCATCCAGGGTTAGGCATTTCTCGTCTTAAGTTGACATCACAAGTTTGTTCTAAATCACAAGTATGTCACCGCAATACAGTTATAGTGTCATATTTCGTGCTCTCGGTCTGGAAATATACACAGATAATGCAACATATATATGCGGTTTACTATAAAGTAAAAGATTAACTTCGATTTTTTAAATTCGGAAAAACACGTAGATGTCTTTTTTATACTGGTTTTTAAATTAGGGGAAAATACGCAACTTATCTGCGCTGCAGTGCATTTCTCTAATTGAACCACTTGTATAAATAAACTAAAATTACAACAAAGAAGTTAAAATGATAATAGTCATTACTAAAGACAATTGTACTACCTGGCTTGTTTGCGTTACGAAAACATGACCTGATATCTTAGTGAATTTTATAAATACTTATAATTCTATAGTTATAATTACTTATTGCAAAAAATTTGTTTTGTCAAACAAAAGTAGATGCATAAACTCATTTATTAGTATGGAAAAACTCCACAGAAAAATCTATGCTGTGATGGTAGCATTATTTAGGGTTTTAAATTTTTTAACATTTCGAACTTTACGCGATCCGCTCTGAACGTCTCGGAGCAACTTCGGCTTTTTTTTCATTGCGTTTTAGAAAGCGAAAGTTTCAAAGGAGGCGTGTCTTATTCCCGGTCGTGGACGCCGCTTTCGTATTGTGGCGAAAAGCGAAAACGCACGTGTGTTCGAGATTTCGGCGTGCGTTAAAGATCCCCTGGTGGTCAATATTAATCCGGAGCTCGCCGCTACGGGGCGCCTTATCGTATGTGTAGCTTTGGCGTGTTAGACCTCACAATCAATCAATCAATCAATCAATCAATCAATCAATCAATCAATCAATCAATCAATCAATCAATCAATCAATCAATCAATCAATCATTCAATCAATCAATCAATCAATCAATCAGAAAGGGAAAGTTTCTCTCGACTGTATAACTTAAGAAAGCTCATTCCCTGCGCACAGGAAGCTATGCATAAACTTTTCGCCAAAATAATTATGTCGAGTTGACAAACCTGTCCAATTCTCTCAAGAAAACGCCCCAAACTAGACCAAAGAACGATATAAAGCTGTGAGAAAAATGGCTTATGAATCGTCACTACTCCATCTGTGTTCCTAAATATCTGGTCAAATTGTAAGTCGTCTTTAAAATTGTCCCACTGTAATTAGAAAAATTTAGTGTTTTGGTTTTTTGTATGTTTTTATCGTCGCTTTAAACTGATAAACTTTTTTTCGTTCACTGATAGTTAAAATCAACGAACCAGTTCATGAACCGGTCCAAAGCTTCGGAACAGGTCCGCGAACCGACTCACTATGTGAATTTGCCTAACCGTAATGGAACCGAAACGGAAATAAATAAACTGACCCTGAACAGTAACCGACGCTGTATTTTTTTATGTTCAACACACTGGGTCTTACCAGTTCTTTGGAATGAGGAATTAGTTCCGAGTTTTCAAAATTATCTATTGGTAAATTTTGGGTAGACCAGCACTTTGACTTTCCACTAATGTGAGTTGGAGCCCAAGGGAAAAAAAGCTGTAATTTGCTCCTCTACCACGTATTGCATGCCAGCTAAAGGTTTCGTAAGATCCCTTTATTGCGCTGGAATAAATGATCTCAAGCATTTTCTCTTGCTGGAGGAAGAAGCATCAATGATAATTCACACACAGCTTGCGCTAAAAGTATTATTTGTGCCTTCTGTTTGCGTAGGCAGCAAAACTTGTTATCGCTGCAGCTAGGATCGAGGAATCCCTTCCTGTATTTTTTCAATGCCTAACGCATCTGCCCCTAGCGGCCAACAAAGCCTTTCCTTCTACTTCGACCCCTCTCCCCCAATTGCTAGCCTTCCCAGCGCTTATGTCACGTGACCGGTTAATATCGGGCTGACGCGTGGTGGAAAGCGGCAACATAACGCGCTCCGCCGTGGCGCCTAAATTTCTATCACTGGCCAGAGCTACTTCGACTATCTCTAACATGGGTTCCCTTGGCAACCACGCACCATTCGCTCTCGAATTCAGTTTCGCTCTGGTCACCCCGGTTAAGCTCGGGGTGACCTTACGACATGTGGCGAAACAGGCGTCCCACTCACTCCCTTGTATGAAGCGGGCGATGCTCGGGGATGCATCACAATCCCTTCATGCAGATGTCATGAACCAAGGTTCTTTGAATTCGTCACATTGCCGGCAATTTCAAAGGAGGTCCGACTACGAGCGATATTTTCAAACAGGCGTCGCGGAGTTTCAGAGCTAAATTAGGGATTGTTGTTCATATATAAAAGTAAAAGAAGGGAGGTCATGCCTAATTAGGCAGGCACGATTTTGGGGCTGAGAGCCTCCACGCTAAGGGTGCCACCCTTTATGGCTGCCGCCTCATTAGGCGGGCTCTTGCAGACCCAAAATAAGTGGCCATTCTTTGCCTGCAATCCACATATCTGACAGGGACACATCATACTTGCTACGATCAGGAACATCATGTTTGCGGCATTGGATAAATACTATAAAAATTCTAGAAGCAATCAAACGGTCGCAAAAGCAGTGCTTGAATACCTGAGAAAAATCTTCTGGTATTTTCTATCGCCCCTCTCATTAAACAGTTCGCTGCCGCGCCCGCAAATATACCCTTCTAAAAATATTTTTTCAGGAACGCCCCAGAGGAAATTAAGCTGTAATCATATCACCAAATGATCTTTATATTCCTGTAGTGTTCGATGGGAAACGAAGGAAGTACACTTCATTCGATAAGAACTTGCCGCGCAGTGGGGCAGTTCCGTGTATGAATAACGCGTCCCACTGGTGTAGGCGTGATTAGACAAGTCATGCCTAAAAAAAACAAAAACGAAATTAAAACTGAATTGAGGGGCCAAAAGCGCTGGGCTAAATGAGACAGAGTCATTTTGCCAAGACATATGCCCCGCCTTATTTCTTTTCTTTCTTATAATGTAAACCAGTACTTCGGGACTACGTCCTTGGAAGAGTAGTTCCGAAGCCACTTGAAGAGGGTGCACGCTTGCACCGCCTCCGTCCTATTTCACTCACAAGTAGGGTGGTATACAACTTGATCATAATCTTTGCTTTCGGGCAAACTTTCAAAAGCAGTTTGCAGTTATCAACAAAAATGCTGGTCGCAGCTGGTTGGTCCTGCTAGTGTCATCATCAGGTAAAGAGAAAAGAAACCTGCCGGAGCAGTTGCTGCCTCTGTACTGCTATACTAATGTTTTCTCCCAACCTTTACAGTGGTGGGTCTTCATAGCATCATCATAACGAAGGTCTCTTGGTTTCGTCAGCGCATCTGGAAAATGTCGACGCTTGTACCTTACATGGCTTTCGAACCAACGATCCCCCTTAACTTCAAAGTGATACCAAACATATTTACAGCCATGCTGTGAAAGCACAGGTCACGAAATATTTTGTCTTTCCAGGGTCATCGAGTAAAATGGGGCTGTCGACAGGTATTACCCTGTGAGGCAGGTTGGCTGACATGCTTAGGGCTATGTTTCGCAACATAACCCTTAAATCACTTTCTCTGTGCACGAGTAAAGATCTTTTCAGTCGCGCCTTTTTTTTCCTAACGCCTTTCGGGACGACAAACTTCTGAGCCTTTTTGGGAATGTGTGGTTCATCCAACTCTAGTACAGCTCTTTTGACGTGCCTTTCTGGAGCCACATCAAAGCTTTTGGAACCCCCGAGGTATTTACAAGGACCTCCAAGATTTCCTTACAAGATATTATAGAAATTATTACTTCTACATTTCTTATTTTATTACGTATTATGGTCTATTCCGGTGCGACCAGATTATATGTCATGTTTTGCACGGCGGCCTATAAAAGGTATGAAAATTAATGCCATATTTTTAGCAGGTGTGTAAGCTCTAACCAAATGCGAATAATAAAAAAACCACAAGAAGAGTACGCACCTTCCCATCTTGACATTCTTTTCAAATTTGTCAAAATTCTAGACACAAGAGGTGCGCCGCCAAAATCGTTGCTTTACTCATTTCGTTACGGCACACAAAAGCAATTTTTGAAACTCCTTGCCTTACCTGTATCGAGCCACCACCAAGGTGTCTACCGTAGCAGAAGTCACCGAAAGCAAAATATAATTATCCCGTTCCGTATTTTTTACGAAGTGATTGGAAGGATGATTCCTGCGACACTGACTTTACCGGTCCAGCGAGAAGCGCACCGCATCCTTTTTTTGCTGCCCACCGCCGGCGCCGCAGGCCTTAGCTGCTGGACTACAGTTTATATCTGTGCTGTACCGTTGCACTGTAGGCCGAAACTCACAACATTACAGGCATAAAACTTTCTTTGCCGTCTTTTTTTCCTGGGCTACCTAAACTCCAAAACTTTGCTCTGTCTGTCTGTCTGTCTGTCTGTCTGTCTGTCTGTCTGTCTGTCTGTCTGTCTGTCTGTCTGTCTGTCTGTGTGTCTGTCTGTCTGTCTCCCCTATTGAAATCCCTTGCCCCCCAAAAAGTTAAAAATTCTTTAATAATAAATATATACAGGCAAACCGTTTCTGATATAAGCAATCTGGTAGCATACTTTCTGCTGCTTAGTATTTTTCCTTTGGCGCTCCGTGCCCTCAGTCGGCCTTGGGCCATTAAAATCAAAATATCATCATCACTGGTGAGTATTGTTAAGTAAAAGCAAAAATATACGAGATATTCGCGGCTGAACCAAAATACGCAATTTATACTTACGGTGCGCTTTTAAAAATACAGGTGGTCCTGATTTTTGTGACAGAACAGGTTCCCCAAGCCAAACGGTAACAAAAGGGTCCAATGATGCACGAGCGGTGAGAAGAACGCAAATTCAATTCAATTGTGCAAACGTCAACTGCGTTGATCTTGGAAGGAACACGACCGGCGGGGAGCAGCGGGAAATAGGAAGGCGGGGGCGAAAGGAGAGGCAGTAACGTGGCAGACGTGGCATCAGATTCCGGCTGCCTCATAACCGCAGACGTGGTCCTGCACCATTTCACTGCAAACGTCGTTTGACGACCTTTGCAGCAAAGTTAGCAGATAAGGGGCCAACTTTTTCCCACTTCGGAGCTTGCTCCATACACTGAAAGTGACGAACGCTGTGATGACCGCTTTCTGCACTCTTTAGCTTGCGTGACTATACCACTCTTGAAAAATTGCCTCCATCTCCCTGCGAGGGAACCCTGGTGTGATGCAGCGCATCTGGGGTTGAATTGGCGTTTCCATTGGGTTGATTCTCTACATCGCGTGAAACGTATTGTGAACGCGTAGGACGCCTTCCATCACATACGGATTAGGAGAGTCGCGCATGCGCGCATATGTGCACCGGAGCAGCTTTTAACGCAGCGTTAACGCAGCGAAGCGCGCGCCCACCAAGCGCGCCAGCTGTCGTTATGCTAATGCACCGGAGTGAGAGTGTTGCACACAGCTGTGGGCGAGGCGAACAATGGAGGGCTGCGAACGGACGCCGCCGCCGCCGCCGACGACGACGCAGGAGGGACATGCCTCAGAGCAACAGATGCGCCGCATCTAAAAGGGGAAACAGTGAATTGAGGGAAAGCAAGCGTACGCAGTACCAGCACACGCTGTAGCGGTGCGCCGATATTTTCGGGCCAAAGAAAGTACAAGGGGCAAAAGATGCAAATCTGGAACGTGAAACAGGCGAGGAGCTTCCATCCTTTTTCCCTCTCGCTCCTTTCTTAACATTTCGCGGTCATTTCTTTAGACCAAAAAGGAATTCGAAACATACCCCCTTTGACGCCAGGCCACGTGATTATCAATCCACCAGTAGTTTGTTCCCTTTTTACATTTTTCAACTGAGCAATATTCATCACCTCCAAGGTGAGGTTCCTTGAACTAAGGAACTGATAACCGTAAAGGATTTTGGCTTTACGCCTTGGTAATTGAAGTAAACACAGCGGCATTTCTTTCTCTTGGTGGTGTCGTCGTATGACAGCAGGCTCGTCGCGAAAGGGTGTCGCTGAGCTCATAGCAAACAAAACAACTTTCCGACAGGAAAAATTTAGGCAGGCCACAAATCAGATTGTAAACAGCCTGCAATGCTTTTATGCAGGAACAGTCCAAGCCCGGAGCGACGTAAACCGATATAAGGAAAGCGTTTTTTATCTTCTGCTCCAAACTCTTCCCAAGCACGTCGGAACATTTGGCTTTCTATTGCTCGTTTATTCGCCATCTTTTCGTCCCATGCGCAGGCCCTGTCCTTCCTTTTTTTGCATTCCCCCTCCGCCGTACTCCATACCGTGGGGTAGTTTGTATACTTATGTGTTCTTTGAAAGCTCCGGTGGACAAAAAGAGGTTCATGAAATGGGCGCGCAGATGGGAAGGTGCTGAAGAGGAGAGGCATGTTCAAAATTACTCGGGGCTTTGAGTCTGATAGGATGTTTGTCGCCAAAAAAAATGAGGCCTGATGGTGAGAAAAAATGCGGCGATATAAAAAAAAGGTGCGCTTGGTTGAGACGTCCGAGAGAGAGGATCTGCTTCTACCAAAGAAAACCACCATGTAAAGCAACAAAGAAAGGTGAGCTCGAGCAACAATAACAACAAATACTACGACAACAACAAGCAAGCGAAATTGAAAGAGCGATTGTTGTCCTGAATGAACAACTACACAACCGAATGGCATGAAAATTGGGAATTTAATCCATGTTTTGTATTGGCGCCAGAGTTCCGGGTGTAGTGTTAGGCGCGTGAGTCTAATGTAGACAACCAGTTTTTGATAGTACAGCGTGTACTTCCGTTCTGCTGCTTTCATTTCGTTGTACAACAAGATGCACCGACTCGTAATACCGGCGTCGTGGGTTCTTGCACGTCACCTGTGAGCGGAATATTTCTTTGGTTCGAAGGGAATTAACGACACAGGCACAAAGCCAGTCAGACCATGCAAAACACTTTGCTGCTCTTAAAATTAGGGGTAAATTTTACGCCGATAAATTAATCCGTTTAATCTCCACTACAAAAGCATCGGCTTTTCACCGCAAAAAATACAGTCAGATGGCTCAAAAACGAATTTCAAATCGGATATGCCGGAAAAGGCAACGCTGGAATTTCTTGCACTGTTTATAGGTACAAAAAGTAATAAGGAGAATAACAGCCTTTCAATAATGCTGGGTTGCGATTCGCAAGCAGCAACAAAGGCCGCTTGCGAAGCACAAATTATAAGTCACGCTCAAGGAGCAAGAATATGGATGACACCACTGCGGCCACTCGCATCAGTCAGCCAGAGTTTTGTAAAGGACGAGTGGAAATAAATGAAGAAATTAAAATGCACCCAGAACCAGTTGCGCATACAATAACTGAAACAATTTTTTTAAATCCAGTTATTGTTTATTCATTATTATTGGGGATGAAGTCTGTTTAGGCAGGAAGGTATACATCTTTGCGTACTTCGGATGGTGTCTGATTGAGTGGTCTCAGCCGCTTTCGGGAAGAATCGTTCGGTGCTTATTACAGCTGCTATCCTGCGTGGCCATCTCATTTGAAGTCAGCTAAGGTAATTGGAACGCAGCATAAGCTTCAGAAAAATGATATATAATGAGCTGCTAAGCGGAAATGAGAGTGTACCCGGTGTATCAGTTGACTCTGGAACATTATAACTTACTAGAAACAAAATTGAAATTCTTTATTCGTTCTCTCATCCCAACACATCCACTAGGAAGGGGAGTTAAAGCGAGCTGACATTTATTCAATGACTCAAAAATGTCTCTCCCCCACTTTCCGATGACATCTTTGCAACGGGAAGAGAGCCCGAAATAATCCTGATCCCTGAAATCACGCCCACAGACACATTCAACTACACAATGTAAAATAATTTACACACTTTTTTCTATGACTAACACTCTTACATCCTATCAAAAGACAAAAACATACCCTTTAAAGAGTGTAATTGACTATAAAACGCGCTTAAAAGTGTGTTTTCTTGCGTTTTCGGTACCGCGCAAGGCTGATATAAATGAAAAAAAAACCCTTAAAGGGTGTTTTGTTGTTTTTTATAGGGTTGAAGGACATTACTTACAGACATCTAAAAACAACTTTAAGGTGCAAATCATTTTACAGTGCACCTTTTTTCTGGGTTTTATAGAACAATAATAGGTACTTGTCTATACCAGCCATTATCTTTGCCTAAATGCTTTTCTGTCTGCTATCTCCGCATCTTGCGCTCAAACACCTTACATAGTTAATTTGCCAACTTACAATTTTCCTTCCTTAGGCGAGGCACCACGGGGAAGCAACGAAGACCAATAGCAAGGTGCAATAGAAACGTTGTGTATGGAACTGCGTCTTTAAATAATCATGGATGCCTACGAACGGACTTCGATGCCGATGAGTACTGCAGCCTTGAAGCCGCCTGCTTGTTTCAAAGAAGGTGAACGACCGGTCGCCATTTTCAGAGAAGCCAGCAACACATAAGTAAGTTAAAAGAATACTTTCATCCCCATGTTCTCTTTTCTTCGCGTACACAGCACTTTTTGAGCATGGATCCGGCTAGCAGAGGTCACTAGTACGGACGCTTGGGCAAGTTGGTGTGGCGATCATGACGAATTCATAGCGCAAAAAGATCGAGGACAGAGAGAGAACACACAACACAGCGCTGTGTTGTGTGTTCTCTTTCTGTCCTCGTTCTTTTTGCGCTATGAATTCGTCTAACAGAGGTCCAACGTTTGAGCGACGGATGTCCCCACCATACAGCGCTTGCTCGTGCTCTCAAAAGGGGCACCTATGGATTGGCTTGTGCCCTCTAACCACATATAAATCACGGAATTACAACAACAGGGTTTATTTGGACGCGCTTTTTTTCCTTTATGAAAATCTTTATGAACGAAAAGACGCGTTAGGCTCCTCGATTCAAGCAACCAACCACTTAGAAAATGAAGGTAAATCCAAAAGACTCCTGCGGCCTTTTCTTTTCAGAGTAGAACTCGCGGCTCAAGCGCTTGCCGATCTTCGCGTGACGTGTCGACTGCAGCCGCCGCTCCTCGGGGCGTCATTTTGCCCCATAGATTCGTATCGCAACAACGCCGCCACGGACGCGTTCCGTGGTTCAATGGTGCGTCGCTTTAAGCACTATCTTTTTGTTTCGGAACCTCCAAGTTGGGATTTACTTCCGCTTGCTTGACCCGGGTGACCAGAGCTCCGCATCCTTTTCTGTTCATTGCGTTTTCTTACTATCTGGATAACGCGAGTACAAAACGTTCGGTGTCTACTTCTTTCCACCTATGATCATCTTCCTCTTCCTCTCATCATATACATATACGACCGCTGCATTCTCTCGTTTTTTCACTTTCGGTGTTTCACTTCTGCTCTTTTCTATATACGGGAAAAGAAGTTCTGTAGGATGTGATGCGATATAACGACGAGCAACGATGTTCGAGTGGGCGTTGGCAAAGGATTAGTGGCCGGATCACGGTGTAAGACCCCTGAGGGGTTTAGAAACCCTATGATAGATGTCTAGAGAGAGAACAAAAGCGTTAACTTAATATTCAAGTGAAATAACACAAAAAAGGGTGAGCAGAGGCATAATATCTCTTAGAGAATGGCTCTTCCCATTTTTTTTCTTCGCATCACATCGCAGACCGCGCCAGATACAAAGACACCTCATCGGTCGCTTTCCAAGAATACTCGACCTCCCGGACTTCAATTTCTCGTTTAGTGTAGCAAAAAGAGTGAATAGTTGTAACACCGAGGCTGAGCGTATATCTCGCGGAAATTGCTCTGGAGATTAAATGAGGTGCGTCTTTCCATTTTGCTAATCCCATGAGGTGGAATTCACTCCTAATCCTACGTTGTTTACGGAAAATATATTTATCTCCATTTCTTTCTTTTGCTGTAGACTTAGGGTGTACGAAATGGGCGTTGGGAGTAATTTAGTCTGATTATAATTTTTGTGATTAGTTTCCCCCGCACCTGTCGTTTTTTTCCTTAATTTTGTCTTCTTTCGGGGTAGGAATGACTTTTTGTGTTACATCATTTCTTAGCAGATGTCATGGCGAAAGTTCCCATAGGTCGTATGACTGATAATGCAAAAAGCTATGCGGATCTTTCAATTTTACCGTAGTAAAGCTATGGAAACGGTCGAGCCGAACTTTCGTATTAGCCCTTGTATAGGCTCACAGGGTAAGAAAAACGAAAGGGAGGAAAGAGTGAAATCTTGGTACATCGAAGCGGAGTTGTGTACGAAAAAGACATTCTAAAGCCACCTACAAACTGAACACAAGTCCCTCGAGGGGAAGCGAGGGAAGCACTGTGTGCAAGAGTACTACCAAAAGCACATCCTAAAACAATCGACGATAAACAATAAAGAAAGAAATAGAAAAGTAGAAAAGGAAAAAAAAGAGCGAAAAAGGAAGCTTCGGAAATGAAAGCGAAGAGCATGACCAGGATGAAAGTAAAAAAGGGGGAAGTAGTGATTTTTATACGTGAATAAATTGCATTCTGGCGAAGCAGTTCCTAACTTTGGAATTTTCCGTATCGCCGGCTATTTTTATTCGGGAGCGAAACTTTTCTCTTTAGTTATGACGATCGGCACACAAACACACGAAGAGACAGCTCTTCCCGTCCCCTTTCACCCTTGATTTCCCCCTCCAGGTGGTTACGTTCAGCATAAATAACCAATAAATATTTCTCTACCCCCTCTCTCCCCATCTCTCCCTCCTCTCTCTATCTCCTCTCTCTCTCTCTCTCTCTCTCTCTCTCTCTCTCTGTGTCCAACAAGAGGGCAGGCGTTTTTTTAATGGTGGACAAATTCGGTATTGGTCATCGCTGATGAAAAAAAAAGCATTTTGTTTTTAATGGTTCCACATTTGGTTGGTTTTGTTACACGCCTTCCCATCCGCGTAGAACGAAATGGGGAGAGGGAATTCGATTAGAGCTTCGAATTTGCCGACTTCGACGGCAGAAGGGGCTGAACCAGGCATGACTGGGCAGAAGCAATCATCTTTGCGGCTTCAAACCTTTCGACTCGTATGGTGTGGTACGGGTCTGCTTTTTATATGCCTCTATCTTTTAACCGTTTTGGCGCTTTCTCTTCGTTTGAAGTGCCCGCGACTAGGTGGGCGCCGCCGAAGCTGCATCGCCTTCTGCCCGAGGCCTGTTATAAGGATGCTGCACCGTAAGCGCATCATTTCTAGAGAATTGTCTTAACTTAAGGAAGCTGGCCGCAAGGCAGCTGTGGTCAATCAATCAATCAATCAATCAATCAATCAATCAATCAATCAATCAATCAATCAATCAATCAATCAATCAATCAATCAATCAATCAATCAATCGAAGTGGCGCTAAAATTCCATGCCCCTCTTTAGATCGCCGCTGTGTTTGATGACAGTTATGTCGAAATTTATATCGCCTGTGCTGTACCGCCTGATATTGGTTCCGAGACGTTCTCGTACAGCATGAGTGGCTGGCTGTGCAGGCTCTCGCGTGGAGAGTACTTCTGTAGCAGCTAGCCTGAAGGTGCTGTATCGTAACAGGAAATTGAACTTTATTCGAACAATACAGAAATAACTCGAAGGGATTTGTTTCTTTGTGCATGTAGAGCCCGTTTGCGTTGTTTTCCTGTCTCTTATTAAGGGCGGACGCTGAATTTTCGCGACCAGCTGCACCCACCGATGCTGTTTAGGATCTCGTATACGGTGATAGCCTTAGGTGTGGGCTTACTTGCAAACACGTAGAGAAGGAATACGGCAGACAGGCATTTTGATACGCTTTCGGGTTGTGTATATCTAATCAAGCACAAAAAAGGCGCAGCCTGCACTAATGGTTCAAGTCTAGAAAAAAAAAACTCCCCCCGCCTCCCCGAAGGGGATCGTGCGGAAATGCGAATGCATTGGGTGCACCGATATATTTTTCCGAGCGAAGCGAGCGGAGAAAGGGTACGCGGAGAGGAGAGAGAGACCCGCGCAACACGCCCGCCCCGCGCGCGAGCTCTCTCCGCCGAGCTCCGCGATGCGAGCGCCCTCACACGCCCGAGCGCGCTCCTCCTCTCCCTTACCCCCCGCCGCTCACCACCTGCTCCGGTTGCTAGGCGCGCCGCAGCTGTTGCTAGGGGCGAGGAGGAGCGCGCGCGGAGAGATAACACCTGCGTGCAGACGCCGGCCAAGGGACGCAAGACGACCCCCGACTAAGAAATGCATTGGCATTTAAAAGCCGCGCCAGCGCCCTTGTCCCTCCGTCTTTTTTGGGGAGCTCCTCACGTGGCGTCAGCCCACGCGCAAGTCTGGATGACCCCGCTGCACATGAGCCATTAAACCATGAGTTGTGCAGTGGCGTCACGGCTAGACATGCACCTCTGATGCTCGGCGGAGTTATGCCTAGACTAGCAAAACGAGTGCGAAGCTATCCACAGCTTCGAAAGGGGTCGCTAGTGAACGCGACGTGGCGTCATCACTTACCGATGCTTTTTTGGTGCGCGACGGACCAATACCGCTCCACTTAAACAGCTCTGCTGCTAAAAGGCATGTGATTTCTACAAAGCTACAAGCAATCGTATGAAAAAACACACATACACCAAAGAAGAATACACAAAATGAAGTAAACAAGTATTGTATGGGTTGGTTTACTGTGGATACTGCTCACTGTGTAAAAAGACGTCTGTACGAGCTTGAACAGCTGACCACTGGAGCAGTCACTTAGGTTATCCCGAGTGCCTTCGCGTAAACAATACAGTTCTACCTTCTCGGTAATTTCTCGTCGTGACCTTGTAAAACACACGTCGAACAAGCCGAAGGAGACAATGTAAGCGAACAGTTAGAGGTAAAATAAACGAGGGAATGTCTTAAAATAAAATAATATGGAGCGCGAAAAAAAGGACAGGTACATGGTAGGAGCTTAAAGCAGACATCCGTAAAATCTTAAATGGTGCCACCATCCAGTGGGCAGCGGAAATCCCTTTACAATTTCTATGTGCTTCCAAATCACCCCGTCCCGAGGCCACTCTCATAACCACGCTAAGTAACTAGGACAAACTTCTTTTCTTGAAAGAAAAAGTAATCACAAGGAGCTTAAATCACTTACTTTTGATGTTATTACATACGGTGGTCCGATTGAGGAAATTGATCTAGCCTCGTCCACGTGTCACATGTGGATGATTTTGCATTTCAGTGGTTCCGTATAGATAGCAGTGAGGCGATTCTTTTGACTTGTGTATACTAAAGTTCATTTATTACGGCTGCTTCTGTTTGCGACCGGCACGCGTGAATACTGAACGCACCCACAAACAACGCCTATTCACACAAGTACACATGTGCACTCATAATTATCTCTAGTGATAAGCTACTAATGCCTATGGCGATGATGGGGTAGACATGATGTAGAGACCTATAGGTTCAAATTCCCCTACAGGACATTTTCTGGAACCGAGATGTATGTGTTAGGTTTCCATAGACCTCTCGTGTCCAAGCCATAATACTCCCGAGTGCTTTCTCTGAGAGGGCATAATGGACCTGTAAGGCACGCGCTGACACCTGGCTCAACAAAAGGACAGCTCAGAGATGACAACCCTATATAACACATTACCCCCCTGTATGAAGAGGGTATGCGAACTTGATTGATTGATTGATTGATTGATTGATTGATTGATTGATTGATTGATTGATTCATTGATTGATTGATTGATTGATTGATTGATTGATTGATTGATTGATTGATTGATTGATTGATTGATTGATTGATTGATTGATTGATTGATTGATTGATTGATTGATTGATTGATTGATTGATTGATAGTGGTATCCCCTTTGTAACGGGGTTATGACGTGTCATATTACCAAAGAAATTAATATACCAACGTTTTATACTGTTCATTTTATTCTAGCGCTGCTCTTCCGACAAGCTCAAAATACTTTTTTTCTGTTAAAGGTGGCAGCTGTCCTAGTCGCCTCTCAGCTTTTTACCAACCAGCATTCTGGTCCACCAGCATTTCGTCCACCAAGTAGTCAGGCGTGTTGTGAGACCTGTCGGGGTTAGACGAAATCCATCAACTGCAGCGAAGACACATGTGCGTACAACGCCAGTAAACTCTACGAGGACGAGGTTGAGTATGCGAAATTTCTGCGCTGATCACCAGAGGAAAGGAGTACCTGGAAACATATGGGGCCCGAGAAGGGGGCACCACCCCATCAAGTGCCTAAACGGGTCTAGAATGCTCAATAAAGTTTGTGCTCTCTCTCTCGCGGGGAGTCTTTGCACAAATAAATATTTACTTGCGCGGTCTACGGCAGCGTGTGGCTCGAGGACGTATCGACGGTGCTTGGTAACGTTCGAGATGTCATGAATAGCGAACGTGTAGTAGGTGTGTCGCAGGGTACTTTCCTTGAAAAGGCTGACGGGGCATGGTTCAAAGCGCGCTTAATGTTCAAGGATTTCCCGCTTCTTGGTACTGTGCTGAGGTTCTGCCCGACAAAGAGAAACCTGTACATGCCCCCCAGCCCCCCAGCCCCCCTTCCCCCCTCCCCCCACTCCCCGCTTTGAAGCTATACAGCTCCACTGTTCACCCACGTTCACAGGGCATAATTGCCTAAATTGCTAGTTTGGAGGTAGGCACAGATAGCCTTCTACGAGAAAACTTTGGGGGGCGGGGGGATGTTAGAAATTTCTGCGCGTGTGAAGTCGAAAGCAAAGCTGGAGCTTCTTGTACCTGCTGTTTAACTTTGTGTCCAACTTTGCGGCCGCGCCCGTCACCGCTACACCAGCACCACGGACAGCACCATTCAAAGCTCGTTTCGCTTACGCGCCATCGTCAGGAGCCAGCTGTTGACCCTAGTCGATACCTACCTTCATCACCCAAGAGGGGTAGTTTTGCACGTGCGACAATGCCGTACCCTGTTTTGGCGCTGTTTCCCTTTTCTAGAGCGCTACATCACCCTTTCCCCGAGTCGTCTTCCGACATTCTTCCGCTTTATTTATAGAATTCCCCTTAACACTCGGAAATGTTTCGAAATGGCTAGGATTACTTAGAATAGCTTCGAGGATTTACTTGAGAGGTTTACTTGCACTGTTATCACGTATTCAAGCGCGCCTGTGATAGGCATTAGGGGGCCAGGCTGTTGTTGGGAATGGTGTGGGATTAAGGAACGGTTGCTAAACTACGGTTGGCACTCAAAAGACAGTAAACTTCGAGCACGTTAATAGCGTGCCCCTGAAGCTGTAATAGTGATTCAAAAAAGAGGAAATGTCACAGCAATAAAAAATTGGCGAAACTTACACTGAGTCGCGCAAGGCTTGAACCACAGCGAATCTGGAGTATTTCATTGTGGGTATGCACAGAAGGACACACGACCACGCATTGCGTTAGGTTTGAAATTGTTTGTTTACTTGTTTCGTCATCGCTTTTCACCGTGGTAGCAGTAGTCACCTTGATATCCATCTCTAGCTTCGTCTTCCTCATGCATCTCTCGCGGGCCCTGATTGTTTTCCCCGCAGGCTTTCACATTTCTCCCAAAGTAGAACGCGTCCGCATACGCTAGATCCGGAGGCCACCGGCTTCACGAAGTGGGGGTTTGCAGCGCGAGCTGTCTTGTGCTCCCAGTTAATACGCGGAGGCACGGAAACTGTTGTCTAGGTATTTTTGCGAGTTCCACACGTAAGCCTGCAAAACGCCGGGCGCTCCTCGTAAAACGCGTGCTGATATACACGGTAAACGGCGCGAGCAACTATGCCTTCAATTTTTTTTTTTTGCTCCCGCACACATTACCGCCAGCAATAACTGCTCCGCTGTTAAACGGACAACACTCTCAAGTGTAAACTGAGAATTCAATACGGGCATTTAGTACCACCCACTGAGAGTTCCGGGCGGAACATGCATGATTAATTGTCAGGCGTGTTACAGCTTGTCTACAGTAGCCACCGTTTTAAATTTAGGCCAATCCAAATTTTTTTTAGGGCGGGTTGAAAGTAATAATGATTCCTACAATTTCCACTTTATGAAATATGAAAAGCAAGCAAAAAAGTCTGTACGAACACGTGACAACACCCCCCCCTCCCGCCCCCCAATACTTATGTGAAGTGCAACATGACAGGTTCACGTTTTAGCAGCGTACAGTGCAAACATAAAACAAATGGGAGCCCCTTCTTGAACATCTCTTTTTTTCTTGGTGAAATTATAATCCAGTATACAGACGCTAGACAACAAACGAACGCTTTTTGCAAAACGTGTGTGCGAAAGTCGCTATTGTGGTAGCTCTGAAACATTACAAGAAAGTTTCATAATGGGGTCTAGTTTGTTTAACTCATAGAACGGCGACCCCAGTAGTCTATTTCTTTATAAAGCAAATGCAAACATTTTTCACCTCCTCGACAGCTCTTATCTATCCTGGACCTAAATACAAACTTAAACTGAGGCGCCACCCATGAGTCGATAACAAAACAGCAAATGCTGGTTCGCGGAGCTTTTATACAACAAATCAAATTGGTCAATTTGGTATAGAAATGAAATGGGGCTCCACATTCATAGGCGTTCGGAAGTTGATACCCCGCTCACCGTCACGTCCTTCCGTTACTGTAGCGGCATAAGCCTTACGCCACGTGGCGAATTGCCGCAGCATCGGAAGAAAGGTGACCTTCAGTGCTTCGGACAACCCAATACAGTGACCTTCGCCTGCCAAAAACAGCTGAGCTTCTCCTTCTCCTTTTATTCTTTTCATTTTATCTTCTAATACGCCAACCAACTCCTTATTCCCCGGAACACGCATGCCTAATCCGGATTACATGGCCTGGTCACAGGGGACCCATAAGCGGAAATAAACCTGTCAGGCTATGCTGCGCCTCATTTGCTCTTACTTAATTCCGGGACCTCAGAAGTGATACCGGAGCTTGACCTAGCTTCCTCTCTGGCGTCAGCATAGGCAGGAGATTATCTACATGTTTTTTTATCATTGTTTGCTGTTGGCTAAGTGTGGGTTTGCTTTTAGTGTAAGATGATCTGCGCAGCCAGGAAAGAAATCCCACCTAGGTTTTAACACAAGACGACGACACGAGTCAGCTTATGTGAAGTAGGGATATTCGTGGATACGCTCACGAAACACCTGCTACATAAAGGCGTAACTTTACGCCCATTTTGGCGTAAACGAGCAAGTTTCGGGAAATATGCTGGATAACGGGTTCAATGGAGTATTTCTGGTGACCTACATAAGGTAAATTCGTAAATTAACATTAAAAAGTGTTGATTTATATATAATAGGAAGCAGTGAAACACAAAAGTGATTTATGCAGCGAAATCTGCAGCGAAAGCAACATGATTTCTGGGTGGGCGGCTGTCCTGATGGTGTGCTTGGTGAGCGACGTCGTGCAAACGGGTCACTTCGACAGGAGTGCGACCACTTCGCTCCTGCTCCGTGGGTGGCATGCACGGAAGACGGTTGCCTTGCGACGAGCTCAGCTAGGGGTACACGGGAGGCAGAGTTCGTAGCTTGGGCCGTGAACGCGTGAACGCGCACCGCTTCCCGCTGGCGTTTCTCTTTGCCCCAAACCAGTCACGCTGCCCTAACGAGGCGACAACTGTCGGCTGTCAATAGCGTCATGATGTACTACTTCGCTTGACCACTCCTAGACGGCAGCACCATTCTCGTCAATGAAACTTTTTCTGCCGTTTCTCTTGCGTTCGTTGTACTGACGTCATTTCCGTGCGAATATGATGACGTCAGTGAAATCTTTGTGTACCCCGCACAAAACACTTTTGTGTTAAAACACTTTAAGCTATACATATATAAATGGTTTTCAATAAAAATCCCGAGAGGTTGAACGTCTTCCGAAGTAGTTGTTCCAATAATACTTTCTGGCGGATCCAGTGCCAAAAATATGCCCCGCCGATGCTACAAAGTTAATTAACGCGGCCGCACCGATGTGTAGTTTTGATTTTATAAATTCATGAGTGTGTTTTTTGAATTCGGACGAACACCGCCGTAATGACGCACATCATGGCACGCTTTCGTCTACACCCCGGCGACAGTACCTGCAAACTTTGCGAATCACCCGACAGCCCACAAGTCGCTGACCTTGACCATCTTCTATGGAGATGCCCTGCCTTGAAGGACCAGAGAAACCGCGCACTTGCGCTCATTCCTCCTCAAGTAAGGCCACAAACGCTGAGGGAGTGGACCCATCCCGAAGGGCCTACAGAACACAGGAAGATGGCCCTCGACTCTCTTCTCGTATATGTTCGAGAAGCCGCCGTACAGGACCACATTTAGTCGGGACACTCACGCCCCCCCCTCCCTTCCTCCAACTCCCTTCCCCCATCTCCCCCTCCGGCAATGACAAAGGTCAAGGCACGGAGTGTATATAGGATTAATAAATACGTATTACAACAATGAGTGTTGAATGCTGCACTCCAGAGGCAAATTCCATTAAAAGCTGTTCTTCAATACTGTGCGGACAAATGAGCATTGTATATTTGAGTGCACGTCAGTAGCTGTGGGACTCGTGCGGTTTCAAGCAAACGGCACATATCCGCTGGGAATAGGTATTGACGATAATTCAGTTCTGCTCAGTGACCCACTGCGAAAAGGTAAACGGTTAAACAGTTAGGTCAAATGACACTGCATGTCCTCACAAGAACTGTACTGTAGGGTAAATGCAGCTCCAACAAGACATTAATCTGGGTATTTATGTATTCATTTGTTACTCAAATATCATATCGCGCATACCGGTAAGGCAGGAGACGCAAGTATGAATAAAGATGAAACCATGAACGTAAACAACAGCGTATTTATAGCTCAAAATATTTTTCTTTTAAGGTAAAGAATAGTCATAATAGCCTGCTCCACAAACGACTGTGTTGAGCTAGCACGCGATTGAAAAGATAAACATTTATTTCAAGTTGACTTGTAGTTTATCAGGCTGCATGGACTTTTATGCAGTAGTCTAGAGGGGCAAAGTCGCATCGGTAAGAGTGCAGAAACCTTTATCAGAACCGGTTTGGAGTGGTTCATTAGGCAGGCCTCAGCTTGGCGTCGTAGGAAGAGAAAATAATGATGTGAGATAGAGTGATGATAGATAAAGGGAATAGTCGAGAATAGATAAAGTGAACCGTATTCTATTTTACTTTGTCTTATGTACAGTCGGTAAGGCGCTTGTAGATAAAAGCGAGTCTACTTCATCTCGCTAGATTTGGAAAGTGCTCACGGAAGCCCTTCAAACATGTATTGGGGACTCAAGTGGTGAGCGAAAACTTCAGAACGGTGCCCTAATTTTTTTAAAATTATTTCAAGCAACCACCACAAAAGGCCGGAAGTACAAGAAGCCGGGTTGTCGACACCCGTTTTACAGTCTGTGCGGTGCCAGGTTTCTGAAAACGTTTCAATCACAGAGAGCTAGTGGAGAAACAGATGAAAATAATTTCCTATGAGTTAGCCACGCATAAAGTTCCTCAAACTCATCTCGTATGCGATCGAATGACCCCTCAATATGTCTTCAGCGGGGCGGATCGTCAGGCAGGCCTGAAGTCAGCAAGGGAATGTTACTGAGATGAATGCCCATGCTTCTCAATGGGCTTGGCTGTGTAAATAAAATGATTAAATTATTAAATAGAACTAATAAGGTGACTATAAAATCGAATAAATAAAAATTCATTGAAAACTTTCTTTTCGTCCCTCCATAAAGCCCTCGCGGTAAACCTCTACGTTCCTCACAAAGCCGCGCATATCAGAGTGGCGGGCCCGCCATTAAGCTAATTGCTGTTGCTGAACACAGAAGAAGCAAGAAGCCAGTCTATCAGCATAGGGACCTCTATTACGCGGAGAAAAAATCGGCGCCAAATAAACACAAAGAGTCGAGTCTGCGAAGGGAACGATCCAGCTCATTTGGGGAGAGGCCGCGCGAAAAAGAACTTTCGGTGGAGAAGGGTGTGCCAGAGTGGTCTGATTAATGTACGACTCAGCATAAAAACGGCACCCATTTGTGGCCACTAAACTTACGCCGGGTCATTGTACTTTGGGTCCCTCAGATAACTTTTAACTTCGAATTACCAAGTGAAAATGGTATCAAGAAAAACAAAAATGATGTCCCGCTGGTTTGACTGGTTTCTCTGCCAATAACAACACCACCTCTTTCCTACCACGAATTGAATATCGGAAATAAATGTATGCTTGTTTAATATTACACCCGCCTAGAGAAGAGTAGTCTCAAACGTGAACTAAAACACCTCACGTAATCAAAGGTAACAACTTGCGTTTAAGTGGGTCAAAAACCAATGTAGAGTAACAATAACGTGGGATTTTGATAGTAACTTTGACAAAAGAGCTAAAGGGTGAACATGTATAATGTTTTCTGGATTTCAGAGTGTCGTTCTCATTTAGTTAGAATTTAAATTTGAATTTATTGCACGACAGGAAACTACTGTGAGATATAATCAGAAAAAAAAAATGCTTTAGAGCAACTAGAGCGGCCTCGGCCACCTCATGCAGCGGGAAGGTGAAAGTAGATAGCGAAAAGGGCAAACCATACTAAAATATAAAACGAAAGCAAAACTAAACAAACAAGTTAATTGTGTTATCCAGTTCGCGAACCAATCTGAGTAACGACAACAATATAACAGTTCCCACCACTTTGGTTACGCGTACGCTTTGAAGTTCAGAGCCCTTTTGAAGCTCGCCTCGTCGTCGTAGCCCGCTGTAACGCTTTCACGTCAAGCAACTGCCGGAATAAAGTGGCGCTGCGAGATAAAGCACACAAGTAGAGCCCGGCGTTCGTCGTCAGGGCGTACCGCAGAGGCTTCGAAACCCAAGCGGTTTAAATAGTTATAACCGTCCAAAAATAGTGAATCACTGGCGCTTGTCATACATCTCCCCGTTGTATAGCGCAAAGAAAACTCCAGGAACAGTTTAGGCAAAATATGTGCAATTAACAAGCAGCGCCCGCCTTCATTTAGTTAGGAACGCTGGTTAAGTTGGTTTTTAAGACAGTAAGCGAAAAGAAAAGTGGCAGTGCAACGGCGGCACGTGCGGGCGGAAAAGGAAGCCCCAAAAGAACAGAACTCCCGCTGGCGCAGTTTCAAGCATGTGGCTCGCGAGCACTGCGAAGGCAGGAAATTTCAACTGCATAGGGTACTAGCAGTGAGCTGATAACGGCGCTGCAGCACATTGCGGCGAGTCATTGCTTTTCACTTCCGACAGCTTTCACGTTGAGTGGAACGGCTTTAATTTTTATATCCTGTGGACAAAGAACACACCGAGAACCTAAATACTTTGTCCGAAACAGCTTTACATTGAGGACTGAGTTGCAAAAGTTAACACCATACTGACCTGTTACAGACGCCACTGAGTAATGCTTCGCAGCAAACAGTCATCCTCTTCAATAGGATAATGTATAAAAATGAAAAATCCTGCATAGAAAAGTAAGCCGTTCAGGCTTCGAGTAGTATCACATAAGTTTCTCGAAAAAAAATAAGCTGAAGAGCCAATCGCTGAGTGGTTGCGACCGATGTGCCTTCTGGGCCGGGAAAACTTTCCGTGCCGTCTCCCTTCTTCGTGACTGCACAAAGGGGAACTCAGAAACCACCCGGATGTTCCATTTAGTTTGCAGGCCGCTGATGTCTCCAATAATCATTCCCCAAGACGACGTACTTCATCAGAAAGCAGAGCGACGGCAACGATATCCGCGGGACGTACTTATTTATCAGGACCTCTTCTGTTGGCATCAATCTTTCGGCTAGTTCTTATCAAAGAGCAGTTGCATTCGCGGTTGGAAGGCTTTGCTTGACGGTCGTTGGCTTGGCACCGGACGGGCAGTGATATACTGCCGAAACGTTGATATTTGTGTTTGTTTTTCTCAGCCCTATGTACCGAACTTCTCGGCTAATCCATGACTTGTTGGGGCTCAACGATGAGTCGCCAGAACTTTCACTCAAATAAAATCCTACGTGGAAACATCCTGGCAAAGGCTGATTCTACAAGTTGCTCGTAACCTTTATTTCTCATGGAGAAGGGCTTTCTAAATCGTCGGTAAATTGCTCTGTACGTGGGTACAGTGGTTGGGTATGATATATAGTACGCAGCAAATTATCTGTGTATCGGTGTGTGCAGAGCTGGATTCTAGCTAAAGCCCCTAATTACCACCGATACTCATTACCCTTTAGAAACCTTTGCGTCGTTAAACGCGAGTTTCCAGCAGATGCTAAATTGAATCCAGGTGGTTAACCTTTTAGTGTATATTCAACCAACTTGTAAAAGAGGCCGCTAGATATAGGCAGCCAGTTGCTTGTAATCTTTAAGCCAATTCCGATTTATCTTTGTATTATAGATGGAGAGCTGACGGGAATGCAAGGTCATCCTCTCTGTTTTATTTGGCAAAGCTATGAAACGCGTCGCAGCCAATCGGAATTTTGTGCCCCAGTTTTGCGACGCCGCCTTCTTCCCTCAATTGGGCATTTATTGCATCCGCATTGAAAAAATGGAAGAAGCTCTTGGCCTTCGGGCAAGAGTAATCGCCGTTGTGTAATTTTTTTTATTTATCAACGCAACTTAGACTACCGAGGACATTCGGTAAGAACGTCACCATCCATTCTCCACCATTTGCTTTCGAAGCTGCCTTCGCCACATCCATGCCTCCTTTTTTAATGTCTCTTTGTTTCACCCCCTTATTGCGGCTTTATCAAGCGAGATGTTTGTGGCAGCTAGTTTTCTCGGTGATAATTGATAACCCCCCTCTTAATAAATGGTGTCTCTGAGGACGACTCGCCTTGCTTCTGAAGCGCAAAGACATGTCCCAGATAGCAACGCAAGACTCCGTGCCGCCTAGAGACAATTATTGCGCTGCCGGTCAAGGACGATGCTCCAAGACCCTCTATCATTTGCAACCTCTTTTGGCCAGTTTAGGTAATTCCTCATTAGGCAGAAAGAAAAAAAAACTGTGGCTGATTCCTCTGTCATAGCAATCGGCAAAACACTACGTGAAATCGGCAGCGAAATCTGCAGCTGAGCATGATTTGTGGGTCGGCGGCTGTCTTGTCGGTGTGCTTGGCGAGCGACGTCCTGCTGGCGGGTCGCTTCGGCGAAGGTGTACTGGCGTCATTTCCGTGACAAATATGACGTCAGTGAAATCTTGGTGTATCGCTGCATAAGACACTTTCGTGTTACAATATAAAACCCGAAAACGAACAACCCAAAGTACAACATACTCTTTAGTAGTAAAGGTTGCTTCCCCGCAAGAAGACCATGTGTACAGGGGTGCACCCTTTACAGGCCGTATGCTTCGTTGTAATGGTGTCACTTCGGTGACGGATATGACGTCAGCGAAAGCTTCGTGTATCCGGAAGTAAAACACTTTCGTGTTAAGAAAACCATGGTGGGCACGAAAATTAATATGCATAATACTAAAGTAATGTTCATGAACTTCGGAAGTGCACTGCGGTTTGAGATAGATGGGGAGCAGTGGAAGCGGTAAGCGAATATATCTACTTAGGCCAAGTCGTTATCCCCGAACCCAACCATGAAGCAGAGAAAATGAGAGTAATAAGGGTGGGGTGGAGTGCATTCGGCAGGCATTCCCAGATAATGAATGGCAACCTACCATTGTAGCTGAATAAAAAAGTGTATGACAACTGAATCTTACCGGTACTCACGTACGGGGCAGAAACTTTGAGGCTCACTAAAAGTGTTCGACTTGAATATAGGACGACTCAGCGAGCAATGGAACGGAAGATTATAGCTGTAACATTACGGGACAACAAGACAGCGGAGTTGGTCATTGAACAAACGCTTGTTAACTACATATTAGTAGAAATTAAGAAGAAGATATCGACGTGGGTAAGGCATGTAATGCGAAGGCAACATAACCGTTGGTCATTAAGGGTAACAGAGTTGATCCCCGGAGAAGGCCAGCGTGGCAGGGCACGGCAGAAAGTTAGATGGGCAGATGAGATCAAGAAGTTTGAGAGGTTTCATTGGTCGCAGTTAGCACAGGACCTGGTTCATTGGCGATCAATGGGAGAGGCCTTTGCCCAGCAGTGGGCGTAGATAGCCTGGTGGTGGTGATGATGATGATGATAATGATGAGAACTGTCTTTGAATGCGAAAGCCTGGTGGTGCAACAGCTGCTTTTCTGCTAGTTCGTATTCGCGCCTCTTCCTTCGGTTTAGTTTCTTCGTCTTACGGCGCCAATTACGTAAGCAAGCAGACTATCACACCACCGCTTGCCAAATTGAGGGATGTACGGGTATTGCGTCCACTGTTCTCCTCTTGTGCCGTCGCGTTCGCGCGGCGTGCGCTGTACCCGAACATACACATTTCCAATGCACAGGTCAAAGGTCTGCGTTTGTGCAGCCGGCACACTGTCCCTTCGAAGGTCATATCCCTGGTCGCTGCTCAAGGGGCACAACAGAGCTCTGAACTTTGATGGCCAAAAGAAAGCGCCCGGTGAGAAAACTTTAGCGCAGGCCAGGCCTGAATTCCTACCCGTCACTCTGCTACAGCGTGCTTTGTAGCTCATAGTTTCGAAGAGTAAAATTTTTAGATTCCCCAACCAGAAAGCTTACAGCACAAAGAAAGCTTCAGGCTCAGTTCTCATTTCGTCGAAACTACCAAACCATAAAGAAACTCCTAGTTTGCGGATGCCCCGTGTAAAGTTGTTGAGTGTCAGGTACCCCTCAGTCATGTATAGTGGTTTCCGGATAACAAAAGGGGTGTTATCCTTCGCGTAAGCTCGTCTCCCTAGAAAAATTTTAAAAATATTTTAGTTAAGTAGGCGTCAAAAAACACCGGGGGAGCTTCATTCGTGCTTCGCATTGCTTAGTCGGTTGCCGCAGCACAAGCTCACGAAAATTCTGAATTGCATGTCGAAAACTGGTGTGCTGTAATTGACAAGAGGAAACGTGATAGCGGACATTGCGGCGCACAAAGGAACCTCACACCAAAGCACGAAGTTAAAGCCGCATCGCAGGCTGACCGGACACAACCGGGGAGGTCTGGGCGCAAATTTACATGAGCTTACCGAGTTACCGCTGAATATTCCATCAGAAAATTTAATATTCCCGCTTCGTTACTCTTATTCTGGCTTTGTTTCTCCCATCTCTCCCACGAGCGGAGGAGGTTTTAGCTCGTACATGCAGCAACGCATGCGCTGGAGTAAAGCCTTTGGAGGATTTAATTTTCCCATCCGGGGTGGCCTCTATCCCAAGCCAAATTTGAATTCGGAAGGGCTTTCTTGAACATAAAAAATAAATTATATTTAAACGCATTCCGTTTTAAAATGAGGGTTCTTCTCCTTGGATATTCAATTACTTTCGCAATTCGTCAGTTCCTTCAAAACTCGATTCCCGTGATAGTACGTGGTCGCACTGCGTTTGCTGAGCACCGTGCACACTCTTAGTAAAAAAATTGTAGTGAAAGGGTAGTAACGGTGGTATTTACTAACTCCTTACGGACCTTACTATCTTGCGGTACGATGCATAGGCTCTGACACTAGCAACTGCGTGGTTACGAAATTAACTGGGTGTAGTAAGTATCATACACTAGATTAAGGTCGTGCTTATGACTAGGTTATGCATGGCCAGGTAGACTCACGTAGCTCAGTAGGGTGTGATCACTAGGACTTTACTATTGAAGGTAGTGGTGCTTACTGCCTGCTTCAGTTAGTAACCCTGAGTAGCGCTGCATTTACTTCCTCCAGTTGCTAACTACCTAATGTGTGCTGGGACAAGTAACCTGTTAGTGTTCGGTGAATGTATGCCGCAACCTTGTTTTTAGTGCAGCCAAGGACAGGGGGGCGAGGGGTGAAAACTAACTTCACTTAGGTGCTTGGCAACATGAAGTATACTCTCCATCGCCCCTGCTGCAGTACCGGCGCCCTTCTATCCGTATCAGTGATCCCTGAGTTGGGTTCCAGCTTCTGGAGAGTGGCCCTAGCTCTCGTAGTTTCCGGTGAGCACGGACGGCCAGTGCCCACAGCAAACTTTGCATGGGCCATGTAATGCTACCGCGTTAAAATGGCGCCTGGTAATGAGCATATCCACTGCGGTAATACTATTTTAAAAGTTGTAGACGGACAGACAGACAGACAGACAGACAGACAGGGCTTTAAATATTCACCACGTCTGGAATTAGGTATGATGTTATAAACAAGAACCGTGGCCAATACGACCTGCGAGAGGCATGTCGGGATACGGGAGATCAACAAATTGCCTTGATTTAAAGCGAAAGCTTTCTTGTGGGACCGATGGCGTTCTGTATAAAAAACTAATGCGTTTTCCGATTCATTGGTTGGATGACCAAGAAGCTCTGATAAGATCTCTGAACACACCGCGCGTGCGTGAAACCGGCGTTGCATTGTGTAAAAACGGTTACTAGAAAATCGCGAAACTTACCGGTGTTAGATAAGACAATACACGCATCGATCGTGAACAAAAAGTGTAATAGTATGCCCTCATCTCATAAACTACGTGTCAGTGTACCTTTAGATCGTTAGTAGGTGAGTTTAATTTATGTGCGAAAAATCTTCGCAAGGGTTCGTCCTTAATTTGCGACTTGGGTTCATGAATGTTCCATGATTGATTGGACGCACTTTCAGCGAAGGTTCGACGCACTTTAGCATTCGCACTTCTGTAAACTTTCTTTGGAAAGGAATGCTAAATGTTTGCTCCTATTTGTGTGTTCCAAGCACTTTGTTGCCTTTTTCGACTTATATTTCGAAAGTCAATGTCGTTAGGAGTCGTACCTTGGTCCCTGCTTTTCTTTTTTGATTTCCGGCGAACTTCGTTGCTTCGTCTTCCCCCTTCAATTTTTACCGCATCGACATTTTAATGAACAAACGTTTGCTCCTTGCTTGATAGTCATTGGAGGGCGTAATTTCCACTTCTCTATTGCCCCCAGCTAGGATTTCTCATGTCTCTTCTTTCTATCGCGGTGCTCGCATTTCCCGAGTCGACAAATTTTCCCGCCATGGGGACTCACTCAGGAGATCCGGAAAAAATAGGTTTCCCTTAGATTTTGCTCACGTTATCCCTTCGATTGACTAGTATGCAAAAAAAGAACAGCTTTCGGGTTGTTTAGTAGGAAGAGTTTTTGTCCAAAATGACAGTGCCTGCTGTCGCTGTGTAAGTCAAAAGCCTTCCAAGGCTTGCTTTCTCCTTCCATATTCCTCGAGACCTGGGTCTATTACCTTCCCTTCGGTACTGGCAGCTGAGTTCAAAACAAACGCCTGAAAAACATTTCGTTCATTTCCAACTATTCTATGTATCTTACAACTGAATGTGAGGTTGACACCTTCAATATTGCTGATGATGCAAAACGACAATCGTTATCTGAAATCCGGTTTAACTGTAATTTACTTAACGTGGCTAACACCAAGAGAGCCTCTACGGTGTCTAGTCATCCAATGATCAAGCACACGACTCAAGACGACATGCTGTGGGTGCACTCACGCCTAAGTGTACCTCGTTGGGGACGGCGGAGCTTCCCTGCTCGCTTGAGTGACCCCAAATCTCATTTGCACCGACGGCTCCGTGCTCCGTTCCGTTTGTGTCCCCGGAGAAGGTAGAACGGTGACTAAGCATCGACAAGCTGCGTCTGTATCTGTCTCTGGCTGTGCTCAAGCAGTCGCCGTCTCGCGGAGTGTCATATCAAAGCCAACGTAACAAACCTCCATGCATATGCCTGCACTACGGTGAAGATCGAAGGATCAAGTTTCCTCAGGACCGCTTGATCTAACTGCGCTTTTTATATATTATAACATTAATTGACTAGCAACCGACGGTTAGGAAAGTTTGTTTAAAATTTTGTCAGCGCTTTAGGGCTGCAGCCTTTTCACGGTGTGAAAAACTATTACCGCCATCAACGTGTCTTCCATAATACAGACGCTTACGACGAAGTGCGTACAGTAAAAACGTGTAATTCGAACCGCGAGGGGATTCCACCTCAGTTTGAAATATTCCAAAGTCTATCTAGCGAAAGTGAAGAACTACAATACACTGCGACTCAGGAGGAGTAGACCATGTCAAAAATTTTAATGCTGGAAAAAATCTGTGATTGTAGTCTGCCTTTTGCTCTTGAAGGTGAGAGGCAGAACTTTCTGCTCTGACTAGAGAATATAGCAGAAAGCCTCCTCTTTGCCATCTTCAAAACTGAAAAAGAGTCGGGCGGTGTTCATTTCAGTCGTGAGTCTCTAGCAGATGGCCGCACTGGTGTTTCGTGCTTCGCTTCCTCATCGACACTTGCCCCGGCAGGTTCTACGCTTCTGACCTGAGATATGCTGGTCCCTATAAGTCTGCGCATTACACATTACTGCACTCGTGCGTATATCGACGATGTCCGCAAAGCATACGTCTCCGAAAAAGGCCGTCAAAGGGGTTTTGCATCTGTTTGACCCAATTTTAACTCCTCTCTCCGTTCTTCTTTCGGCTAAGTAGGTGACACAGTCCCGTGAATAGGCGGCGGAGTCGTTTCTGTGATCGTGTAGCAGGTGCCAAGCCGCCTTTGGATGGTGCATAGTTCAAATAATCCGACGGGGAGAGTTCTCGCGTTCGAGTGGGGGATTTTCAATGCTTTCGGTTGCATGGGCCCTGGCCGGGCGAAATTGGGGTTTCCTAATTATATATAAATTCGAAGTATTGAATTCCGAATAACGAGCAGCAAAAACATTTCAAACAACTAGCACTGGTGGCGCGGTTCACACATGAACATTGCCCTGCCAAGTGGTAGCTTTGGGCAGATCTAAAGCAGGACACACGTGCGCAAACAAAAAGATAAGAGCATTTACATTCTGTGAAGGTGGATGACAAATGAAGCTTTTCAGTACACGACATGGATGTGACGCATAATTTAGGTGAAAGTTATGAGCAAATTTTATTTTATTTCTCTCGAGAGTGTTGACGGTGGTCCCCCGTAAGTCGTTTTGCGTCTAGGGCACGATACCTGCATGCAACCGAAGCTAAAAATGTTGGTGTTGTTGAAACCCGTTTACACATGTTCGTCGCGGGATAGCTCGGCTTTCAGTCAAAAGTGCGCAGTGGACGCGACAACAATGTTACGGCAAGGAAAAACACAGACACCGCTACAGTCTTCCACTCTATGTGGGGATGCCCTCTTGACTCCTTCCCTTCAATCACCTCTGACGAGCAGTGGGAGGGAGCGCTGGGGAGATCTGACCCGATAGTACAAGCCTCATTCCTGGACAGAGCTGCTACTGTCGCCACCAGACTTGTACCGGCGGCCACCCCGCTCCTTTAACCTATTTTCTCTAAATAGCAGTATAGCTTATCTCCCTCGGCGCATGCAGGAGCTGTAAGCGCGAACGCGCAGTGATCGTTTATGCCACCAGCGCCTCCTTACAACGCTTTCTTATAGCACGCACCCTTACTGTTTCCTCCCTATTTCCCTCTTCGCTACCTCAGCCTGGGAACGAACTAGCGATTCCACCCGTTTACACCGAAACGCCCAAAGCGCTGGCTTGACCTCGGCTGGGGCTGGCCTTATTCTTTCCCTTATCCCCTTGTCTATACGCATCTCTTGGAGTAGAAGAGCAATTCGACGCTTTCACTGCGGAAGCAGTCGGAGCCCAAAATTGGTTCGGTCGGTAACTGACACGTCGTCGGTGCTGCTTTCGTCGGGGCTGCGGAAGCGCGCGATGCACTTGTTTGACCGCGGCTGAATGTTAAGGCCAGAGGGAGGCTACCAGGCTTATCCTGGGTTTGTATTTTGTGCGATAAGCTTCGCTCAAACGTTTTGTCGTACTGTACTCCGCGCAGCGTAAAGAGGGCCAATTTTCGGCTAAACAAACGCTCGTAGGAAGGAATTAAATTGTACACCTAATCAAAAATTTACTTCGAATCTTCTTGTCCCAATAAAATTATTACATGTTGTCCAACTTAAGAAGGCTGCCAAGGAAAGGCGACATACAAGCAGACCAAGCACGAAAGATAAAGAGAAACGCTGAGGCTGAAGCTGTCGTCAGTGGCGCCAAACACAACAAAATAAACATGAAAAAGCGTTGCTGTTGTTAAAACCACGTGGAAGAGAGACCAGATAAAATCAGGAAAAGCAGAATACTTAGTTGCCCGCTCGCCGAAGTGAATACATAAGTCCCGTAAGTGTAATTTCTCTCGTTACTGCAGTTTCTGTTACGTAAATTGCGTACTGTTACGTATATGCGCCGGGTCTGGTACCCAGAGCAGTCTGTGAAATTTAGCTTCGCAGCAGGAAGAGTGGAATGGTATATTATGAGTTTCATGGGACGTGTTTTAAACGCCTATGAAATGAAAGAGTGATACAAGAACCGGGCACGATTTGTTTTCAAGAAGGAAATGTCTCCAAATACTGCTGTTCTGATGCCAACGATTACTTTTAAAGCGACGCTTTCTGCGCCTCACTGATGGCGGCTGTCCCGTCCTCAAAACGCACTGCACAAAAGCCAACTTTACAAAATAGGTTTCACAATACGATAATAGAGATAAGCGAAGGCACATCAAGCGCCTCAAGAATAACGACACTTCCCTTGGTACGAATCCAGCCTGGTTCACTCGCGTAATAAATCCGACATCTATCCGATTGTGCCATTCGGACACGCTTGAAGCAGTTTGAATTTTGGAATTTGGCTCTGGTAGCATGGGAGAAAGCTTCGTGTTTTAACCATGGTTCCCTTAAAGGAGGCGTGATGTTTTAGGCGCGGTGCCCCTTAGGGGCTGGGACGTCTGGCGTCTCCTGTCATCGTCGTCGTAACCATCGTTTCATGTAGTCACGGTGCTAAAACACCGGGAAACTCATTTACGCCTCAGTCAGGAGCGCTTGTAACGCGTACTAAAAAACATCGGGACACTCGTTTACGCCTCGCGCTAGAAAGCTTCCTGCTTCACAGACTAGAGACTTTTACAGCAAAGTTGTGTACCTCTACCCGCCAACAGTTTCATCTCCGTAGGCAAAAACGCCAAGCCGCCAAGGATACACTCATGCAGTGCATGCTTCGCTCCTCCCTAGGTTTCACGTTAATGCAGATGGCCCCGAATATTTGTGGCAATGATCTCCATAAGTATTTTTTTTTCAACAAGGCAACATCTAATTGCTATCTACGCAGCTGATGAAACGGGATGTTTGTCGAATGGAAATCAGTGCCAACATCGACTCAACATCCACGCATTGGCCAGCTGTACAGGCGCCGCATGAAGGCCAGCCGTTAAGGCAAACATTTCATCGTTATTTCGGCAGGTTTGCAGTATAATCACACCGAGCTCGCAACAATCGAAGCAGCACATTGTCAGATCAACCGTAATTGAAGGAAAAGAACAGCGGGGCATGTTCAGGAAAAACATAGGAGGAGAATGGGGAGGAGATGGGAATGTCTCCGATGACAAGATAGTTCGGACCCCTGCTGTCCTCCCTAATTTACCCTCAGAGTTCCTCGACAGATCGTTATCAACAATAGCATCCAAATCGACAGCGAAAGTGGGGACGACAGGAAAAAGACAAGTGGGCCGTTCAGTACAGTAGCTTGGCGCAGAAGCCCGCATTGCCCTGTTCGAACAGCGTACTTTACCGGTCCGGTCTCTACGCTCCCGCGGTGCCCGTACACAATGACGGCCCATAATGAAACAGCTTGACCGTGAAACGCGGGGCTCGTCCAAAGGAAATCGTTTTTCCGGGGCCACCGTTTCCTCTTCTGTTTTGTTGTGGTTGTTTGTAGGGTTCCACTCGCCGACGCAACGCAGGCGATGAGGCGCGCCGTAGTGGAGGGCTCCGGATTAATTTTGACCGCCTGGGAATCTTTGACGTGCGCCGAAATCTCGTACACACGGGAGTTTTTGCTTTTCGCCTCCATCAGAAAAGCGGCCGCCGCAGCCGGGAATCGAACCCGCGACCTCGTGCTCAGCAGCGCAATGCCTTAGCCACTGAGCCACCGCGGCATGTTCCTCTTCTGTTTTGCTCTTCGCCAAACACTCTTCTCATGGCGTTATTGTGCTGTGATTTTTACTATCTGTCAGACTCGAGCGTATCATGGGTGGTTGTAATCCCTGATTTTGTCTTTCTCTTTTGGCACTTCTGCGATCCTCTTTGCGCTCTCAGAATAAGTTAGCGAATATTCTCTTGTGACGTTTTTTTCTTGGGCTTCCCGGTGGCGCCTCGCTTTTCTTCGAAGGGCCGAACCGAATGGCTCCTTCTTTTCTGCTGCCCTCTGCCTGGACTGGAGTGAGCGTTCGACTGCGACTAATTAGAGGGGCGCAATGAACTGTTCTCTTCCTCCCTCGAGCATTCCCAATTATTATTTTCCCTTTATCCCGTATTTGGTTCCGCGTTTCATGGTTTAACGAGCACAACTCTCCGTCGCTAAGCCTCAGCTCTGCTCGCCTGTCTGGATTTGTTTCTCATTTGGCGATTGCAATACAATATTATACAAATCTCAGAGGTAAAAATGGTATCGGGGACTGAACCGGCCGCACTGGTTCACGCAGCTAATGCAGAAGATAGGCTCCGAGAAAATAAAGTAAATTTTAACGGAGGAACAGAAGGATAAGATTATCGGCGCGGGGTGCTATGGATTGGAAGAAACCGGGTCCTTATTACGGAATTCTTTGCAGAGGTTTGGGAAGTTGAAGAGACGGTTGTTTTTGACCTGAGTAAACCTAAGGATTCAAGTGAGGCGATGCGTCTGCACCCGTGTGCGTGCGTGTGGGCAGATTCTAGTAAGATCTGGATGTTGGAAGAGCATGTAGGGCTGCATCACGAAACAGCGCCTAAACACAAGAGAGGGTTCGTACAATAGAAAGGTATGCAAACGAAGATGTTCTAAAAATTAGTAGGTTGATGCTGAACTTGTACACCAAATTTTTGAAATTCTAACCTTTCTTCCTTGTATACGAATCTAGGCTTGCACCTTTTACAGCGAAATTTTCGGGAGCTAGTTGGCTGATGTATTTCGTGTCATCTTGGAAAGGGCAAAAACGCATACAGCGTTACGTACCGAGAGCCCAGCACATACCCAAAAATGGTGTATTATAGGCCAACGATCACACATTAGGCCTAACTTTACGCTTTGAGGCCTAGCGTTGTTAGCAAGTACAGGAAGCTCGACATAGAATCAGTGCACATTGGGTTCGTCCGTCGATAGACTCAACGCCAGGGCTAACATCAAGCCTAACCTAAGCCATAAAATACACCCGATGACGTGCATTGGCCATCGCTGCACTTACTCCTGGGAATTTAAAGACAATCTTTGATCTTGGGCTATTTAAACAGAAAAAATTTCGTTTGAAGGTCTGTGTGCGTGTCCCTCTATCCATCCGCGCGGCCGAAAGGTAAAACATATTTTGAAACAGACGTTTGTATAGGAAAAACGTTTCCAATCTAATCAATCTAGATATATGCTCCGTATTTGTCAACAATGTTCAGGGCAAATATAATATTAGTTCTATTTCAGGATGAAGTTCAATACATAATTGTTGCTTCCAATATTCCTTGAATTAAAATCTGGTGTATGTTCGCTTTTTGCGAGAGCAAAAGAAGGAAAACGGGCTGAGAATAATGTTGTAACCACAAAATATCAACGCGCCCGAACCTCGCCTTCCTGGCTGGAGCGCTAAATCCCAACAGCCCCAACAGATGGCGCAGCAATGCGAACGCGGCAAAATTGAACTGAGCATACCTCCAAAATACACAAAGACAGGAGGGGAACCGCCTCAAAGGCGGCGGATGAGGCAGAAGAGGCAGCTACGCGGCAGGGGCGGCAAAAGACTATCGTCTTGAGACTTTTGCAACGACGCGAGCATATGTGCGCCCTTTTTTTGTTGCGTGCGAGACCCAGTGCAGTACCCACTTTTGGTACTGCAACGTGTACTGCATCGGTACTGCATTGGTACTATTATTACTGCATCGTTGCATTTTCTTGCTCTTGTTACTCATTTTTTTTCATTCTATGCAAGTGTGAAAGCTCCCACAGTGAAACATACACACAGAGAATAATCACAAATACACACAGGTATACCCACCAATGGTTTCCCTAAGATTACCATTTTGAGCGAGTCTCAGAATCGATAAAAGCGTCACCATCATGAAAAGTAGCGCATGGCGCTGGTGATGCTGAAAATCGAGACTAATTCGACGCAAACAACAGCGATGGAATGCTGCTTGTATCAGTGTACGTAACATGTGCAAGTCCAAAGCACACATCGACTCCTTCATGCGTAAGCACATAACACGGAAAAAGGCAAGATGCGACCCTCCAGTATTTCTCCAGTTTCTTTAATGTTCCCGTTGCTCATCACAATTATAAGGACAATTTTCTGGCTTTTGTATTGTCAATGTTCACTCGCATGCTACCAAGAAGACAATAAAAATTAAAAAAATGCGGTTATAATGGACATTCATATGCCTTCGTGATGTTAGAATTCTCCACAAAATTTTGTTCGAGTTGATAGAAATGTCTAATACTAATTTGGTATTCACGCAAAGAAGGAATAACGCTTTCTTCTTCATGCCTAACTTTTGCCATTCTTTTTCACATTCACAAATTAATTTTGCCGAAACTGCCAGTGGGTCACTTTTATTACTTAACTCCCTCTGAATTATTCGCACATCTAAGTTTAGGAGAATATAAAGCACTTATTTCATTAAGACAATACTGCAGAAGTTGGACAATATTAGGTCCGCGGAAAGTCTTCGCCTAATTATCTCGTTGTGTGCACGACAACACGGTCTATGGCGTTTCCAGCGTCCCTTAAAATGTGTACTCTATGTACTCCACCGGAGCCCCATGTCCAACTAAGCCAGGAACTATTTTTATAAGAAAGAAAGCGGAAGTTTTTATCAGCCCAGTACAGGGGCACCACACGCCCTCTTTAGGACATTGTTAAGTACAACGGCAACGAGGCAAGGAACAGAACGTAGGAAGATAGGAGCTAGGTTAACCGTTTGGGGCCACCGAGGGCCCAACAGAAACCACCACATCCAGACACCCTCTCCGCTTCTCGCGCGACAGTGCCATTACGGCGAATACTTTTAGGTCGTTCTGCTAGGGTCCCTAATGGCGGTAATCACCCGGGTGAAAGTGATTGCAAATGGCCGTCATTAGGGCTGGATTATTCCGGACTTGCCCTCTACCTCGCGTGTGGCCTTTACTTAGTCCTGCTTTCATTCACGGGGGCATCTTACCCAGACATTGCGGCTTGGAAAAGAAGAGCAGAGAGAAGTTCCCGCTATGTCGCGGGGGACAAAGTCGAAGCTTTCCTGCCTTTCGGGGAAGTTGTAGGCATGAATTGATGTCTTCGCCTCTGATCCACTTCTATTACGGAGATGCCGGGGCTGTTTCCCTGTATCCATTAAAAGAAAACGCCATTTTCTCTTTTCGCGGGAACAACATGTGAAATGGCACTTCAATTATCATTTTTTGGCGCGAATAACGTATAAAAAATGTAGCAATTGCTAGGCAGAGGAATGTATACTCGAGGCTTGCGTTTTTGTGGGGCTTAAGTAAAGCGAGGGGGGGGGGGTAATATAAAATTGGGAAACGCACATTTCTTTACCTAATTGCTATATTTGCACCCTAATAATGTGCATTAAAAAATTAAAAAAAGAACGCTCCAAATGTTCACAACTTATCTTACTCGCCAAATGATTTTTCGACTCTGAAACATGCATGGTAATGAAAAAAGGGATTCGATAAACTGAGATGCACATACTTGCTGAAAGGTTTGCGCCTAATCTTTTGTGCCCTGGTTTATTCATCTACGAACCACCTTGTGTACAAAATTTTGAAAGACTACTGCTAAAAAGTTCTCTTGTATATTTATTCCATTTTAACAATTACAGACAAAACATAATATGCAATCCACTGATACACTGAATATGGTCTTACAGCCCACAACATTTTGCAGGGAGAGTTTATTGGTGAACAATAAACGCTTAAGTAGCATGCAGTAAGCTTTACTGTAGGATTAATTTCGCAGCGCGGAAGTGTTGACAATTACATAGAATTCCGGAAGGATTCAGTGCCATAACATTTGCATGTGCAGTAAACCCTCGCTAACTCGAACTCGGTTATCTGGAAATATCTGTTAAGTCGAAACGTTTTTCGCCATGCATTTACCTCCCATATAGGCGCCATTCATATGCCCTCCTTTATGTCAAAACGGTTTTTTGGGGTGAAGCCACAGATATGTCGAAATGGTGACAGAGACGATACAAGGGAAACTCCGCTAGGTCTCCTTTCTAACTCTTAGCTCTCACTGCCCGTCGAACGTAGTCGTGAATGGAAAATATACGCTGTATGAAGGCGATGGTCTTGTTACCGGAGTGTTGCCCGACGCCTACATTGTTGAGAAAGCTCTGGATGATGCAGCTGGTCATGATGATGAAGGGGAGCCTCCAGAGGTGCCTACAATGACAGAAACAACAAATATGCTGCGCCTGCTGCGCAACAAGGTAGAGTGCGGCAGGGGCGATCAATATTTGACGCGATGCATTGAGCAGATCGAGAACGCTTTTCTGGGACCAGATGCTAACGTGAAACAGGCGACAATCCCGCAGTTCTATCTTTCGCTATAATAAAAATTCTTTTCTCCTGGGAGCTTTTCAACCTTTATTAGGAAAGCTCCCATGTGCAGTGGAGCTTTTGTTGCAACCATCGGCTCTGATTTCAGTGACCTGGCCAGAATATTTCGGCTATTCGCGTAACTCGAAAATACGCTCCTCTGAAAATTTAGAAGAACGCCATTGTTTAAAACGCCGTCGTTTAGAAAATTTGTAAGAACGGCATAGTTTGGAACCCCATCGTCACACGGAAAGAACGCAGTCGCATGATACAGTGTATGCTCTATTTTTAAATGCAATAGTCCTTCTTGGGCTACTTTATCCCCGAAGGTTTTCGTCTTTGTATCTATCTGTCTGTCTGTCCCTTAATTGAGCCTTCCGGGGAAAAGGTAATTATTACTTGATATGCAGGTTTATATACAAGTGAAAAATTTTCCAACCACTAAATCATCAGGCCCACTTGCTATTTGTCAATATTGTTACCACAAAAAACATTAGGGCAATTTGAGGAAAGACATCTCTACATAAATGGTATTTGCAGTGTTATTTTAAATAAATGTACATGTCTGCATGATTCTTTCGCTAGCAAATAAAAAATACTCTTTGAAAACAACATTTTGACCTAAAATACAGATAGCACCTGACGAGCCTGGACCACAACACGGCGTTTCATGTTCAACAGTAACAAAAGGTTCCAATAGAGGGCCAGAGAGCAGTGGAACGCGTGAAAATCCAACTGCCTTTACCAAATCTTCGTGCTGATCGTTGGGGGAGCCAAACGGGAGGGGAACAGCGTGATAGATAGAAGAGATGCATTTGCATGAAAGGGGCGGCAAAAGACCATTGTCTTTCAGCGACATTTGCAGCGAAGTAAGCAGATACAGAGCCAAATTTTGGTTGATTTTTTCTCTGAAGCTCTACCATAATTTACATGGATAGACGGAGAAGGCGGCGAAAATAAGTCTTCTTTTGATTTGTTAGCCGAATTTTGCTTAAGGTGGAAAGTTTCGCTGTACGCCTACTATTATCAGTGCGACTCATTCATTAATCAAAACCTTCGTGAAGGAAAGTGGTTCTTTCCAATTTGAAACGAAAGCCCATATTGAGGTTTCTCCTACCTCCGGAAGAAAATGACTCACTTTTGAAGAGCGCCTTTGTAAGCAGCCAGCAAATCTACATAAACCGGTCCTTGAGAAAAAGGCTTAACGTTAACTGGTCATAAGTACTTGTGAAGAACCTGATAAGTACGCCAGGCCAAAATTACTGCACAAAAGTTTTGATCCGGTAGCTTGAGCAAACAATTTTGGTGTACTCCTTGCACGTTTTGACCCGTGCGTCACCATCGCGTTTTGCGTCTTCATTGCAAATAACTTAAACGATACTCGCAAAACGAAAGTATCAAGAAAATATTTTATTACTGTAACCCAACGCCATGCCCGCGCTGCAGAACCATCGCATAAAACTGCCATTTGTCCTGACATGTTATAACGAGGATACCAGTAGAACATAGATTATGTTTATGGAGGGAACTAGGCAGATGAATGTTGTTTCGGAAATCTCTGCTCTCGTAAGTTCTACTCCTCGCTGCGCCTATTTGGTTATTCCTTTGTCGCAAAAACGAAGTATTGTAAATGTGTCGACTGGGAGCATTTTTACACGCTTCATTTTGTTTATTAGTAGTCGGTTCTGAAAGCAGAAACCGCGCTTTTTTATGTTTATTTATTTATTTATTTATTTATTTATTTATTTATTTATTTATTTATTTATTTATTTATTTATTTATTTATTTATTTATTTATTTATTTATTTATTTATTTATTTATTTATTTATTTATTTATTTATTTATTACACTACTAGCCTGAGTTCCTGGCTTTCAGAACTTGAGGACTTTGAACTTATGTTTACATTCTGACAGATTGGTGGTAGTAACCTCTGCCGCCATATTCGCGCATGAATTCTGTTGGGGTAGTTTTTGCACACAGCTTTCCAAACTCACAGTGAGAAGGTTAACCCTCACGAGCTCTTTCAGCAATTTTATAACTCCCCGTCGGGATACTGGGATACCTTCCTCTTGCGGCTTCACAAGCCTTTTAACACTGGCTAGATTTTTGTTCAGTTATGGCCTCGGTCGGGTAGTCAACGCAGATTTCCTTCGACACGAGCTTCTAACTACTGCAGTTGGTAGAAGTTGTGATATGTTTGAAAAAAAGATTTTTGTTGAATGAGATCTAAATTTTATGGCTTGTTTGACAGCTCCTTACTCAAATGCACTGTGCCCTAATATGGTAGAACAGGGATGTGGAAGCTTGTTTTTCGGTTGACAAGGTTCAGGGATTAAAAAAAAATGAAGAAAGACGTATAGCCACAGTTACACCGACTCAGTATTCATGAATTTGCTCCAGAAAGGAAAGACAGCAGTGTCCCCCTTGCTTCCAACATTTAAACTGGTGAAACGTGCTCCGTCCAAACCCCCGCTGTTTTCTTTACAGTCTTATTACCCCCTTCCATATTGAAGGGCGGTGTTGTTGACCCAGCCGTCGCTATTTCCTTTCGCGAACGTCACCTCGGTTGGTATAATTAGTTCCGGATTGACGGATCCCAGGACGGCCACAAGGTGCTCATTAGGAACACGGAGCTCTTCGACAAAGACCGTCCGTCGAGTTTTTCACCGACACTCACGCTGATGGGGAAGCTGCTTGACCTCTCAAATACCCAACCCTCGTTTTTTTCGGCGAGGCCGAGATAAGTTCCTCCAAAGCTCTTCTAAGTGTCATCACCGGCTCCGGCAGTGAAACCGAGCCCCATGTGGACATGCACAGCGCTCGGCGAACGAGCTGACAGCCTAACTTTGGTTGCGGACTTTTACCGAAGTGTGTAAGAATTTATTGCCTTTTTCAGAAGTCTTTTTCTCCAGACGCTGTAAAGGCGTAATGAGTAGCATAAATCCCATGGGGCTGTTCAGCGGACCTTTCCTGTTTCCTCCTCAACAAAGTGAGCTTTAAGGGAACACCTAATTTAAAAATCCGGAGCCATTCCACTCTGTCAAGGCGGGTTACCAGCAAAGCTTCTTGCACTCGACAGAGAGGTGACACGCGGTTAAGGGAAAGCTATGAGCAAATGTTTTATCTACTGCGCGATGACAGCGGTCATGAAATTTTGATCCGAATATACTTATCCTTAAGGGGGTGTGCATTCCTAGATAACTTACTGCAAATGCATATCCACATGATGCGACGCATACGAGTGAGGTATAAGACCTGTTCTGATTTCTCAAAGGGTGCCTATTATTAACGAATCTATTTAAGATGCATATCAAAGTGATGAGACATAAAGGCTTGATCTCCAAATTGTGTTTCTGTGGGTACTGGATGTCCCATTAAGCCACGCAATATCTTATTTGATTGTTACAATTTTATCAAGCCAACATAAGAACCGGCGGACCATCTTTAATGGCAGAAAGTAACATGGCAGACATGTATTTATTTATTTTTATATTTATTTATTTATTTATTTATTTATTTATTTATTTATTTATTTATTTATTTATTTATTTATTTATTTATTTAAAAATTCCCCTGAAGGCCCTCACTGAAAGAGCATTACCAGAGTCCTTGGCAGAAGGCATTGAAAAAATATACAAACAAAACTATCTACAAGTCGTAGGCAAAACAAGTAAGTACAAGTTGGGGATAGGTATTTACTTTAAACATCAATTTCATTGCCAAGCTGTAGGCCGAAATTTCCTGATGGGATGAATATCCGTACCAGCATTGGCTATTTCAAAACAAATTATATAACTTTCAGAACTACCGATTGTCTGGTACCCTGGCCGCGAATTCCTCAAAGTAAAATGAGTCCATACAGGCCACTTGCCAACAGCCAAACACACCGGGCCGTATCCCAAGAGGGAGAGAACCTACACGCTGAGGACATCCTCAAGCCTCAACCCCTGCGAAAATACGCCGGCATACTCACCCACTGGCGACACCGGCGTCAACAATAGCCAGCACCCCGCCCACACCTACCCAGAACCGAAGCCACAATATTCCGACGACTACGAACAAACTCTTATCCCCGCAATACCGTACGCCTTGCAATGTGCCCCACCTTCTACGCCACCTCTTACAAAAACTGCCTCCACCCTGGCACCCTAAACCATCTGGTATGGGTGCGTCAACAAATCCCGTCATTTACTCCCATTCTCCAACCTACATACGAGAAGTGTGTGGCACGGCTAACGAGCTCGGACCTCTCCTCCCGGCGTGCCTGGTGGAGGGGGCCCGGGTGGTCAGCGCAGGCCATCCGGGCCCCCTCCACCAGGGAAATCCCCCCACCAAGTGGGTGTGTTAACATCATCACCTAAGGCTCGCCTAAATAAAGTTTACCCCACCTTTTCCTCCTCGCGATTCGTCATTTCATTTTCATTGGTTGTACGCACGAAGGGCCTGCACGGCTCCAATATTCTTGCTCATCTGGAAGCTTTAACTAGGCAATGAAAAAGAAGCCAAAAGTATTGTCGCGGCAGTGGCTTCGCAACGTTGCAAGTATGAGGGCGCTGCTATTTCCTCCATGGGGGGAAGACGCTTAAGGGGCTTGGGCTATCGGCGTCTCCTGTCGTCGTCATCGTTTTATGCAGTAACGGTACTAAAACACCAAGACACTCCCTTTCCAACGCGTCACCCTAGAATGTTTCATCTCCGTGCCAAAAACGAGTACTAAAAGAGCACACAGGGACACTCTTTTTCCAACGCCTCGCGGTAGAACGCTTCGTGCTTCAAAGACACGAACTTTTACTGTAAAGCTGCATACTTCCACCCCCCTCCCAACTGTTTCATCTCCGTGGGCAAACACGCCAAGGCGCCAAGAATACACTTATACACTGCATGCTTCGGTCTCCCCAGGTTTCAAGTTAGTGGAGGTGGCCCTCTCCTTTTCCCTTCGCAACTACAGCTGAAATCTTTCGACGCCAGAGGCCACATAGTATTTTTTCACTGACCTCTTTGCCATATTTTTGGAGTTACACAGCTGCAACACGGTGGTATCAAGAATCGTTTCCAGGTTCGTCACTCCGTGTATCTTTAGGGAAAGTAAGAAACTATACAAAATTCAAGATAACTTTATGTCCCGCCCCCAGCCTTTCCTCTAGCAATCTTGTTTTCTAAGTTCTGCAGAGAAGGCAGCACACAAGCGCATTTCACGATGCCATGTAGTTATTTCTCACTTAATTGTTGCCGCTGCACGTTTGACTTATCGTCTGCATCGTAATGGAATAAGCGCGCTCTTATTGCACAAACGCGCTCCTCCGCTATCTTTTCCACCCATCCTCTTCACCCCCCTCGAAAACGCTAACGCTCCGCTAGGCTTTATTCTGGTTCTTTCGGCCCTTACGCACCATCTTCTCCTGCTGAGTCAGTCTGTTCTGTACGTCTCCTGTCACAAAAAGGAATGGGACTGACTGAGGCTGCTCATTGTTTCTGCCGCGCACCACTACATAAAATGAATTTCCCTCCCACCAGGTCTGCCATTTGTATAGCCCACTGTGACAGTAGTTCCTGTATAGTTCTAAATTATTCCATTCCAGAGCGGAATTTAGCATGTTCCGTCGCGCATCGCCTTGTCATACGCTGGCTGTTGGGAGGAGGTCCCCTTAAATAGGTTGTGTTGGCATCCTTTGGTTGGAATGTCACTCCGGATGCCGGGCACATCATTCTGCCACTCTGAACGCTGGTTTATTTTGTCACGTGTAAGTGACTTCAAGGAGGTGCGCAGAGTAAGAAAAGGGTGGGTCCCGTCGAGAACCCTGCATCGCCTGGCCGGGGAAATGGGTATTTTTCCGAACACGGGGTAGCCGTAGAGGATATATTGTTTTACAGCGGTGAAGGCCCACTTGAAAGATAAACAAATACGCATTAGAGTGTGAAGTAATGATTTTCAAAAGTAAATAGTTTCGATGGGCAGTCATAAGCTGCAATTATATAAAAGGGGGATGCTCGCATCGCCTGGTGACGTGCTCGGCGGCAGCCTTCCAAATTTCGTAGCTGAGCCATTCTACATGCGATTTTTTAGGAGTGGCGATCCAGCTGAGGATACAACGAACTGGAGGAATAAAACTGCCTAATGTCAATAAATTGTTCATTTTCCAAGGAAGTTTTCCTAAGCGTACGAGTCAATCTTAGGAATGGTGGAACAAAAATGCCAGGAAAGTATGCACGTTCCCTTGATCGGTGCCGGGCGAAAGTGAACCGCCTGGGAGATGCAGCGGTTTACCTATCAATCCTATGGACCTCTGGTGGAATAACGGAACTGTATTGTATACTACGCAGACACCTTCAAAATCATGAAATTTGTTTACACTCTCTTGGATGCGTAAACTTTATAAAACCCCGAAAAAGGGGGGGGCGTATCACCACAACTGCGTGGGTAAATTTAAACGTGAATTTCAGATTTTGTAGCAGTAAACCCACACCTACCCTAAAACACGCGACAGAGAATGTGACTCAGGAATACATTTGAGCAGCTCGACCTCTTTTACTTCCACAAAATGCCTAAGACCACTTCCACTTTTGCCCTACTGAAATACCACCGCTTCCAGAGGAGCCAGAAGCACATTCAACAAAGTTACCGAGCTGCATGACTGAGCACTAGAATTGAATCAAATCAACTGTAAATAATTTTAACCAACTTAAATATTCGGTTACCTTTTCAAACAAAAGTACATAAAGCAGGACTCTGTAGCAGTAAAAAACTAGCAGGACAGTATTTAATCTGAATGTATTAGAACGTGAGGCGAGGACTCATGGCGTCGAAAGGGTGTACTGACGGGCTTAGCTCCGCAAGCCTTGCATATGCAAAGTGAGAGTTGTTTAGCCTGGTAAGGCTTGGTTTCACTTGGTTACCATTTGGGCTTAAAATCGAATGGTGTGGTTGACGAACCGTTCCTTCACTTCCTCGTCCATGGCCGCTGGGCCTGTCGCAGACTTGTCTAAACCGTGCCTTTGTGCAGGCTTGTGGTCCCGCTTCCGCCCTTTTGCGAGCGGAACGGCTTGCTCTTTCTAGGTCTCCGACGTTGGCTTCCCCCGCCAGGCAATTCAGTTTATCTCGAGAAAAGCAGCGCGGCGGGCGATATCCGCGGGGTGATTATACATCGCTTGCCGACGACGGCTCAAAGCGCGACGTTCCCGCGCAACGCTCACAGAAGACGGACCCGCGTAGCTCTCCTCCGCGGTGAACGCGGCGTTCCTCTCCGCTCGGCGTGCGGATAGTCATGTAGTCAGGAGGTGACCAAATTTCTGAGAGCGCATGCGCCAATCCGTGTTGCACAGCAGCGGTACACGGCCCCATAGAGTTTCATACTAATATATACATGAGGGAAATCTGGCGCCACTGTCTAGGCGAGCCGCGCTTCGGCGAGCGTTCCATCATGTACCGGGCAGGCACATTCCACTTGTCCTTGGCATGGTACAAGCACTGGCTGAAAAGTTAGCTCTGGCTGCCAAAAAGCAACAATATCACTCTAGAATATTCATCAAATTTGTTTTGTTATCATAAAATTGAAGTTCCAAAAAGAGTAATCTGCCAGTAAATATTGAGAAGCTTCATGCACGGTGAACAAGAAAAAAAATGTCGCCCTTTTTTGTTGATTTTGGCTTCGAGACAAAAAGAAGCCATTTGGCTAGATAAGCCAAGTAGGCGAGGAACGTCGCTAGCGGCAATGGCGCCGCCCACGGCGGCCCGCGACTGCGGCGACCGCTTTCCCTCTAGTACATATTAGTATGAAACTCTATGCTCGTCCCGGCGAGTGATTTGATTCGCTGCAATGGAACAACACAGCTACTGTCAAATGAAGGTCAAAAATGCACCGCGACGGCAAAACCCTGCAAGGAGATTAGTAAAGCTTTGCTTTAAAAAATTGAGCACACATCTACTTTGTAATAAAATGAACACTGCTAGCACCATGTCTGCATTGGCATTTTTTCTCAAGTCAGCCAAATATTATGTTTTTTGGTTGTGCAGTTTTGCAAATGTGCGGCATCCTTCTAGATTCAGTGATTCATCATTTTTTGCCTAGATAAACGTCTCCTTCAAGAATGTCGTCAACTATGGAAGGGTGGCTGAATTGAGGGACCGCAAAAAAACAGAGATCGACATACCAAATATTTCGCGTTTGAGCAGCTCAAGAAAGACTGTCGTTGTTAAAGCCGAACCCGTTTTCATTTTTTGACAATAAGTTTATCTGCTATGAGCTGAAAGTGATGGCTCCAGGGTCATAGTGCACTAAACCTATACTTAGGATCAAATGCCCTTTTAAACGAAGGGGCGAATAGGCGAAACAAAATTACCAACATGACATCAAATTGACAAAACACATATTCATGGTCTTTATCTTTGCCACAGAACGAAGGAAGTAAAAGGCTCAGGAACATTGTCAAAAGCAGTCGTCATCATCTATCTGGAAAGTCCCGCACAGAACTTCGCACAGAGAAAGTAGTGAGTGGCTACCGCGTCGTGAACGTTAGTTGCCGCACAATTTGATATCTTATTACTTGCTCGTCTATTCGAGGCCGGAACAATAAGTAAAAACGTAATTTTTGGCCACTAGAGTTAGATCCAAGTGAAGCCCCGGACGCACCCGAAAGAGTGATGATACGGTGACTGCACAGCACCACTGGTCGGCGTTTCGGGAAGGGCACAGCGTTACTTCTGCCCGAACGTGCACAGAGGTCCTTTGGAAGATTTCTTTGTTCCGGTCAAGTGGTCCCAACTCCACCCACTTTTTCTCCAATCTTTTGCTGTTTATTCTCTTTTGGCAGACAAATTCCGGTGTTGAGTGTTTGTTCGTGCTATTTAGCTTCTGCACGACACAGAAGCCACAGAATCTAGTTTGCTGCAACGCAAATACCGTTCTTTAAGGAAGCCAATGGTGTGCTACAATGAAATTTTTAAAGCCAAGCTTCCTATGCCTCATTGAGGGCGTCCTTTGTCGAACTAAATGAACTGCAGAAAAGCAAACTTCAAAGAACTGGTTTCACAAAACGATGATGATGATAAGTAAAGTCACAACAAGCTCCTCACGACAAAAACCCTTCTTGTGGTCGGAATCAAACCTGGGTTCACCACGTCATGAAGCCGACGTCTCTACGATTGCGCCATCACTAAAGAGTTCGTTGTATATAGGGTTGTTCATTTTCTGGTTTTATATTTTAACACGAAAGCATTTTATGCCGGTATACACTAATATTTCACTGACGTCACATGCTTCCTGGAAATGACGCCTGTGCACCTTTTCAGAAGCGACCCAGAAGCAGAACGTCTCTCGCCAAGCACACCCACAAGACCGCCGCCTGCCCGCAAATCATACTCAGCTGCAGATTTCGCTGCACATTTTACTTTCGTGTTTTACTGATTCCTATGACAGATAAATCAACCACCGTTTTTTTTTCCTTTTTAGATGCGGAGCGTCTTATGCTCCGGGGTATGTCCCACGGCGTCGGCGGTGGTCCGGCGTCCGCACACCACCGTTTCTAGGCCAATCCCCCACGTCTTATGCTCGGGGGTATGTCCCACGGCGTCGGCGGTGGCCTGGCGTCCGCACACCACCGTTTCTTGGCCAATCCCTCACGTGGGTACGTGCCATAGAAGAGGAACGAGATCCACTGACTGTGCACTTCAGCGACCATAAGGCCGTCATACTCAAAGTAAGAAGACGTGCAAACCTAAATAAACACCTTTAGATACCACTTCAATATCGTCTCACTCGCGTATATACGCATGCATTAAGGAAAAGTACACCCATCTCCCCGAAGGGAGCCATGAGTAGGATATATGAGCATTACGGGGTTCACTACATTTCCACCAAATTTGGCTAACCAATATAACGGAAACGCAAACGGAACCCTCATGACGCTCCGCATCCTACTCATGGTTCCCTTCGGGGAGATGGGTGTAATTTTTTCTTTGCCACACCTATGTGTTGTTTGGTAAACGGGGTGTTATGTATGTCCCGTGTCTTTTTCGGAATAACAATGTTGTTCAATGGCATATCTCGTCTTGTGGTACCTGCCTCTTTGTCGTCTTCATCCTCTTGCGCTATGTGAAGGTCTACGTCATGCATAAACATCAGTCTGAAAAAGCGTGACTAAACCGTCAATGTAATCTCAATACAACGAGTACATTAGTTCATCGTTTGTCTTGTTTTTCAAACATTATAAAAACTACGTTCTTCCAATACACCAAAAACTTGAGCCTTACAAACGACAGGGTCAATTTCTGGGGCTGCTGTAGCATGAGCGTGTTAGATTGTTGTAAAAAGCGATTCCTTTGTGTTGCTTTCCCTATGCTATTTGTGAGCTTACCACTAACGTGTAAGGAAGTTGTTTCAGACCAATCGAAAACTCACTGAGCATGCAAAAAAATTCTTTCGCACACCCAACTGCTTACTTGTTTCGAATGCGAAAGCCAAGTGATACTTATTAACAACTTCTTTGCTCGAACGTCCCGTTTGATTACTTTCTATGCTTTCGTTCCTTTGTTGATTGGTGCGAACAATTTCACCCTTCTTTTATGCTACACCCTGCATGCGTCTCCTTCTTCGCTTTAGTTTCTTTGTTTTACGGAGCTAGCTACGTCCGCTGACTGGCACTTCCCACAACTTTTCTAGAATAGGGGTACTGCGCGGCTGGTGTACGTCTGTTCTATTCTCGTGCCATCATGTTCAGGCCTCACGCGGCATGCATTATCCAGATCGTTAAACAGCGGAGCTCTTTAGGCCGAGCGTTTTCCGTCTGTCGCACCAAAAAACTTCGAAGTGGCAGGGATAGTGGCGAGGAGGCGAGGACACCACAAGCAGGTATTGTGAGTGCGCGCTTTAAGAAAAAAATGCAGTTAGAGAGGTCCCGGGACCTTTACGCCATGAAACCGGCAGCCTTACTATTGGGCTACACAAAAGGTCGGGGGCATACTGTTTAGCAGCGGCGGTGAACAACAACATGTGACGCCACTCGGAAAGAAGAAAAGGTTGTGTTTGGACGCAGTGGGCAACACCTATAAGGGAATAGGACATATAGGAATTTTTACAAGCATTCGGTTCAAATGGTTATTTCTCAAGCGGAGTAATAAATAAACCTAACAACGAATTTAGGCGCCTGTAGAGTGCAAAAACATTCCCATCTTGCCTTCCCAGACCGCAGTACGAGACGGGAAGGCAAATTCACGCATGTTTTTAGGACGTTGGAAGAAAGCTATAAAAGAACGATCTCAAACGATAACCTAACACTCCAAAATTAATCACAAAAACAATTAAAACACTGCTACCGCATCAAACAAAGAGAAGCGAAAAAGAGAAAAAATGCTTCCCCTGCTAGGAATCTATTCTGGGTCCCTCGCGTTATGAAACTCCCTTCTATGCGATTGCGTTCTTGGCGTGATCGCTGGTGTGCTCCTGTAGACACCAGTTCACGTGCCTTCGCGCCTGACGTGGGGAGCACAGACGCAGAGTGCGCGCTACAGACGCCGAGTTCGCGAAGCGGGTTGCCGCGGATTCCCTGGCGCGTGGTAACGTGACCCACTTTCGGAGAGATGTGAAAGGCTGCGGACAAAACGATCTGGGCCTGGAAGACGCGGGGAACTTTCAGCGCAAGTACGGAAATAAATGAGAGGAGAACAGCCGGGTTTCTCAAGAAAGGAGAGGAGCCGCCAGCTGTGTTGTTTCTCCAGCCTCGCGCCACTTGTGCAAGCGGCTCCAATTTTTTTTTCATTCCAAATTTATAATTCTTGAATTTTGTGAATCGGGCACTCTGCCCCTCAAACCTCCAAATCACTGGCCAATTCCCCGCGTGCGTGTGTTCACAAAGAAAGGAACAACCACAACAATAACAACCAGTTTTGTTCAGCGCAAGCAGACTTCTGAGATGGTACAGTTCAGAATGTGCTTCGTGGTATTACCGTATTTTTTTGCAAATGACACTAGCGACGGCCTTGCAATTCCGTGAGTGACAGCAATATTCATACCACTCGACTCGAAAATTTTATCATTGATGTGACACTGCGCAATGAAGAACTTCATCCTTGGATTACGTATTCCCGCAGAGCGGCACAAACTATTGGGCCAAATCTTATGATTCTCAACATCATTATTTGGGAAATCCTATTGTTGGAAGCACAGATTTGAAAATTAGTAGGTTATGGTAAAGCTGAACCAATCGATTGCCTTAGAATATAGCGCAAGCGACAAAAGGACAGCTTTGTTCGCGTGCTGTATTTCGGCATTCTTCTTGAAATTCTAAAATCATCAATAAGTTAATTGGCTTAAAACATTGGTTCCGTTTACACTGTATTGTCTACACACAATTATCATTTATAAAGCTCCGCTTTGGTAGAATGAGATTCTACGCGTAGAAAGCGGCCAAATCAAAAGCGGGAAATTTTCTTGAGGAAAAAAAAAACTGCCGGTGAAGCAATAACGATCCCATGCTATTTAGAATAACACCCAATCAAGTTCTGTCTTCCCAGAAAACTGATTAGTCAAGGGAAACTTGAGGAAAATAACTCCTTTTCGCTCTCTTCCTCTACTTCTCTGAATACATTTTCTAACTTCCGGGAACCTGAACGCGGTGTGTAATTACCAGATACCGTCTAGATCCTAATTTCCGATTGCCACACCTCCAACGCCAGCAGAAAATTCCGCCGGTAGAAAGTGAACCTAATGAGGCTGCACAAATTGCTTCAAGCTGAAGGCAAGTAAAAGTAACACGTCAAATTCTGAGAAAAGCACGCACGTGTGACCGTGCCAGATGGTGTGGTATCCGAAAAGGCTCAGACGGGCGAAAAATTGCCGCACAAATTACCTCGCTGTATTGTGCGGCACAATACAGCGAGGTATATCGCCAGGCGATACCTGAGAATGAGCTTGCTGCTGCAGTAACAGAATAATGCCATTTATACCTAAAAGTAAGTAATAACTAGAGCACATGGCTTCAATTTTTCATGCGGACGACTGATTTATCGTAGACGCATCCATTTTAGGGAAACCATTCACGGATTTCAGGTTTTATCTGCTGGGTATTTCTGTTGTTTGTGAGTTCGATACTTGATACACTCGGTCGCAGGTAACTGCGCAGTGTGTGGCCCTAGACGTGTGTTGCACAACCAGACATAGCGTGTTGGCTCACTTGTGGATGTTACACGTGCTGAGGTATCATGACTTTGTTATTCAGTTTACTGCTGAATAGCTTACTCCTTGTAGTAATCAAATGACCAACCATCGGTCAGCTGTTGTTACGAACCCGTCAGTGTTGTGAGAAAATGTTGTGCGGGTCTGTCATTCATTACACGGTTAAGTAGTCCTGAAACACCTGTTTCTAAGACTAAGCACATTAAAAAGATAAAAATAAAGTAATAGTATGTGAAGTCATTTGGTCGCGACCATCTTTCAGTACTATTTCAACACTGAAGCACTAAATTTTATTCAGTAGAGTTTCCAGATGTCTCGTTAAAACGCATTGGTGCTGCATTGCAACACTTAACGCATGTGCTGCATTACAACAGTTCCAACTTTTCCCTAATATGGTTTGCAAGCGGTCACTAGCGCTTCAGCTAACACTTCTGAAGTGTTTCGTTTGCAATCAAGCAGGACATCATTTTGAAGGTAGTACCTGCCTTGGATCTATTTCAGGCACTAAGCGCTGCAGATCCCGGGCCGCGTAAATGTAAATTTTCGCTGATTTCATGCAAACAACTGACACGTTCTAGCCCTGGTAGCCGTTAGTTGCTTTAAGGTGATATTTTTCTCCGCACCGGAACGTGTATTCGTTACCGGTACCACAGCGCATGGGCCCATGATGGTTGAGTAGACGATCCCCCTTGCCCACGAATGTCATCACTGAAGGAGTTTTTTAATGAGCAAAATCCCCTTAAAGAGAAAATAAAAAAAGCGAAAGTTTCTTACCCGACATTAATGCAACGCTGTCGAAGGTATTAGGTGATATTCGTCTACATGGCAGCAGGAGAAGTTTTCGGCCGCAAGAACTTAAAAAAAAATATGCGGAAGAAATTGCCAATAAGGATGATAACTTTGAATTTGCCTCGTATTGAAGTGAAACTCTGCATTTCATAATGAAATCTTGCGAAAACATTATTGGAATTGACTTCAAAAATGATGCGATGTAGTTCTCGCGGAAAAGCCATTGCACCCATTACACATTTGCAACTGGGCCTCGAGAACACTAGAACTATACATGAACAGCAGGTGGGTCTTGAAAGCATAAGCATTTCTCTTCGCCTCCTTTCGCAGGATCATTCTTCGGTGGAACGCCTGAAGACACACAGGAAAGAAGCAAATACTTTGTTGTCTTGCAATGAACCTCCAAAACGCTTCGCAAGAAGACTGGTCCCATCTTCTTAAAATTCATGAAGTGGCTCGTGCCCAAATTTGGTGAGGGTTGGCCAGGGCTTGTAATTACGCGGCGGATATTCAGTAATAAAACTATAAATATGCGAGTAAAACAACAACAAAAAATAACATTATTCACTCTGTAGGGGCAAGGTGACGAGAATAAACGGTTGTTTGACATCTGTCATTTTCATTTCTTTCACTTCTCCTGTTCACTGTGTCCTGTACGTCTGGTGGCTGATCTTTCACCGACATCCTAATTCTCGTCCTACTCAATGATGGGCCAGCTCCAATAAGGAAAAAAAACTTAAAAAAAGACCTGCGGGACATTCCGAACAGTCACGATAAAAGAACACTCCCATTTTGCAAATCAGTTTGGCTCATTTTGATCTGTACCACAACATGGTCTGGCGCATTTTGAATACGAATTACGATCTGCGTAGACCTTCACCGGGCGTTGTCGTACCGATTTTGTTGCAGCCTGTTTTGTAGGGGAAAGGTGTCAAGTTTTTCTAGTCCCTTCAGCTTTATCTGACCTACTTTATCTGACCGGGAAAACAACTCCCTACTTGGTCTTTCTGCGGGTTCAGCGTTACTCAGGCGAATCTCGCTCTACAAGCCACAGAAATAAAAAGAAATCTTGTCAAAGTTTCACATCGCGCGCAACAGCAAAATGCAATGTTCACAAAGATTTAAAGCGAAGCTTTCTATGCTTCGCTGATGGCGTTGTCAGTCAAAGTAAAATGCACTGCAGGAAAACCATCTTTCCACAACGGTCTTCCCAAAACGATGATGATGATAACAGAGGGTGCATCAAGCGCCTGAAGAAAAAATGGCGGACGATTGATGTACTCCCTAATGCAAAATTTATGCGTAGTTCGAACTGAAGGCTTCTCGGTCACGGCGCATAGATGCTGCGTCAAAGGAAGTGATCGCGTGATCAGTGAACGCACGGCGGAGCGAGCTACTGAGCCGTTATCTCGGAGCGCGTCGCCGCTGCTAATCACGTTGTTGTAAATGGCGTTTGAACCGCCCGGCCCGCGCAAGTCTCACGTGTCACAAGTGTAACGTTTGAACTCCCACCTCACACTTTCGCCACTCTTTCATTCTCCGCTTTTCTGCGGGCTCATCTTCAGTGGCTCATTCGTTCTCTCGGTTATCTCCTAGCGCGTCGCCGCCGGTGAGCGTCTCGCGCCACTTTGGCATACCGTCTTTCACCTCACACTTTCGCCACATATTCCACATTTTTCTGTCTTTGGTGTCGCCTTCGTTCGCTCTGTTACGAGGGACGCCGACGACGTCAAAGCACGTAGCGGGTGCTTTTGTGTGGCGTTCTGGAAAACGCTTCCCTTGGTCGGAATCGAGCCAAGGTTCCTCACGTTTTGAAACCGACGTGTATTCGATTAGCCAATTCAGCCGACACGGCAGAAGCAGATTGGGGTTTCGACGTTCACTTGACTCAAATTTAAAAGAAGGCTTCGCCTTTTCGCTATCTTTCCCTTTAAATTCGGGCTTCGATTTTTGGGGATTTTCAGGCGGGAAAACTAAGGCCGGTGGCATTTTGACCGCATGCGAATTAGGTTCTCTGCTGCCTCTTTGAATATTACGAGCAGTACATCGGCTACAGCAATGATTTCAGCAGAGTAAGCGCTCCTCTCCAAAGAGTACAAAATCAAAGCTCACTTGACATGCCTGCGCATTCTTTCCTACTGGCAGGCAATACTCGGCAGTATAGTCACTATAAAAGGAAAAGGCACTATCCCAGGCAGCACAGAACTGTTCGGCCTAAAACAGGCCGGTGTACTTTGGCCGGTGATTTTTTGTCCGGCCGTTTTCCGACAGCCATGTTCGGCCCATGTCCAAATGTGGGCCTTTTGGCCGTATACGGCCGTACTCCCATGGCTGTCCAACGGCCAGTGTCCGTCGGCCAGTCGACCGGCTTACGGTCATACGGCCAGATTTCAGCCGTAGGGCTCCGGCCATTCCAAAGCCACCCGTGTACGGCCGAAGTACGGCCGCCGGAGGACAGCCGAGATGCGGTCGTCGGACTCCAGCCGGACTAAAGCTACCGGAAATACGTCCGTGCTACGGGCATTGGAGTTCAGCCACAGTACGTTAACTGTACTGAGGCCGGTCACTGCATGTCGCGCAAGCAGATGACTCATTCGCGCAGTGCAAAAGCAGCACAAACCCAGAATTTTGGGTCCAATGCAGCCACATCAAAGTGAGCTCGCGCGCAACCACCAGCCGTCAAGCTTTCAGCGCAGCCTTGCTTAATTACCAGCCTCAGTTGACAGCAAAATTCATTTATTAAACAGTGCTCACAAATTGTCGTTCCTTTAATTACTGTGCCTCTCTTACTGCCGAACACAGAAAATATTCAGTTCTTTGTAGAGCTTGAATAGATGTACTGTCCAGGTCCTGATATCCTCTGTGGGGCAGCTTACCTGTAATAAACTGGGAAAGAGGAGGGGGGGCGGAGGGCGCATACTTTAGTGGGTTGAATTTCAGAGAGATAAATTGCGCCGTTTTAGCCAATTTCTTTTAGGGCAATATTCCGGAACACTTTCATGCTATGACTACATAAACTTTTTTATAATAGTTGCTTGACCAATTTTGATGTATATAAAACCGGTGTGAATGCCTTTACGAAGCGTATTTGTTCTCAACAAAGCACTCAGGAGCATTTAATATAACTCCTTCACGAAAAAGTATGTCCAGTTTTTGCTCATTTTTCTTGCAAAGACATTTTCTACTCGATCAACTTTTCTGATGATCTTGCGCAGGGCTGATCCTAAGAAGGAGCGAACAGGTACTTTCATTTTCAATCTATTTTAATGTTGTTTTCATGAGTATACGTCCACACCACTTAATAGCCCAAAAGAACTTAATTTTCTTCTAATGTCATACTACGTTCAAAAAATTCTAGACGCGTAGCGAATGACACCCTGCTTCAGGTGTCTGCAGTTGTATTCCTCTGTGTTCACGCAAGGAAGGGCGTAAAATTAGAGTTACATAATTTGTTTCAAACCAATAACATAGCAATGCTAGCATGCATACAGGAAACCTTGCATACTGCAACGAATAGGGCATTAAATATTTTATTGGTCAAGGTTGAATGCGTAGGGTTCTCAACCCGTCGGAGGCAAACTCGCACCTCTGGATGTTTATTTATTTATTTATTTATTTTATTTATTTCTTTATTCATTGTTTTATTTATTTATTTATTTATTTATTTTATTTATTTATTTATTTATTTATTTATTTATTTGATGCCTGCTTGCCTTTGCATGCATTACAGAAGGAAGATACATAACACTAAGCATTAACTATGAGACAAAATCACAAAATAATTCTACAAAGCGCGCTGAAAATCGTCAATATAAACAGTTAATGCAATCATACGTGGAAGATAATTACACTGCAGTATTGATGTAAAATAAAATGATTCGCGCAAGGCGTCACCTTTAAAGGAAATTTAATAATTTGCTTTAAGCTAGCGGTCCCACTTTGCGATATGTAGAATGGCGCTTGGACATACTTCTCCCCTTCTACTCCAGTTTTCGAATGATAGATATTACGAAAAAAGTTCAACCTGTGGTTTCGTCTGTGATCTTTCACGTCCTGCCATTTCAGTTTACTTTTACTTTCTCTCATGCTAAGTTGAGCGTGCCAATTACCTAATACGAATCGCACTGACATATTCTGTATGTTTTCGAGCGCATCAACCAGCTCTTTGGTGTAGGGATCCACGAAAACACATGCGTACTCCAAGATTGAGCGCACATGAGTGAAATACGATTGTTCTTTTCAGTTAGATGGAGGTTCACTCAAATTTGGTCTCAGAAAGCCAAAAACATATGCAGCCGTAACTTTTATGGTGTGAACCTGCCTATTTAACCTCTAACCACTCCCTGAATAAACTCCTAGGTATTTATCTTCCTCGGCCGTTGTCACAGCAGCATAATTTACAGTATAGGTATTCAATTGGAATGAAGGTTTTCTTGTAAAGGTGCCGTTAACACACTGTTTAACCTCCAAAAACTTTTCTGAATCAGCACACCAGGATGTTATTAAATTCGAATAAAGCTGCAGGTATACGGAATCACGTTCATTCGCTATAGTCCGGTAAACTACACAGTACGTTTGAACAAAGCTATAGGGCCAATAGTAATAACAATGCAAAAACCAATTCATTCAGTTCATAGGATGAAATGTACTACGCAGAAGGTGATATGGAACACCATCATTTGCTTTTTTGCAGTCCAAGAATGTACAGTCAACCACTTTAAGCTTATCTATTGCAAGAGCCAAATCGTGCGTGAACTCAACAATCTGCGTTGAGCAAGAAAATCCTGACAAAATCCGTGTTTGCTAGGATACTGGCGATTATGTTTAACCAAATGAGTCATATCCCAAGAGTAGCTAACCTCACCTTCAAACATCGGAACTAAATTAACAGGTAGGCTTCGTCAGTGACGAGGCTCTGTTGTTATCGCAAATTTAAAATAATTTTTTTTTCTAAATAGGCAGTCGTAAAATCACATGAAGTAACATAGTGCAGGGCATGAAGTTGATCCTACCAATGCACGAGCGAGTCTCTTCTACGTTTATCACCAACAACATAGTGCAACACTGCTTGTCGCAGTTCAATTGTAAGCAGAATAACTTGCGCTTTTGCTCGCACTTGCCTTTCTTTGGTGGGGAGTCCTTGACATGGTGGCGGTTTAGCTCCTGCGTGGTGGCCGCTTGCTCGACGCCCTTGAAGGCCAGTTATTTTGGTGAACCATCTCCATCTCGGATCGGACATCTCTGCCGGGTCGATGTCTCCAATGCTCTCCATTTCTTGAGGGGGCGAATAGCCTCGAGCTGATGCGTCGACGAAGCCCGCGGCAGAGGCGTGGTAGCTGCGATGACTGGCGAGGCTTAACTCACCCGTCGGTGTAGCACAGTCTTCTTGTGGCAATAAATGACATTTCGATGGCCTAAAAGGTTCCCTGCTAATGTCCAGTGAGCCCTTGCACCTTGCCCGTTCACCGAGAACACTCATTACTGTTTGACAAATGATTATCGTTCATTTAAAACGTAGAAACACGGAGCGGATGAAAAACGCGTCCCCGTCGTTCGGCTCCCTAACGGCTTTTTCTCCCCCCAGTAAAAAACAGGTCGGTCTCCTTCCAAACACGTCTGTGCATGAATTCTCGGCGCCCAGGCGCGTGCTGTTGTTCGGCTGTATGCCGTTTGCCGAAAAAACGACGTATAACCAGATACCTTACGTAGGCCGGTCTCCTCTTGAACACCGGTTGCCAAATATTCTGTTGCCATCCGCTTGCCGTAATTCGGCCGAGGACAGCTAACCGAATGAAAAACGTATATTCTGGGGCCGTACGTCGGCCGGTATCCTTCATAACACTGGTTGCCCGAAGAAAACGAATATTCTACCGCCGGACGCGCGGATCACCGTTGAAACAACGAATGCATGGCAGCCGCGCTCCGGCCGGTCTCCTTTCGAACACCAACTGCCGCAAGAATACGCATATTCTGTGGCCGGTCGCTTGCCGTGCTTCGGCCGATTACCGCTTCCCGAAGAAAAAACGGATGCCCTAAGGCCGTACTCGGCCGTTCTCTTTCTCAACATCGGCAGCCGTAAGATAACTAAATATCTGGCAGCCGTTTAGCTGCCCTGTGCGTCCGGACACGGGCGGACGGAAAAATACCGAAGCGCTGGTTGCCGAATGTTGGCCGTTCAACGCATGATCAGTGGCTGCCAGAACCTGGATGCTGGCCGGACATGCCAGAAAGCGGCCATAGACGGGCCGGTCTTGGGGCACACTTTCTGTGCCGTCTGGGATAGTCCCTATAAATACTCGGCACTATAAATGGAGAAGGTTCATTTCATATAGTAAACAACAATAACAGTTTTCTCTGCATCGACTTAGAGAAGGAGCCAAGTGAGGACCGGCCTCGCTTGAGGCCACTTTGTTCTCGTGACATTGAGAAAACAATTGGTCGTGTAGCTGCTTACTTTGTTGCAAATGTCGTCGAAAGACAACAGACTTCAGCGCCCCAGCCACGCAGCCGCACACCAAGTCGCTTTCTTACCATGCCAACACCAGCTTTAACTAACAATGGAGAAATAGTCACTTCAAGCATATATTCTTCTGGCAACGCATTTTTTAACTATCGCTGGCTACGTCCCTCCTGTGGCGACACCAGAAGTACTGGCCTTGACGCAAGATGTTTTGAACATGAGCTCCTGCCAGAGGGCTGGGTCTTTCGGTCTTTGACACTTACAATGCGCCCTGCGAACCTTCCTCCGCAACGAACTGCAACCAAATTTACGAGCTGTACTGAGAGAGTGTGGACAACGCAATCCGGCTATCTACATCACCTTGAAATCGATAGCAGGATAGTCTTCATTCCTTGGAATTTTTTGTGTCCACGCTAAACCCTCAACGACCTGGTGTGCAAGCGCTTCTTAAGACTGGCCCAGGACATACCTTCTGGCAGAGACCAGGAAAGATCGCCACCAGGAACGAAGATCCTACATGAAAACACTACCAATAGCCTACATAGAACGGCCCACAGCATCTGGTTGTCTCCCGAGAAATTACAGGGCGCTACCAAGGACAAGCACAAACCAAACGACTATGCCCTACACTGCATATAGGACACTCCAAACAGACTGCATTACCAAGATTGCGGCTTCATACCTACGCTCACCCACACTTACAGGACCTGCCCAGACCCCACATACCACGACGTCGCTCCAAACCCCACGACGTATGCTTCTGGGAGACCTGGGTTGTCCACCTGGGCAAAAGACGCTTTTCGTGGACAACTCTTCTAGACCATCTGCTCACCTGATGAGGTGAGGTCACATTCGTTCGAACTCAACCTCATGGATCGTGGACCCGGACATGAGTTGTGGCATGAATGTTTACTCTTTCTCTCCCAGTCTCACATGCTCTGCCCTCCCATCTCGCTTCTTCCACCATTAGTGAGTACGGTCAAGGTTTGCTCAAGTCATTTTGCCGCGTTTCACTGCTTGCGCCATCTGCTGAAATCTTTCGTTCTTGTTGGACTTCTTGCAATGCCGGCCGAGAAGGCGCTGCAAGCGCTTTTTTTATTTTGGGTCAAATAATTCTTTCAATGTGCATTTCTTTTTTTGAAATCGCGAAAAAGGAAGCATGTGTATTTATTTAAAGATCACTCCAAACACCCCATAATTACTGATTTCGTGCCTGAAATGTGCGTAATGTTTTCTTTTTGCTGATCAATGTCGACAAATATGGAGTAGGTTGCCAGATCTAGTGGTCTGGACATGCTTTGCCTATTCAGTTATTATGTTTTCCGCCATTCAAGAATTTTTTTTACTTATACCCTGCCGGCTGAATAGAGGGACCTACAGACAGACAGAGAGACAGACAGACAGACAGACAGACAGACAGACAGACAGACCAAACGTTTCGCGTTTAAATAGTCTAATAAAGACTACCCCCTTTATTTTTAGAATAACCCTCACACCGAAACTAAAATGATTGATGTGGCTGAACAAAGAACGAGAAGAGCAATAGTCCAGGTTACGTCCTGAAACGACTTGAAATGAAGTACAGAGACCGCGAAAGACGCAGAATCCGTACAAGGACCGAGAATAAGTGGCTGTGTAAAAGGAAAAAGACGCACACGTGATTTATGGCTGCCAATCGCCTCTCGCGTCATTTATTGGGGCCTGTACACCAGTTTTGTTCCAAGGGTGGGTGATTCTCTTTTTCTCCTGCGAGGGAACATTTACCATCGAGCCAATGACTGAACAAAATCGTATGGGCGGCTTCTGAAAATATCGTCAGTGGAATGAGAAATAACCAAGCAGTCGAGCCGGAGCAGATGTTTCATAAATCGAGTTCTGGAGAAGTACCAGCGACAATAAAAAATTGCGTGGTGGTGTGCGCAGCCGTACCATAACAGCAAAATTTCGCGGAGTTCAGCGGCAACGCGAATTCTTTTCTGAAAAAGGCGCCTTCAACAATGGCTTGTACTCCCAACCTCTAAATTCTCTCGTGGCGTTTGTCTCGAAGGCACTGATCTGCGAAGTAACAAACAGAAACTTGTGAAGCTGCCAAGAAAAAAAAAAGCGACGAGAGATAAAAATTGAATGGCAAAAATTTTTAAAAAGTATGAACTAAATGTATGAACAAACGAACAGAAAAATAAACGTGAGAAAAACAGTTGAGAGAAAAAAATAGCTCTGAAATAAAACGTAGTGTTGGGCTAGTTGGTTTATGAATGTTGCCAATAGAGCAAGGCTTAGCGCTGTGACGACTAGGACAATGGCCAGAAAAGACAGGTCTCTTATCTGTTTCATAGTAAACACCCCCTTTTAGTAAATGCCTAAATGGTCTGCCGCGGTGCCGCTTGGGCTCCCCTGAATAATTATCACAACTCCATTGAAATAACATTGGCCACCTTGTTACAAACCTGCAACGAAATGGCGAAGGGGAAGCAAAAAATCTCGAAATGCAAGTGAATGGCTCTGCACTAAATCGAAAGTATGCAGCATATAGATATTGACGCCCCAAACAAACGACCACTGAGCGAGAACAATGATGGCCGCTTCTCTGTGTTCCTGTAGACAGAAACCACTGCACTGGCTACGCCTTGAAAACTGTACGTAGCGAAAGTAGAGACAAAAACGCGTGCCAACCAACCTTGTGAAGGTGGTTGGAAAGCGAACCTGTAAACGACACCCAGAAGGATTACCCATGTCGCGTCACTTGAATTGACACACGTGGCTATACAAAGAAGGAAACCAGAGACAAGTGAAATGCACTGAATCACTCAATGCATTACTGCAACAAGATATTTTTGCTAAGGTTAAAGCAATGCATGATTCATGAACTGTGGTTGGTTGAGTTGTATGGGGAAGCACAGGAGTGGAAACTGTTTTTTTTTTTAAAGGAAGCTCAATCCCGGTGCTAGACGATCTAACTTCTCCTCCGTCCTCCGTCTCTGCCGCCGCCGGCGGAGGCGATGAGATCGGCGGAAGAGACGGAGGAGAATTCAGATGCCTTGCGTTGGCGTGAACTTCCTATTTTATAACTCCTAGCGCATGCGCAAGGAGCACACACGGCCGCTACACGTGCCGTGGGAGGAGCGCACAGTGGCGCGAGAGGTCACATGATGCTATCACGTGGAATTCTTCGAGAATACAGGGTGTATACCTGCAGATGGGCTCGGTGAGTGCACCGTCTGTCTCTCCCGTCTCCACGCCGGCTCGTAGCTCAATCGGTAAGGAAACACGGTCTCGCACCATTTATCTATTTGTTCTAGGTTCGACTCCCTACGGTGTCGGTAACTTGTTTTATTTGTTCGCGGGAGTTTTCTCTTGACACCAACTGTCGCAACACAATCCGTGGGGGTAGATGTAAAAAGTTTCCCTCCAAAAGTGCCATGACACTTTCTTCCTTTGTCAGAAATTTGAAAAACAAATTGCTGCACAAAAACCAAGAACCCTAATGCAACCACCATTCATGTCTCTCGGCGAGCCTTAGAGTAGGTAAGTAGGCAGAATACTGCATAATTCAGGAATTGAATCAAAGAAGAGAAGCTGCAATTTAGCCCTATGTGGCGTTGCATAGCGACAGCGTTTCTACAGGCTTCATAGTTTTCCCAAAATGCACCCAACTTGTGACATAAATCATAGATGATCAAAGAACAACTAGAACAACTTCAAATACTTGTTCAAACACCGCCGCTCCTGCATTGGCCCTTTTGTGACTAATAGCATTGTTTAAATAAATAAAAAGAATTGGCTGGCAATTGCAAAAGCAGATAATTTTTCCAACTGCGATAAGGTCAAGGGGAAAAAATCTACGGGTCTTGCCATTTAGTAAATGGCAACACGAAATGTCTGTGTCAATCAAGGCAAAAGGTCACTTTAGAGTAGTTTTTTTTGCATGCTAGTATTGGCCTTATTTCGCGACGCATAACAGAAAGAGAAAAAAAGGCGGCTGAAAATAGCAAAAAAGAACCGCTGCAAAGAGATACTGCGGACACCATCATAAAAGAATAAACCAGCTTGGGTCATATGCAACAACGGTCAGAATATCACACCTAGGAACGTGCCTCTTTTTATCAAAGGTGCGCTCTTCTCAATCAGATATATTTTCTCAATCAGATTTCTTAGACATGCCACAGATACTGAGTACTTGAGTGGAGTCGATGAGCTTTTCTTTGGCTAATACTCGTTCATTTTCTGAATAAGAAACGCGGCACAGAATAGACTAGTCAGCGGGGAGAGCTCATACAGCTCCGTTGTGCATCAATAAACGCTCATTCAGTTCGAGTGGCAGCTCCTACAGTTTCAACTGTGGCAAGGTATGTATCGTTGTCCACAGTCTCTTCTGAAGCTTTCGTGGGCCTCAATGAACACATATAGACACTATCTATTAGGATATAATTTATTTATTCCGTTTATTACTTTAAAATCCGAAATACTAAAATGAGGTGGATATTTTAGTGGATGACAGGTACAAATCGAATGAATATATCGGAGTGCTCATCATATCAAAAGCTTGGCGGGCTCTGCCACCCATCAGTATCCGCATATCAGCCACCTCATAAGTTCACTAAAGCACACCTTATGGCAACGTGCCGCCCAGAAAGCAACTCACGAAACACCAAGCGTGCACCAATTTCTCTCTGTCGATCAGATCTCTCCCATGGTCTTGCTCTTTGGGAGAAGGTCCTTTCACGGAGAATTCGCCAGGCCATCGCATATTCGCCAGCAGACGTCTGCAGCTCGCACGCAGATGACCGTTTTCTGATAGTACTACATCATCTTGTGTTTTCCATTCCACCACACAACACCTAACATGTATACACTCATTGGCAAATGAAATGCGAACACGAAAATATGAACCAGAATACGCAAAATAAAGCATACTGTTCGTTGAGCACCAATATTTTGGCGCCCTATTTTTTTGTATTTTGGTAAAGCCACAATTTCCCATTTTTTTTGTAACTAAGCCACCCGTAATTATGACTTGCATGGAAAGAAATAGCGCTATTTGTTTCGGGCTCATATTTTCATCTTCGCGTTTTAGTTGTCTATAAATGTGCCTACTTTGCCCTATCCAATGCTCACCATAAATTCTTTAGGCACCCTCTTGTTGGTCTCGTTCGATGTTCGTAGGTGTTAGAAAACAATTAGTCATGGTCTAGAGCAAATTTAAATATGAAACATACGATCGAGATCACCTGCTTAGTACCTAAGTTGTGTGGCCGTAAAGACGAAATGCACATATCTTCAATGCCCGGCGCTCCTGCCATATCCATTTCTTTTGTTGATCCCAGATGGCTTTGTTTCTATCTTTAGAGTTGCCGTCAAAAAGCGAATCAGAAGAATTCACTGCAAGCTTCAATGTTCTGAAATCAGACCTCCTGTAAAATTTACTTTATAGCCTCACCAACGACTACTCAAGTCCTTGCGTCTATTTTTATCCTAGGCATTTTAAAGAAGTGATTGTAGTAACGCTAGTTACATCGCTACTCGTTACTCTGACCCAAAGTATCTGAAAACTTTCTCTATCGTAGAAATCAGACCCGCGTTGCATTTTTATTGTTTCCTTTATTTTTCGAGCTGGGCTTATAGCTTATAGTATCATAATAGGCTGCGGAGTGCCACTTAATATTTCAAACAGTCTAGCCCTGCAATTGTTCTATCAAAATGCCAAATGTTGGCTAATTATGCGAGACCATCAGTACCACCGTTCTACCTTCTAGTTACGAAACAAGCAGTCATTACACATGCTAACCGAGACTCGTTATCTGCTTCGACTTGAATGAGTCCGCGGTGAAATACCTGTCCTTTCAAAACGCAGGCTATTGCAGGAAATCGCTAAAAAATTCTCAAGAAAGGCTGACCCCAATAATTTATACAATGCTAAACAAACACATTCCAAGAGCACTTATCTAAGAAAAGTGAAAGGAGTTTCAAGTTGGGTGTCGCACGCTTATCTGTTTTACTTTATAAGTCCCATATTTGACAATGATCAGTTTGTTCGAATGTCTATATCCATTACAATCGAAACATGGACAACTTTGGAGCATCCGTCTAGTGCAGCTATACATTCGCGGCTTTCATGATGTTGTTGCAGAACCTTCCTTGCTGCTTTGGAGATTTACCGCAGCGATGGCAGTATTTAGGACATTCCTCAGACCATGCACCTTTCGGAGAAACCAACCAGCAAACTCACATAGGTTTTGCAGGCTCCATTTTCATGACTGCTTGATAGTTCAAATATATCTTATTTTGTGCGCTGTGAAGCATACATCTACTTTTATTCTTTGTTGCGTACCTAACTGGTTTTGATAAACCTCTGGAACGAGTAATAAAACGACCGTAAAGTGTACTTACTTACAGACTGAACATTCGCTCGTAGCTTTAGTTCTCAATTTATTGAGCTACGCCATCACACTGAAATTTGAATTTACTTATTTTAAAAACGCACATCAGCTGAAGCAAACAGTGAACGGGCAGTGTAGAAAATAAGCCGTGTTCTCCCCTGTAATTGAAATGCCGCCACAAGGTTTAGGGTCGGGTAAGACCTCTTTTTGTATGTGTAGGCCAAAATACTGTTTTCAAAGCGTACTTTTTAAAATTTTCCACAGAAGATATCAAGAGAACATCTATTTTCAAATAAAAGCCCACTGCCTAGTAACAATCATGTAGTGATGCTTAGCCTCAAACAGGCTTATGTTTCCTTTTTGCTCAACATTGTTGACACGAAGGACGTATGGCACCAGATTAAGTGGTTTGAAACATTTTTGCAGATATAAACTCCTTGGTTCAGAATCCTTTTATCTTTTGTACGGCGAGAGGAATCGCGGGACACACAGACAGACACCAAAATTTCTTGCGTTTAAGTAGACCAAGAAAAGACTTCGTGTGTAAAACAACTCGACAAGCTATTACCCGAGCCTCGAAAAAAGCGCTGCTGTACTTTTCACACAAATCCACTTTTCCTTCATGAATGTGCACTCAGGTACTTTCAGCGTACGTGTAAATGGAGAAAGGGCTCCACTAGTACGTTTGGCTTCAATGCTTGTAAATTTCTGTCTCTACCGCAGTGCTAGCGTGATCTGCAAAAATGCTTTGGTGGAGTAGATGGTTTGATAAAGTGCGTGCATGGGCACCCCAGATTAAGAAAAATATCGGTGCGCAAACAAAAAGCACCCGAAAGCGTCATTTGCTACCCAAGAATTTCTGATCTTGACGTTGCGCGCGTTTCTTCAGGCGAGGAGGCTCTTGACCTCGCAGTTATCTTGAAAAGCTCTTGAGGTGACTGACCTCAACAGGGTAGCATTTATGCGAATTCGCATTTCTTCCTCCAGCGCATGATTTTGTGCTGTATTTTAACCGCATTTCAGAATCATGGTACCGCCTTATATGTTGTGCGTGTTCCAGGAGGTACTTTGGGCCATGAACCTTTTAGCACTCTATGCACTGTGACGAAGGCAGTTCATAAATTTAAATGGGTAAATGGAATTGACTTCAACATTGCGAAAATTTGAATTCACTTGAAATTTGAAATAGGCAAAATTAAAATGATTTGAGCAAACCTCAATGGCGTTTATGGTGTTACGAGCGAGGCGGAAGGGTAATAGCCTGAACGGTATGCGGATAAAAGAAGAGAGGACTTTACACGATATAGTCGGCAGAACTGCATCGCATTTTCACGACATATGCAGCACGGTGATCAGCTGCTCAAGCCGAGTTTTGTCATCCGTCACACCAAAAAATGTCCAGCCTCAAGAAAAAGATGTGGCTAGGGATGTCCCTGGAATTGAACCCGGTACCTTTAATCCATGAAACCGGCAACCTAACCACTCCCCATGATTTGTTTCAAACCTGGATCCCTCGCGTTATAAAACCTGCGTCTATACGATTCAACTATCATCGCTTTTCTTCACTTTATTGATTGAGCTATCATCGCATTACGGGCGCACAGCATTCGCTTTCGGTTCGCAGCACGGGCGTTGGCTTTGGATTCCGCTGCGGGTTCTAGCGCGTGAACACGCCCGATTGTTCTTTCAATAACTCTACCCGGAAGTGTTTTCATTGTATTAATATCTTCGCCAATACCCCACATCAATAACTCTGTTGATGACACATTGCAGAACCTCGTTTCCGTATAGCGATGGTCCGCTTATGCGGACTTTTCAGTTCTTATGGCCTTCATAAGGGTCAAAGTTCATATGGGGAAACGCATTATGGCAAAAAAAAGGTGAAATGAAAAATAAAGAAGTGCAAATTTATTACCGTTAAAAAAACTGGCGCTGCTTGCACAAGCGGTGGACCTAAGGTCTTCCGATTTGAAAGATTTTTAATGTTTGGCAAGTTTTAAATGCTTTGCTATGTTTTTGCTAGGCTAGGCTAAGTGTTGAGGGGTGAAGCAAAGTTTTTAAACTGGGAAACAGCGCTTTAAACGAGGACCGCGAAGAAGAAGACACAGACAATAGCGCAAGACACAGACACAGACAGCGCTAGTGTCTGTGTCTTCTTCTTCGCTGTCTTCGTTTAAAGCGCTGTTTCCCAGTTTAAATATGAACCAACTGGCCCAAACCCAAACTTTAGTAAGCAAAGTTTAGCCGGATTTAACTAGGGCGCTCCGGTAGGTACTCTACACTGACAGCGGATCCAAGGGGGAAAGAATCTTGATTGACTCCCAGCTTCTCTGTCTCTCCCACATCGCACCAGTAGTGCAACTGCGCCAATTGTTTGCGTCTAATAACCCAAGAAAGTCTTTCATCTTTCAAATTGTATAGTTATGTTCGCGCTTACGCACATGCCCCTTCTGCTCTCGCTTGAGCTGGCACGAAAGCTGCCTTCACTGTTATATATCCGATCTGCGGCAGTAAACCGTTCATTTGCGGCGCACTCTTTTTCTTCATATTTTTTTGGGGGAACGCCACGGCACCAAGGTCATCTTCAAAAACTGCGCTATTAAAAGGGCACTGGGAGGAGCCCGTGTCATTGTCAGACATTTTTTTAAAAACTGCGCTTGCTGTTACGTCACCATTGGGCATTTGTCAAGAGTCTTCGAAAACACGAGGGCACAAAACGATCATTAGGCACCGTGTCCTTTCTTTTTCTGCTTTCTGTGAGTGCGTCGCGTTGAAGTCATTAAAGTGAACTAGTAACTCTTCCATAATAGACTGAGTGCGCCGTTAGCATTCACGAAGGCGTGAACTATCGGTACGAGCACTAAAACAAGGACAAAAAATTTAAACAAGTGGAGACTTTTCGCTCGTCATCTCTGTTACGCGTTTGGCCTCTTATCCCTGGATTGCTTGGAGGCAATGACTTCGACGACCGCTCGTTAGTCCTAGGAATAAAAGAACCCGTAGCATAGTTGACGTGGTAACGAGCGAGAAGCTCTTCTAGGACGACGCAAGAGTGAAACGCGTCATTAGCGCTGCCCAAGTGAATTAGTGAACACTCATCATTTGCGAACATCCAGACACTCCCAGTACAAGACCTTTTCCAATCGCTTGTGCGGTCCTCTCGTCCATGCGATTACGTCTTATTTTGAAGGCGAACGTTTAAGGTTAATTACCTTCCCGAGTTTTCCTAGGGACCATTACAGCTATTCGTATGCGAAGCATATCGTGAGAAAGAAGGAAGGTTTTAAAAGAAAGCCTTTGTTTTGGCTGCCTAAGCATGACGATACCTGTCCCCCTGCCTGCCTGCCTGCATTCTGCCGGAAATTAAGGTGAACGAACGGTTTAGCGTGAGTTAAAGGCCGTTACAAACTACAATAACTGGTTCCATGGCTTGTGGGTGTACAGGTTATTTTTTCGCAAAGGGAACCTCAGGCATATACAACGGAAATAGTACAAGCGTAACCAAGAGTAGCACTATACATTAATTAGTAACCCACGTAAGATTTTTTTCTAAGAAAAGTACGTAAAAAACATTGCGTTAAACATTTTTTTCAAAAGAGAGAAGATAGAAGCAAACATTAAAATTATACTCATGTCGGCTCACGATGATTCAAGGAAAACGAGAAGAAGGCATACCGAAAAGAATCTGGATTGGGCCAACAAATGGTTGGCAAAGAGTGATAACAATCGAAAATCGAATCTAGTTTAACAAATACACATTTCATTAATCATGGGAGATGGGAGTTTCAAAAGGGCAGGGGCATATCGGTTGGGCGAAACAATTCAGTTCCGAACTCAGCCCCAGCGCTAATGTGATATGGCTACAACACAGCAGATAGAACAGTGAAAGCAAAAACGACTACGCGCCTGGTTTTGATGCTAAAAACTAAAATAAATCATGCAGGAGAAAAAAAATTCAGCATCTCCACTCCGTGGAAGATGGCAGGGGTGCGGAGTACGGGGACTCAAAATGACATCGAAGTTGCGCCCCGAGTGACATTCGATTTGCGCCACGACTGTCATTCGATTTGAGCCGTGAGTTGCACCTTGATTATTCTCTAAATGAAACTGCAACCCACGGCGCAAATCGAATTTCGCTTGATTTTCGCTTGATAGTGGTATGCGCACGGATGGACGCGGACGGACAGTAAGAGGTCCTAAGGTAGTCCGCATCGTTACAGGCGAGGGAGTAAGCCGTTGGACTCTTGGGTGCTAACTCACGGTCGTAGCCCAATGAGTAAGACGACTGTCACTATCTCTGTCTAGTATACCAGACACAGGCTCGAATCCTTCCGGTGCCTGTGTGATTTTTGGCGATTGTAAATGTTATGTGCACGGACGCGGACGGACAATGTGTGGTCCTAAGGTACTCCGCACCTAAAAGTACTCACAAGAATTTGGGTATACTGTTGCGCGGAAACACCAACATATACCACGTGCGCCAGCGGTGAAATAGGGAGGCGGCCTAGGCCGCCAGGGACGACGACCACTCGGAAGCACTTCAATCATGACGTCCTTCTTGAAGGCACGCGAAGTGCTAGCATCCGAGGCGGCTTGACGCCAGGTACTTACTAAATCCGTCGCCCAACGCTTTCTGGTAACTCGCGCTCGTTTGGGGACATGTCTACTTCTTTTCTAACGAGTTCTGCTTCCGAGCGGGAAAAGAAAATAGTGACCGATGGGACAAAGTATTACCGAGATTGGGCGAAACTAGGCCACCCTGAAAGCCCACGAGAGAGAGAGATACAATTTTTTCGAGAAACCGAAGAGGCAGCCGTGCAGAATGCTGGGCATGCTTCTTGGGGTGGTTCGTGAACATGTAATGAGCGTTAAATGTCAAAGCGAATAATAATAGCTCTCCATAACATGAACCTGTTCTTTTTTTTCGCTTCGAGTTTTTTGCCACGCGGCCCATTAGAGGAGCTTTACACAAATGAAGAGATGAGAAAGTAGGAGAGCAAGAAAAAGAAAGGAAAGTAGGAAGGCAAGAGAGAAGGGCTGCAAAAAGCACAGATAGTCACGATGCGGGTAAGATGTCGAGTCTACAGATATGCATGAAGTCCAGTGACATGCAGAAAGTCCATCAGTGACCTGTAGTATCTATCTTGCTGCACCGAGCGGGTGTAGTGATACGGTTTTTCCCTCCGGCGACCTACATTTCTGAGGGCGTCATCTCGAGCTGTCCTTGCTCCGGCGCACGTACACACAAGATTTTTAGCATCACCTTAAGCCGCCCTTGCCGGACACTTGGGACAAGTTCCTGGGTCGTCTTGTGAGTGCCCTCAAGTCCACGGGATTGAAGCTGTAAGGCCCACGCCAGCACGAAGCCTCCTGAGAGAAACTTTCTCCAAACGGGAAAGATTAGGGGGCAAGGAGCAGACACAGGGGGATTAGGGCACGTGTGTCCCTTCTCAGAAGATATTCTCCCGCTAGAAGACACGAGCGTGGATGACACGGGGGCTAGCGGAGGATTAAGGGGAGGAAGAGTGGGAAAGGTGGTCCGCTACTCGGTTCATTATAGTCTGACCATGCCCCTGTACCCAATGTACAGGGAACATTTTAGCTGTGAGGTATTGTGGAGGCTGTGTATCTGCTTGCAGATCAGAGGTGTCTTCTTCACTTGCTTCAGATACTTCACAGCACTGAGCGAGTCTGTGTATGTATGCACCACCTTGATGTTATGGAATGCACTTGCAGCAGTTATTGCGTCATGTTCATCCTGGAGCTCCAGTAGCAGCAGGTCTGCAGTGTCGGCAGTGTAACAGCGCGAGCCTTTAATTTCCGGATGTGCTCACATGTCATCACGCTAACATGTGAAGGGTGCGGCATTAGGCGAATTCTTGTTTCATTCTGGCAGGGTGCCAGGCGTAGCGCAACTGTTAGCCCACTTGACTCCTCCTCGTTGTAGCGGTGGCCATAATGGTACAATTTTTTGGGACTACGACTGCTACTCTTTGCATTTGATGAGAGATCTGAGATCTTCGTCATAATAAATATGAGGGCAGCGGTGCTGAAATTGGCGCCGTCTCTTGCGGTCCCTTCTACCGACACTGCTCTTGTTCCGAGAATCTTACAGTTAACTATAAGGGCAGAAAGTCAGTATTTTGCGAACCTAACGGCCGGCATGCTTAAGATGTTTTCAATGACTCATAATTTCCAAATGTTGACTTGCTGGAATTCCAACTGTTGTATCGCAATATACTGTGTGGATTTCCTTCACTTACATTACGAGAGATGAGATTTTAGGCAAATGCTTTTTTTGTTCCCAGCGTTCCTATCGCGCCACTTCAGTATATGAGCATGAATTTAAGGTTAAAAAGGGCGCCTACGGTGTTTTTCTAGTGCCTATAAATGCCTATTTTGGTGTTCGTGCCTAAATGCATACAAATGCCTATAAATGCCAATCTTCCTGAATCGGCGCCTATATGAACAGTATTGGGCCTGAAGTTTCGCTTTCGAGTGTAGGTTGAGACCGTTATTTATGCTACCTTGCCGCATTGGCTGTTCTACACTTTATGGGGCTTAACCTAGTACACTATTTCAACCAAGTCGCGGGACACAACAGCTAGCAACAGCGAAATTGGACGCTTATTCGCAGCGACAAGATGCGAAGTTTTGAATAAAAAACCTGGAGATCGTAAAGTTTGTCATTTTTTCTACAATTTTCCAAGTTATTCTTGTTTTTATTGCGTCATTTTGCCACAGGGAATAAGTAACAAAACAGTGGATGGAATAGGAAAGACGAACTCTCCAAACGGAATTCTTCAAGCATGTGCAGCCGCCTCCTCGTATCTAGAAGCATAGTCCAATCGAACTAAATTTTCAACGCAACGTTGGAGCATTGAACCCGCCTTTCTTATCACATAACTCCTATATTGAAAGGCCAACGGCGAAATATCACTGCACACATGCACTTCTTTACACCATAAAATTTATACGGCCGAGGGGCTTTAAAAAAGGTTTTCCCATGAAAAATCTGTTGTGCTAAAATGCCTGTAAAATGTGTGGAAGGGTGTTTTTCAGCGTTGGGGTATCTTGCTTGTACAATTAGGATAATATCTATGACAACATCGCCATATTTGCGCCTAACAGTTTTCATGTAAGGGCATGTTAAATTATAATAAATCTTCGGTACTCTTGCGTTTATTATTTGAATATGTTTTTATTGTGCCGTAATATAATTGTGTCAGGCAGTCATAACACGCGGCTTTTTTAGTTTGTATTCCCAGCTTTCAAGTATTCTTTCTTATGCCATTTTCACTCTATACGATGCTCGAGCAAGTGACAATGGCGACTGAAAATGAATGTGGGCAGTGCGCATGTTGAATTAAGTCAATTGATTGTTGTAGATCCAGCAAACTTTTTCGGCAATTCAGAGGCTATGTCTAACTGTTGGCGCCTTTTTGCTATCATAAACAATACCACTTTTGGTTTTGCTGTCGTAGATACAGAACGCGCACTTCGTCGTTTGGAATTATTTTCATTCATGGTAAAATGTATCATGCCTATACATGCGACGTTGGGGGCCTAAAGCGTTGTTTTGCCTGCCTATTTTAGGCGCCTCAAATGCGCTTTTTTATAACCTTAAAATCCGGCCTCTAAATATTACTTTCAACGAGCTTTCATACTTCCCGCTACTCAGTTTATCTTATCCACCGAACTTAGGTATAATAACATTGTCACTGATCGCTTCTTTCCGAACAGCTTTGCATGTTTCCTGGTATCGCAACGAAGAGTTAAGCTCATGCTGATGTGGCTTGGAGAATGCGCAGATCTTCGTGTTATGGGTAATAAAAAATGGCTGCGGGTTAGCTCAGCTAACCCTTGATATGCAAAGCGAAAGGCTGCCTTTGCTGGTTACGTCTTGGTTTCACTTGGTTAAATTTTGATTTAGCTGTATTTACTATACTATTCGTCCAAGCCTGCCTTTATTTACGCAGCAGCGCTGGCCGGGTGATATCCGCGGGATGGTGAGACGACGCTTGCCGAAGACGGCTCAAAGTAGTTGTTGTTGTTCCACGTCTTATGGCGCATACCCACGCGGGGGATTGGCCAGGAATCAAGCAAGAAAGGGGCTAATTCGCCTACAGCTCACGTGCAACGCTCAGGGAAGACGACCCGACTTCGTCCTCATCCATGGCCACGCTTGCATGCACGAGGCGAGTCGCGTGGTCAGGCGGGAACCAGCTGCGGGGAGAGCTTGCGCAAAACCGGCAGCGGCGGCGGCGGCAGCGGCGAAAAAGGCTGCCGGTGGAGCTAGGCCCGGCGAGTCACGTGATGCCTTGGCAATGGTACAGCTCAGCTGCGATTATTAAGGGGGAAATTTACCGCGGCGGCGAAACCGCTCGACGATATTAGTAAAGCCAGAGTCCTTCAAAAGCATTGAAGGACTCTGGTAAAGCGTTGCTCTAAAAATTGTAATTAAGGGCCATCGTAACGGGGCGAACTGAATTAAGCCCAAAGGCACAATTCCCGCTACGCTGTCGTAAAATGTTGGCTTAATGACGGCAGCCGCCATTGCTTGCAGACCAGCAATGCCACCATAGTTACTCAACGAGGACGCCCAACTGAGGGGATGTTCACTCCGCAACGGCGTTTTGGGATACTTCTGCCCCAGTCAGCCTCCCTTACCATGCAGTTAAGCCACGCGCTCCCACTTGCCCGTAACCGTGGCCTCGACTAGCGAAAATTCTGGCTTCTAGCCACGCCGGGTTAACACCTTCAGGGACACAGGAGGACCTAACCATAGCCCTGTGCTCTCACCTTCTGCAATAGCTGATTGAGCAGACGGTTAATACACTAATGTAGTTTTTTATATTTCAATAGTTTTATTTATTGCGATAGATTGAGGAACCCAGCGTGGTTGCAGAGCATAGGATTTGCATATAAATGAGGGTGGAATTTAGTTCTAAAAACAGAAGATAAAGTTAAAAACGTGTTGCAGTAACTGCTTGGAAACAGCGAGAATTCACAAACTTTTTAATAAAATTCATGTTAAACTTTCATTGAGAACAAAATGAAAACAAAATATAGAACGCAATCAGCCATTCCTAGCAAGGTTTATCCTATAGTCTACGCAGTGCAAAACTCCGGTACGCTGAGGCACCGGAAGCGTTTCGGGCAAGCCGGGCTTCAGGTCGTTCAATCCAGTCGAAGCTTACCCATCCTTTGTTTCAGTTTCCGGCACCGCTTGCTGATCCTTTCTCCTTCGGTTTTGTAAAGAATATGCAGAAAGAACTGACGCGCTCATGCTGGCATGCTTCAGGATTAGTTCAGCTCCGGTTTCGCAGCACTTAGTTCCGCTTTCAACACGCTGTGCCCGTTAATCGGCTTCTCTGCATGCATTGAAGTTGAATGCGTTTCCTTCCGTCGTCTGACTTAATAGGCAAATAGAGGGGAGAACTCAATGGGGACACAATACCCGCCCACGAGAAAAAGTAGCATGCTAACGTATACACTTACCTATACGGAAACGGGCTGGAAAAATTGTAATGATGATCATACCAAAGGGAGCATTAAACCTGAGGAGTACAACACTCAAGAGGGTGTCTCACACACAGTGATGAAAATGTGGAGATAAAGAAGGAAGGAGGGAAGGAGCAGTACAGGAAAGGCAGGGAGGTTAACCAGGATACTGTCCGGTTGGCTACCCTATTTAGGGGGCAGGGGATACGGGAAATGAAAGGGAAAGAGAGGACAGCGGTATATATGAAAGGATAAAATTAGAGGAAGATGATTAGGAAAAACATAAGGCGGGACCAGGCAACTACAAAGGCGCTACAAATGACGCACACAAAACCAGAAAATGCAGAAAACTAAGGCGGTACACTGATAAAATTGGCGAACTAAGGGCACTGCGCTGTAGTAATGTCCCTACAATCGTTTAGACAGGCCCGTGCCCTTCAAAAAGCGAAGTAAAGCTTTTGTAGCGTTTTCGGCCTGTGCTGTAAACGGGTGGTCGTCGAGTCGGCAAAGTGTGGTGGAGAGCTGTTGTCTCGGCGTTATGAATCAGTCACAATGGCACAGAAGGTGTTCAATCGTCTCGTCGGTGGCGCACACATCACAAGAAGGGCTCTTGACCATCCCAGCGGTGTAGGAGTATGCACCGGTGAAGGCAAAACCTAGCCTCAGGCGACAAAGTAAGGCGACGTCCGAGCGTGGTACGTTATTAGGTAGGTGGCGCTGCAAATCGGGGTCGCGCGAGTACAGAGGAGCGTTCGAGAACTCTGGCGTATTCCACTTAGCGAGAGTGACTTCGCGGGCAATAGACCGCAGTGACCTTGCTGCATCAGTGCGTGAAAGAGGGATGCGGCCCAATCTTGCACTTTTGTGGGCGCCATGAGCCGGTCTATCCGCCTGTTCGTTCCCAGTAATGCAGCAGTGGCTTGGGAGCCACTGGAAAACAATATCATATCCATGCCTGCCTACTGCGTCATGTAAGCACCGGATTTCAGCCCCAAGTTGTTCGTAAGGGCCGCGGCGGTGGGCAGACTGGATGCACTGAAGAGCAGGCCTCGAGTCGCATAGCACAACCCATTTTTCTGGCGATTCCCGCTGGATGAATAGAAGGGCCTCCCGAATAGCTTGCAATTCAGAAGCGGTTGAGGTCGTCTAGTTTGAAAACTTAAAATGAATTTCGGTAGATTTTTGTGGTATTATAACAGCACCGGCCGAACTGGACATGGTTACCGACCCATTCGTGAAGACATGGACCCGGTCTCTGTAAGCCTCATGTAGAAAGAGCAGGGAGAGCTGGTGAAGACTACTAGGTGGAAGGTCCGGTTTCTTTTTTATTCCCGGGATGTTTAGGTGCAGTTGTGGCTGTAAGAGGCACAAAAGTGGCGACGAGCTAGGGCCGAGACGGAAGTGCATAGCTAGATGGCAAGCTCCCACTGAGAGCGGCAACCACCTTACAAAAAGATGCCTGCGGTCGTGTTGAAGGCAGGGATGCAAGGTGGTGATGGGGCAACCGGGAGAGTTGCCTAATGTGTGCCCTCAGTGTCTCCACTGTCATGTGGGCTCTGATCGGGTGATCCCTTGCAATGCAAATTGTGCCCACAGTTGAGGCGCAACGCGGGAGACCGAGACATTTCCGAAGACCCTGGGCTTGTATCGCCTGAATTTCCTGTAGGTTGGTGTTACACGTGTTGGTTAATGCAGGAAGGCTGTAACGCACAATACCGAGAAACAGGGCATCGTATAGGCGTAAGATCGACTGCACTGAGACACCCCACGTCTTTCCGGCCAGAAACATGAATAGCTGGACTACTGTAGTTAGTCTTTTTTTCAGGAATGAAACTTGAGAAGTCCATGATAGATCCCCATTCACGATTACTCCAAGTAACCGGTGACTTTTCACGTAAGGAATAGCGCCTACAGGAAGTAACGCTAACGGCCATCGTCCACTGTCCGTGTCTGTCCGCTGTATTGACCGAAACTTTTCACGCTAAAGCGCAGAGTATTCCTTTTTATGGCACAAAGAACTTGTTCATACAAAGGCGAAACACATATAAGGTGTCTGCCATGCTCATAAATTTGAAATATAGAGTTTGCTTTTGTGAGGCAGCAAAATGTCCACAAAGTGAGCGGCATTTCACTCTGCCTACATACTAGGGTTCCTCAAGAATGGAAACTGGCTCAGATCATCCTAATTACAAAACCGGGTAAAAAATTAAGCCTTGAGAATCTGAGACCTATCTCGCTCACATCATGCGTAGGAAAGCTGATGGAGCATGTAGTGCAAACAAGACTGACAAACTACATGGATGATCACGATCTCTATCCGAACACCATGATAGGCTTCCGTCCACACTTGTCAACGTGTGACATTATGCTCCAACTAAAACATGATATTTTGGAAAAGAAGACAAGGGATGCCAGAGTGATGGTTCCGCTTGACGTTGCGAAGGCCTTTGACAACGTTAAACCGGCTGCTATATTGAACAACCTCCATTGCCTTAACGTGGGGGAGAAAATGTACAATTACATCAGGAATTTTCTCACTGACAGGAAAGGAAATATTTCGATTGGACAAAGCTCACTTCATGGTATAAGCCTTGACAATAGAGGTACTCCTCAAGAGTCAGTTCTGTCACCCATTCTTTTTAACATGGCCATGATTGGACTCCCAGAACGTCTCGAAAAAATAGAAAATCTTAATCACAGCATACATGCGGACGACGTGACTCTTTGGATAGCAAGGGGCAACGACGGCCAAATAGAGGAAGCTTTGCAAACGGCAGTGGACGAAATTGAAGACTATCTCTCGGGAAAGGGCCTGAAATGCTCAGCGGAAAAGTCTGAACTTTTCGTCCTTCACACGCCAGGGTCAAGGACTAGTGACCGAAATCCGACTATCGAGATCAAAGCAGGTGGAAAGGAAATACAAAGAGTGCAAACCATCCGCATACTGGGCCTATGCCTTCAAGCCAGCGGCAGAAACAATGAGAGAATAACTCGTCTAGACTGCAGTGCACAACAAACTAGTAGGCTCATTCGCAGAATTGCAAACAAGAACTCAGGCATGAAAGAAGCCAACCTCCTCCGACTTGTTCAAGCGTTCGTGATCAGCAGAATCACGTACGTAGTACCATATCTAAAGCTAACCAAGGACGAGAAGGACAAGCTAGACGCGCTCATTAGAAAAAGCACCAAAACTGCCCTAGGACTTCCCATATGTACCTCCACGGACAAGCTCATGAAGCTAGGCGTCTCCAACACCATAGACGAGCTGATCGAGGCGGCAAGAATTGCACAGCACCAAAGACTGTTGTCAACCAAGGCACGCAGGCATATCTTGAGCAAACTCGGTATCCCCCATGAAGCCACAGACGACCCGCAAGAGGATATTCCCCCGGACATCAGAAACAACATCCGAATTCCTCCCCTTCCAAAGAACATGAACCCAGCGTTCCATGAGGATAGGAGACAGAGCAGGGCTGAAGCGCTACAGAGCAAGTACGGAGGACGGTGCGATGTATTATACACTGATGCTGCGGAATACCATCGCAGAAGAGACAAGATGGCGGTTGCGTCCGATGAGAACATGGTCATACGCGCATGCTGCACGATCAGAAATAGATCTGTCACAACGGCGGAAGCAGTGGCGATAGCGCTGGCAGCTACGCTCCAAAATACCAAAGTAATTATCTGCGACTCCAAAAACACCTTAAACAATTATAACAGAGGACGCATATCAGCTGAGGCGGTCAGAATCCTTGCCAAAAACCGCATGGACCATCAGGTTTTACTAATCTGGACCCCGGCCCATCAGGCTCTCAGAGGCAATGAAGGAGCAAACGAGCTCGCCCGAGGACTCACTTTCCAGGCAGGCTAAGGCGCTCCTTCCACAGGACACATACTGTCTGAAAAAGACAGGATGTTCACCTACCGAGAAATAACTGAATACTACAGGTTAACAAGAAAAGAATACCCGGACGCAGACCGCAAACTCAGCAAGAAGGAAGAAGCAATCTGGCGAAAATTACAGGTTGGAACCTACCCAAATCCGCTACTGCTTAGTAAACTCTACCGAGGTCAATTTGAACCCGAATGCAAACATTGCGACAGCCTGGCAAGCATGGTCCACATGATATGGACGTGCCCACAGATATCCGATGGCACACATACCATAGACACATGGGAGGCTCTGATGCTCAGCTCAGACCTAGAAGGCCAACGGACAATCATCAATCAAGCTCAGGCAGCCGCCAGGTCCCAAGGGATACTGGCCGACTCCTAGCAAGGGTATTAAAAACCCAGTGATTGATACTAAATAAAAGTTTTTCATTCATTCATTCGGCTTGCCTGTAGATGTCAGCGTTTCAAAAAAAGGAGGATGAAGACAAATGGCGCCAATAGAAAATGTCCTTGAAGTATTTTTACTAAAACTTCCCTAATACCTTCCTTAAACTCTGGGTAGACTTTTGAACAAAGTCTTTGCGTTTGCATTTCCTGCTAAAAATGCCGGACATTTTTTAGCTTCGTTCGAACAACGTACACCCGGGCGCCCTCTACTTTACAAGTTACACTGCCCACTTCTGGTTTGCAATTGTAAGTTACCTTTTCGAGCGCAAACTGATTTTTAATGAGACCTGTCATGCGATATGAAGCGAACACTTTATTGCAGGCCGGCATTCTTGCCAAGGTAGTCTTAGGACATTTACATCAGCCAGCAGCGAATGGCCACGCCTAAAGCAGCGCAAATCTCCTTTGTTAAACTTTATGTACACGCTCTCCTTCAAATTCCGTGTACTCGTCAATATTGCCTATGTGTCAACACCATCTACTATTTCTACTTTTATTTCTATTTTTAGCTGCTGGCAACCACTATGGGTAGATTTCTTTTGTGCTCACACATTCTTAAAATACCATTTTTTATAACCCCAAATATTAGAACACCATTAATCAGTTTTAGGATCCCATTTATCATAACAAATTATGATTCGCGAAAACTACAGTCTATAATGCCCAGTTTTGTGAATAGGCTCCCGGGTTATATTTGACATAATCCTACAGTTATACTCGCTGTGTAAACTTAAACAAGGTATAAAACAACATATTTTCACCACTTAAATTGTATCAAAATGTGTACTGTTCCTTGAAAAAGCAATTTGTGTGCCATGTGTTCAGTCTGCCGTTCTTCCATTCATTTCATGTTCATCTTGAATAGTTTAAAGTGAATGTCCATTTTTTCTTCTGAATTGGTGTGCAAGGTTGCTTGTAGAGGTAGTACGCCGCTGTCAAGAACAGTAAATATATATGTATTTAACACTTCGAAAAAAGCTCGGAGGCGAGAACAAAGCAAGTGACAAAAACAAGGTAATAACTGGCCCAACATCAAGCCTTAGTATATTACATCAGCCTTTTGCTTCTGTACCACAAATTACTGCTGTATGAATAACGTTTCAAAGTTTCCATTGATATGTCCCTTTTTCACTGAAGACGAGCGGTTTCTTACATACCAGTGTTTTACAGTTTTAAACATTTCCTAAAATAATATTCTATATTATCCTTCTTGTCAAGCTATCATTGTTCCCGTTTTACAGGAGAGTTATTAGGCTAGGCACCCTGCTTTTTAAAAGAGGCTGCCAGACTTTTTGGGGTTACTTGAACGCGAAAATTTCGGTGTCTGTCTGTCTGTCTGTCTGTCTGTCTGTCTGTCTGTCTGTCTGTCTGTCTGTCTGTCTGTCTGTCTGTCTGTCTGTCCACTTAGCCGCCAAGCCAAAAGTTTAAAACAACTCTGGTACGAATAGTTCATATAGGCAAAGTTATTCCAAACCACTAAGTGTGGAAACAATCATACTTTCCAAGACTGTTCAGTAAAACATAATGTTAGGCACACCTGTGGCAAAATACCAATACAGACGTGGTATTTTCAGTGCTATTATAAATAACAATAAATGGCTTACCGATTTTGGCTGTAGCAAATAACTACACGTTGAACACAATGTTTCCACCCAAAAATACAAAACGCGATCATGCGAACCCTACAATGCTGACGGCATTCCAAAAAGCCCAACCGGAACGAAACGTTAGTGTAGGTGGTGCGCGAGGACTGGAATGCTGTAAAATTTCAAAATTGGATTGACGTGAACAAACCTCCACCGTGTTTACCGGAGGAGGAGCGAGACTGGAGGGAAAGAGCGTGATAGGTACGTGGGAAAGACAAGAGAGGCATACATGGGGGAGGAGAGGCGGAAGACTATAGTTTTTCGACGACGTTGACAGCGAAGTAAGCAGATGCGTGCGCATTCTTCTACTTATCACTCCGGCGCACCTTGTTCCTTCCGCCCCCTGTTGTCCTTGGCACCTTGAAATTTGATATAAGATGGCGCATGTTGCCCCCGGAAAATATGTTCCAAGCAATGTGTATGGGTTCAATAGAAAAACCGATTTTTTAAGGAGGCTGGTGTAAGTTTGGTTATCGCAAGCTGGCTTCTCCATTTTGCGTGTTGCACAGTGGGCATCCTCGATTTACCAGTCCTGGACGGTCCGCGGGCAGTCCAACGACTGCGTTCGGATTGGTAGTCACATAGGAACACATGGGAAAATCGAGCGCCGGATCGTGTCTCGGGCTGACCGCGGACGATGCGGGACTGATAACCGAGGAGGCCCAGTATAGCCAACTCAGGAGGCCTTCCCGGCGCTACGGCGTGGTTTGAGCGGTAGTTTGTGGATAACCCATAACCCACAAAAATCTCTGCTGATCACCCGCATTGAGAAACTACAATCGCACTGAAATTTTTATCAGCTCCATTCTTACGTCTTGAAAGGAAGAAGTCACTTCCATAAGAAAGTCATCGCGTGGAAAACAATGCGATCACAAAACCTCCTGGTCAACCAACAATCAATATCAAGGCGGGAATTAATGGTTTGCAGAATTTCGCAGAACCAGTGGCTGACAAATTGGATAGTCAGGTTCCTTTTTTAATCGCCACTGTAGCACGTACAAGTGTGGATTTGAAGTAGAATAAGAAGGGAACATGGTTGTTCATGTTCATCCCGCAAGTTATTGGCTGCGAGAATTTTTTTGTGTGGTAAACAATATACTATTATCATTGTTAATATTACCGTCGATATCGTAGGCTGTTATTATATACTACTCTCATGCTCTGCGTTACTCTATGGGTTGGAAGTTCTGGTTTACTTATGTGAATGGGAAAATACAACTATAATGTAATAATGTTTCGTGTTATCCTTGTTAAAGAGTCGTTTCACAATCCCGGCCCCAGTCGCGAAAACTACATGGGTCACTGAAGGAGCGACTACATTAGTCTATGCCTACAGAAGAACCATGTTTTCAGTAAGACTATACTCCTGGCGCGACATTTAATCACTTGAAGCTCAGGACCTGAGTGCTTTCACATACGCCATCGTTCGGACACAGCACGCTCGCTCCAGATGTTCCTTGGATGGCCAATTCAATTTGGAGCACTCCGAGAACGGCGTCACCACGTCAAAGCGCGATCTCGGAACTTTTCACCGACGATTTCTGGGTTGTTGAATATGAAGGCTAGAGATCGATGGAAGTTAAGACTGAAGCCCGCTTCGCTAGCTTGCGCACCCGGAATCTTGACTGGCGTCGGAATAATTTAGAGATGGCAATCATCTCATCTTAGGGTACTGCGGAGTCGGCGAGGGTAAGCAGTTTCGAAGTCATCGAACGCGTTTGTCAATAACTAGGTGATGCAGTTCTCAATGAAAGCGCAATTAATAATATTAAAAGGATCAACAAAAATCTTTAGACATAAAAAATGGCCGCGTATCTGCTCCTTTCGTTGCAAATGTAGACAAAAGACGATAGTCGACTGCGCCCCTGCCGAGTAACTGCCTCCCTTCTCTTTCCACAACCACTTGTGCTGTTCCTCTGCCGTCTGGTTCCTGCCAAGGTAAACACGCTAAAGGTTTGCTCAAGTCAATTTAAATTCATCGCGTTCCACTGCTTCAAACCAGGTGCCTCGATTCCAGCGCTGCCGTACGGCGGAGAAGCGCGTGAATCGAGGCACCCGACTACAACATTTCTAGAACCACGTTGCCCTACTCCACGAGCGTTCCAAGCGGAACGCGAAACCTATCTAGTAGAACCTTTCGTCGCCGTTGCCATTCGATTTTAGGGGCGAAGCTTCTCTTGCTCGGGCCCTGTCCCGTCCCTCGTTGCTGCTGTATCCGGCACATTAATGATGACTGTGGCAGGATCCCCCTAGGCATTGGAGAACCAAAGATTGGCCGAAGAAGTCAGAACGTTGAACGAGTTCGTTGCTACCCAACAAGGAGGAGAGGAAGAAGAAGAGGTTGTCGTTCGTCGCCTGCGAGCTTAAGACACGTACCGGGGGTACGCGACACAAGACTGTCTGCAGAAGGCGACGGCCAAGGTGGCTAAAATGTCACACACCGAATTCGCCGACTTACCCATGGAGATTGTCATCGTCCCAAACAAGCCCTGCATAATCACCACAAACTTCGACGTCGTCGACGGGCTTGTAAGCTTCACGTGTCGAGTCTTTATATCATATGCGGGCGAATGTTTCACGGTTTTACCTATAAGCATTTTAGCTTCGCCCCTCTCATCATCATTCACTTCGTGGAGATGGCGGGATTTTTTTTATGAATTCCGCCAGGTAGGGCGGGCAACAGCAGGTGAGGGTTTTCGAAGTTGATGTAGTATTTCATTTTCTTTCGCAAAAACCAAGCATCCATAATTTTTTAATAAAGGAACTCTGCAAATATCACTTATTTATTGATTTTCTGCCTCATATTTGCGTAATGTCCTTGTTCTGGTTCAACAATGTTGACAAGTAGGAAAATTGACACCGGACTTAGACGTTTTTCGCTGTGGGTATAGACGACTATTGCGCCGCTTCTGTTTCAGTTCGGCCGGGTGGCTCAATCGAGTCACAGGCGGACAGGCGGACAGATAGACCAAAGTATCTCCGTTTAGGTACCCCACGAAAGACTCTAGACTTTAAAAGTTTCTGTTGAGAAAACATTCGCTGACGTATCTTCGTGTTTTAGGAATTTCGATATCGGTGATACGGGTGGTGCACTTGTATGATCCAGCTTCGCTGATAAGGCCATTACTACGCTGTCGCTTCACTGCAGTTGAAATTTCACCCCGAATAGATGAGTGCACAGCAAGTGTCGAGTTTCAATGCACTCTGCAGCTTTTTCTGTTAACTCCTCGAAAGAAACCGAAAACAGAAAAAACCTCTAGCAACATCTAACCACTTCTTATGAGTTGTTATTGGAAGATATAATGTCCACTTGAACACCACCGATACACCGCGCTCTCGCTCGCTGGCCGCCTGCGTCGCTAAACCAGGGGAGCATAGGAACTCGGCGCGCTTCTTTTTGGGTTTTAGTTGTGAAAAAAAAAACGCGCTATAGAACGCGATATGTGACGTATTACAGCCACTGGGCGTGCTCCCATTGGCCGTGTTTCATTGCGGAGGGGTATGCCATTGAATGCGCCGTAACCAGTGTGAGCCAGAAGGCACCACCTCCCTGCTCGGCTTGCACAACATCCCAGGGCTGTCATGCCGTGCGTTTCCCAGATCACCAGCAGTAGTGGGTCTGCATGCGGTCTTTGCGTTATTTCATCGAGGTAAGGAACCTTCCCGCGTGAGTGATGGTTACACACCTGTGGCCGACAGAAGAGGTACTGGTGATGAACACAATCGTAGCAACCAGATGCCTTCCCTCATTTACTTCCACGTGCTGCCTAACACCTGCAATGATATTTAACGAGTCTGGCTGACCTCACTGCGGAGTAAATATTATTGCGTTTGTCGAGGAATACCTTGTGACGGCACACCGGGTGCTTGATTGATCTATTCAACAAAAACCGGGTATCTGACGTCCATAACCGGGAACTGCGGGGGTGCTTAATACTTTCTGAGACGGTGGAGCAAAAGGCTATTGTTGGGCCTACTGTTGATCTGCTGTTGAACTTTCTTTTTTACCTCAGCTGCTGCGCCGGTCAGCGTTTCACCAGCCCAAGGACAGCACCCTCCAAAGTTTGTTTCGCTCAGTCGCAGTCGCTAGGAGCCAACTGTTCATCCCCGTCGGTTTCGCTTGCTTTTCAAGGCAGCTCGCATTGTACGTATCTTCTCGTATTTTCTGCGCGGTTGTGTGTCTTAACACTTTTTTGTACCCGACGCGTTACATTAAACATAAAGATTTAAGAATTTCGCCTTTAAGGGGCCGTGAAGAGATTTGAAAAAAATCTGTTGTGTGAGTAGTTATAACTGTGGAACCGTGTAAACAAGAACAATGCGCACCCGTTTTTTCCCCGATATCGGCCAATAGGAAACAAAATTGAGTTACTGTGTCACCTAGGTGAAGCGAAGTCTAGAGGTGAAGTGATGTGAACTCGTGAAGTGGAGTATTGGTAAGGAGCCAATCACAGTTCCCTATCGTCTGCACAACATGTCGCCATAGAGCCGGCTCGCAAAGGGTCAGATGAAGCTACAGCATCAGCGCCATGACGAAACTCGCCCTGCAACTGACCGGGCATGTCTCATCTCTGATACGACAAATCAGCATGGTCGAACCTTCAGTAAACAAAACGCGCGAGTGGCAGTGATCGGCAGTGATCGCGAAAATGATGGAAACAGGAGGAATATTAAAAGAAATTAAAATAAGCCAGCTAGCTATCTGAGAATACAGAATGTTGGCATTTGGAGACAATGTGAGTAACTTCATGCACAACATGAACGAGATAATGAAAGTAGCAGAACCATTTTACACTTGGTTATACGGAAAGGTATTTACACCAGGGGAAACTACCGAGCGTACAACAGCCTGTGATGTCCCACTAGTAACTAAAGAAGAAGTATAAAAGGCTCTCAAGAGAATCAGAAGAGGAAAAGCTGCACCGTACAAAGGCGTATGCGTGAATCTTTTAAAATAGGGTGTAGATATTGTAGTGGAAAAGCTTGCTGCACTATTTTCAGAACGCTTAAGGACTCTAAAAATGCCCTTAGGATGAAAAATTCTCTAACATAATTCTTATTCACCATAAGGGGGACCACCAAAGACCTTAAAAACTAACGGCCTATTAGCCTGCTCTCAGGGTTATACAAGCAGTTTATACCAGCTGTTTATACTAGGGTTATACCATACCACTCGAACTGTTCGTAGCGTGTCTTGAGAAAATATTGAGGAACATTGACTGAGGAAACACCGGATTGCGGATAAAGAAATAATAAGTCAGCCCTTTGAGCTTTGAGGACGACACAGTTTTGCTAGAGTGAGTCTGCAGAACACCTCCAAAAAATTGGCTCCAATACAGGCTTCGAAGGTGGTTGGAAGGCAAAGCTTTGGACAACCCCCACAACAATCTCACATGCGACGTCACTTGAATTCACACACGTGTCTCTAGAAAGGGTGAAACCAGAGATTCTGCCAGCCGTTACCTGGTATTCGCAAGGGCACCGTCGCGAACAAAGCAGCGTCGGCCCCGGCCGGGCTCGAGTGACGGACGCCGCCGCTGTAGCCCGGCCGTGCTTCGGGAGAAAGAAAACGGAGAGCAGCGTGTTTCGAATGGCGAGACAGCGGAACCTTGCCATCCTGCTGTGCTATCTAGAGGCTACACCACCTCGCGATGCAAGAACAGACACCGAAACAATCCGGAATGTGAGCCTAGTGATTCCCATTTATACAGATTTAAACTAAATTGTTTCGCAAGTTTTAGCATTGAGGGAAAGCTGACGGAACTCTTGTAATCGCTGTTTATCAGAACCAGTTGCTGCATTCGTCTTTTGTACTACCTGTTAAAACACAACCGAACTGCTATTCAGCAATTTAGAAAACGCAGTCCCATTCGTGACGAGCAGTGCGTCATAGGTGGCGTCTCTCTAGCGGCCAGATGTCTGTAAGTGGTCGCTACGTTTTGGTTTTGCGCCCTGCAAACCAATCCTTAACGTATCTTTGCCTTCGGGCCAGGGTTACCTATCAGGTTCTGTCGAATAAGTTACTCAAGCCTTGCGAAGTAGGCGCCCAATGGACGCGAAGCTGCGCCAAAACAGGCCCGACACCGTCGCTAAAGCAGACGACAAAGCCGACGGAAGGGTCCCGCCGACTCGGCCGCCGGGGTGAGCACGAGAAACGGTGGGTAATAGCGCCCCATTGCCGTACCATCTATACTGTGCTCCGTGAGTAAGAAGCGCCCATCACCTCACCAGCCCTGTTTGGAGTTTTTTGTACGGCACTCCACGAAAAACCGTTGGCTGGTAGAGGTAGAAAGCTTTGCTTTAAAATGCTCGCGTAACTACAATTAGAAAGCACGGCGGGGGGCTAAAAATAAATATGGGTAAATCGATAAATCTAAAGTTAGGACAAATAAGCATGCGATAGTGCGCTTTCCCGCATATGTAACGATACGCTAGAACAAGTAGACTAATATAACTACCTCGTACGAATAGTCAGGGCTGACCCCAACCACGAGATAGAAATCCAGCGCAGAATACGTATGAACTGAGGTGCATTCGACAGGCACCCCAGCCCATACCTCTTACGTCAGCTGGACGAGCCATGGAACAAATAATGATAGGAGTAAAACTTAGGGACAGAAAACAAGCTTCCTGTATCAGGAAACAAACTCGAGTAGATAATATCATAGTTCAAAAAAAGAAAAAGAAATGGACTCGGGCTGACCTTGTAGTGAGGCGAAATTACAAACGGTGGATTGCCAGGGTAACAGAGTGGATACAGAGAGACGGGTCTCGAAAAAGGGTAAGGCCAATAACTCGATGGCAAGACGAAATACTAAAGTTCGGTGTCGAAGCATGGATTCGAGCATTGGAGGACAGGAGCAGTCGGAGGTCAGTGGAAGAGGCCTTCGTCCTGGAGTGGATTTAAGTAGGCTGTTGTTGATGTTGATGATGGTTATGGTTGTGGGCTTGATTTGTGAGTGCAAATAAAAGAAAGGAGTGTTCAAACCACGGTTTTTACCACAAGTTACAAACAATGCCGTCCCCCGAACCTCGCTCTCGCGGCTCGAGCGCTAAGACCCAAAATTCCGAAAAGGAAGAGCAGCAGTGCAAAAGCGGCTAAATTGAGGGCCGCCGACCTCCAAGAAGTTCCGATACAGCAGAGGAACATCGTAACATGTGGGCGGAGGGAACGGGAGAGGTAATTATGTGGTTGGGGCGGGAAAAGTTTATCGTCTTTTGACGGCATTTCCAGGGACGCGAGGAGATGCGGGGCCATTTTTTTAACTTACAAGATCAAGTAATCGGAGTGCGGGGCGGACATGACTAGGGTTCCGTGTATCTTCGCAAACATACAAACAATCATACAAACATACATACATACAAACATTTGCAAACACGTGCAAACATTCTTCGCGACAAAGCTGACTTCACCGCGAATGCTCAGCAGGAAACCGATGACTGTATATGCCTTCCTTAAGCATGGCCACTCTTGACGCCTCATGAGAAATAACGTTTTCTGATAACTTTAATTTAAATTATCTGCCTTATCTATGGCGTCTCCTAATGAGCTCCGATGGTCATCCGCATTCACAGAATGGAGTGGCCCAGATATTTTTGTTTGTTTCACGGCACTTCTTTATCACTTCTCCCTTCAATCACCCGGTCATGTTGATCTAGTTGACTTGGCGGTTGCGCTGTGAGGATAAAGGTTGACGAAAAAGCTAGAACAGCAGTCCTTTCCTCCGACGTACTCGAGATTCTTTTGCGGCTTTTCCAATTTTCTGCTACTCTACTTCTTCAAGGCGCTGCTGGGCATACTTCAATCGAACGCAACAGAAATTAATAATGCAGATTTGCTCCAAAAAGCGCTCGCCCATTTTCATCTCTTCTGGTTTCTTTCCCCATTTACTTGTTTTTGTTTGGTTCTTTTTGCTGGTAGACCTGTAGAAGGAATTTGGTGTTTTTTTTAATACGCTGCAAAACAAAATAATAATAGCGGCTGCTGGCCTCATTACTTCTCAACGTGATGATGAATCGGCCCATGGGAGACGATAAAATTTGCATAGAATATGAGGCGATAAATCTACTCAGGGGGCGCAGTTGGTTCCGAGAATTCAGCTTTTGCCAACAAGAAGCACGCAAGAACAAAAATATTTTGACATGAGTGGAAAGCAGCACCATTTGTCTGAGCCCGGTTGGTAATAAAATTGTTCCAATACTAAGACTGCAGTTTTCTATCTAGATAGTGTGCGGTGTACATAAGAGCGCAAAGGACTTTCAGGAGTGCTGCGCCAGAATTTCCAAGAGGAAGGTGCAGGCTGAATAACGAATGAAACCACAACTGCTAACGAAGTTTGAAATTTCAAGTCACAAAGCCATTGCAGATAACGGCGACTGGACGGGGTGCTGACGACGTCAGCCTCAAGAATATTAATTAATGAAAACAATGAGTACATTTATTATTCGGTGAATTAATTAAACGACTTTTTATGTATAAATAGGTATGAAATAATTAAATTCACAAACGCTCGAATAATTAAATTACTACAAATTTTATTCTAAATTTCTAAATATTTTATTTGTAATTATTGATTCGGCAAAATAATTATGTTACTATTATTTTTTGCTTAATCGATTGATTGATTGATTGATTGATTGATTGATTGGTTGGTTGATTGATTGATTGATTGATTGATTGATTGATTGATTGATTGATTGATTGATTGATTGATTGATTGATTGATTGATTGATTGATTGATTGATTGATTGATTGATTGATTGATTGATCAGCCTCTGCCTCTATTTGTGGACAATCCGTTTCTTAGCCATGCTTACGTGGGGGAAGTTGTTTTCTGGAGGCATCAATTCAGCCAACCATCTACCTAACTGGTAATGCAAGCAACATAATATATAGTAAAGTCAGCGACCACAAAATTACAGCCTTTGCTGTAAATATTTTAGGACAGTTTCGTATTGTGAAAAGGTTTCCCGCAAAGTGAATCGCTCAAGATGCAGCCGTCACAATATGTGGTGACTGCCAACAGCCAACAGACCTGCAACGCCACAAAGGCCAATCTGGTTGTACCCGCGTAATATGGCCGAAAGCGAAGAAAAAAAGTATCAAAACTAAGCTGAATAGCGCATTACGAGTTGTGTGGGCTGAAACCGTGGAGGTGATTTCTTCGACTCCGTCATGTCTCCTCCTTCTTTCTGGCGCCTAGGTTTTCAAATTGAAAGCCTTAATGCAATCCAATCTTTTTTGCGCTTTCTTCAGAGGCGCATTCAGGGTGGAGCACGGGGAATGAACAAAATAACAAATTCAGCCCACGATATAGATGTCCTTATCAAGCGAGGTGCCGATCCAGGAAAATTTATCCAGCTTTGCAAAAAAGGTATGGCTTTGCTTTGCGATTGAAGGTTAGAAATGATGCAGTGCGGCGAACTTAAGGTGGTGATTTTAATAGAGATGGAGAACATTTGCAGCTACCCTGTAGAAGAGACAGTTGATGAAAACCGCGAAGCCGCAAAACTGCTTCATCAGCGTGCAATTTATTCGTCCTTAAATATTACATTCCCGCATCATTGGGGCCTATTTTGCAATAAGAAAAATTTTCTTGTCGATGAGTTTTCCGAAACAACCGGCAACTAATCCAATTTACCCCTGAGGAGCAAATGTAGCCCGATAACAATTACAAAAATGAATTGTTTCTTGGACGAAAGAGAGAGTGTGTTGAAATGAGGCAAACCAATTAAAGATTTCAGAAACTTTCATATCTGCATTTGCCTCTAAATATATAATCTCGGCGGTAAATGATAAAAACGAAGCGAAATGCAGTTCAGAAACAACAATGGCGTCTGTTTTTGGTGATGAGTTTGAAACTGGAGCCACGTACAGTAAGCTCACAAACCCAACCGAATCCCTCCAAAAGAAGAACATGTCCACCTCAGCACGCAGCAATGCCGGAGAGGGAAGCAATTTTCCAACAGAAGAAACACATTGAGGATATCGCTGTCCCAACTCGTTCACACTGAGACAAGAATTGCGCAATCATCATATCCTCCCGCAGCACCTCTTCCAGCTCCCGCTGCTTACCTCAAGTCGCTTCTAGGGGCAAAACCCCTAAGGGGCTCGGGCTTTCCGCGTCTCATGCCGTCGTCGTAGTGTCATGTAGTCATGGTACTAAAACACCAGGACACTAGTTTTCCAATGCCTCGGGCTAGAACGTAACATGTACTAAAATAACACACCGGGACACTCTTTTTCCAACGGCTCGCGCTGAAACTTTCTTCCTCGTGGGCAAAAACGGGTACCAAAATAATACCCCGGTACACTCGTTTTCCAACGCCTCGCGCTAGAACGCTTCGTGCTTCAAAGACACGACACTTTTGCAGCGAAGCTGTATACCTCTACCCCCCAACGGTTTCATCTCCATTCGCAAGAACACCAAGGTTCCAAGAATACACTTACACATGGCATGCTTCGCCCCTTCCCGGGTTTCACTTTTGCGGAGATGCTTTTGCTACTGCTCTTTGTTCTCTATTGCTTTCTGTTCAGTTCGAAATTCGAGACTTATTTCACCAGGCTGTCAGAAAGCGCCATAATACTTTATTTCAGTGGCTGCTAAGTCACTGTGGAATAACCGACAATGTTTCGGCTGATGCAGCTACCAGGGCAGGCCATGACAATGAAAGGACCATCTTGCTTCCGTTTTCAAGGACTGATGCCGCTAGGCTGCTTCGTCAGTTCGCGCGCAGGACATCCATTACTCAATGGAATACACCGCACTTAGTGCAACCACGCCTCCATAACCTGGACCCTCTACTCTAGCACAGCCTTCCGTGTGGGCTGTCTGAATCACAGTCTACTTTACTTAGTAGACGGTGGTTGGGAGTGGCTTTCACAAGAGCCTACTCCTTGCTCATCGGCATGGCCAGTAGTGCCCAGTGCGACGCCTGCGAGGTTGAAGAGGCAATCGAACATGCGCTTTGCCGTTGACCCCAGTAGTCATCGGAAAGGCATGTTTTGTCCGCCGAGCTCAGCCGATTGGACAATCAACTGTTCACCGTAGAGACTATTCTAGGACACCGACCCCTACAATCGACTTCGCAGAAGGCAACAAAAGCCCTTTTGCATTTTATCAAGGACAGAGGCTTAGCTAAAAAACTATAGTGCCCGCGAAGGAACTAAAGTGTGTGCGCGGCCCTGCTCTTTTCCCTTCTTTATTGCCTAGCCTCTCTTTGTTACCCTGCACAACCATTCCCCAGCATCGAATAGCAATCCGGGCTCTAAGCATGGATAACCTCTCGGCCTTTCCGTTTGCTTTCTCTCTCCCTCAAGTGCTCCAGTTGATCCTCTTCTCATTATCCCTCATCATCCGCTGTATCTCAGACGTCGTTCTACTCAATGCTATTTTTTGGCTCGTCGCCTTGGCTCAGTTGCCAAGGCGTTGTTCTGCTAAGCCCAAGGACACGGGTTGAATGCCTCCCGCGGTAGCAGCTTTTAAAACGAAGGTAAAAAGCGAACATGCCCCGTGTATTGCGATTTTTGGGTGCAATAACGATGCCCAAGCGGTCAAAATTAATCCGGAGCCCACCACTACGGCGAGGCTCACAGCCTAGGTTTAGCTTCGGCGCTTACGCCCCATAGTCACAAAACCAATAATCAGTCAATGATTCAAACGATCGATCAATCATTTTCCGCTCCTCCACTTCTAACTCATTCTGGTCGTACTGTTTTACCTTCCGGTTTTGTTCTCACTAAAGAATTTCTTTCACGTTTCTTCGTGGGTTCTTTTGAGAATTTGTTGTTAACAATTCTTACCACGATGTTTCCGAGGGACGGGCCTCCACTTCTTAAAAAAACAAATTTAAATGTATTTCGCCTGCTCGACTGACGTTCAGCGAATCCCAATGTTGACTCTGCTTCTTCCTGTCTTGCTTATTACGTGAACATTTTCATGTACACAGGAGCAATATTGAAAGTCAGCTTCATGGTTTAAATTGTGCTGTTCTGTTGAACATCTAAGAGCCGTTTATCTTTTACGCCGTTAACGAAGCGGGTTATCAAGCACTGAACCTGCCGTACAGCCGGTAAAACGCTTGTCTCTAACAGCGATTTCAACTTCAACCAGCTACATCCGAAAACTGCCGAAACATACTCGTTCCAAACATGTCGGAGGCAAAAGCCAATGGCTAAGACTTCAGAATTCCGCAGTAGTTTTATTCAAATCCCGCTCCGGCGGTGCAGTATAGGGCTGAGAGTACGAACGCTGTGTTATAGACAATCCTTCTACCGGCTGTACATGTTTCTATCGGAATTACGCGGCGCTAAATATCAACACTTCACAAAACTTATAAAGACGGGAAAAACGACGAGCGGATTGAGAACTAAAATAAAGGGATACTCCGGCAGCGTTGCTATCGCATCCATGTTTTAGAACCTAATACTGCAGCTGAAGAAAAATACACGATTAAATATATTTCATTAAAGTAGCTCAATGAATGAGGCGAAACGCACGATATCAAATGGAGGGGAAAAACCGTATTTTGTGTAATCTGCCGCCACATTTCTGCGACATGTAGTCTGATACCGTAGTGTTGCTTCGATATGTTATTTCCTCCGAAAAAAAACATACAGGAGACATGGGGAAAGGCAACTAAGCTCAGAACAGAACCAAAGTATTGTCCTTACATAAAGCGGGTGTGCAATAAAATAGAAAAATAATGATAAGATATTTCATAACGCCTACTATCCATCTATCTGCACATTTTTTTATATATATATTTGTTTTTTTATTGAGTGAGGGTACAACTTTGCTTTCCATTTAGCGTTGCTCCAGCGTCCTTCCCAATCCGGGAAAAGGTCTTAGCAAACCATCAAGCCATCAATCCTGCGGCAACGCCTTGTCTTTCCTTAGACCCCTTCATCATATTTCATAGCATGCCACGCTTCTTACTCTGGTGCCTTTGCCTTTAGAGAAGAGGAGAAAACAAGTGCGGAATCCAGACAAACTAGAAGAACAGTGTGCTATACGATGCGAGTAAGATGGAGAAGAAAGAAGAGCAAGAGGAAACAAGGGATGTAAAGGTGAAGCATTTTGCGCTTGTGCAGTTAGTAGAGGGCGTGGAAGGGAATCAGGGCTTTACACATGGGGATTAAGAAAGCGGAAGTAAAATCACATCTTGGGAGCTCGGATACCAAGGAAGGGCGTTAAGGGCTGCGTACTATCTAGCATGGTACATGGCCGTTCCGGCGTTGTTACGATGCCGACCTATTGGGGAAAATGGCGCCATGCTTATACGCGGATGGAGTCAAGACGCTACACGGAGGGTCACAAAAGCATGACCCGAGCGTCCCACTCTGAACTGAAAAGGCTGCAGCAATATCATGCTGTTGGGTTACCGTCATTTTCATGTTACTAAAGCTAATCTATCTATCCTCACTTGCGGTGGTGTCAGAAAAAGCGCATGCAGGAAAGTCAACTTCACACAAAGGGTATCTACAAAGGCCACATGACGGTGATGGTAATTACGACGATGATGATTATGACGATGATGAAATGGGAAGATTTCTCTGATACAAATGAGAAGTCTACAATCCAATCAGCCAAAGTCCGAATCTACGACAACGCTGAGCCAACCGAATCACCACATGCTGATGACCCAATCCACACACTAATAGGTCGAAAATCATAAAACCGCATTTGGTTATTTTAGCGTTGTCGTAGATTTGGACTTTGGATCATTGGATTAAGGACATTACATTTGTATCGTAAAAAGCTTAGCGTTTCAGCCACCTTCCAGATAGGGGTGTTTTTTGTTTGCTCTCTCGAATGCTGCTGGCCCACTCACTTCTTCCTGTTTTCAGGGCTTTTTCTAAGAAAAGGAGGTGCACCTACGTAATTACTTTCGGCGTATCTCTGTAGCGTCTTTCGCGTGGGCGGTGATAAAGCAACTCTTATGTGCTCTTTTTGTTGCCTGAGCAATGCTTGTGCGGTGGAGATAAGCTTTCTGAAATCCCAGATCTCTGCAAATGCGGGCCTTTCGTGCAGCAATGTTCCCTAGGGAAGAGAAGAGGCCTCAAAGATCAAAATGATACTTCTGTATGATAATCTTGTTTTGGAAACGGCTGCAAATAATAACCTAAGGTGACGTGGACCCTCTTTCTCTTTTGTTGTTTATTCCTCCTCCCGAGAAGTTTTGTTTTTTCTTCCGCGTATGTCTTGGGTCATGTAAAGGTGTTAATGAGGTTTTTTGCAACCAGCGTGCGGCTGCCCTAACGAGAGCACCTGTTGTGTTCAATAAAGGTTTTATGTTTCGATTCACGCGATGTGTGACCTGATGTGTATGCAATTTATCTTTTTTTTTGGGGGGGGGGGGGGGGGGCGCGAGGGGGGTTAGCTTGGTGTTCTTTGTGCAGTTACGCGGAAAGAACAAGTCCAGCTAAACAAACGTTTTTCGGGAGATACATCACAGTATTCAAGAGTCATCTGACACCTTGTTCCGTAGTTTTTGCAATTATCTTTACTTCTATTACCCCTGGTACTTCTCATTTTTAGGATTCACCGCATTATGTTCTTCAGTATCGCCAATTCACGTATACAGTCAAGAGCAGTTATAACGGATGCAATTATAACGAACTCTCGGTTACAACGAAAGAACGGCGCATGACCGTTACAGCACGCGTTAAGGAAATGGCATTTTGTTTAGGATACAACGAACTGCCGCGAGGGTGCAACTTGGCTACAACGACATATTGTAACAGAGTGCAGAAGTATCCGGCCAGTCCTCATTGAGGGAGCCATCCAGCTTCCGGAGGGCCCTGGCTTAAGGTTAGCGGAAAAGTGAATTGGACAGCAGTAGAGGTTAGTAATAGAAGGTTAGAATGTTGGTGGCAAAAGAGCAGAGTACAATCTGGGAAGACATGCGAACAAAGAAGTCAAAGTAGCACAAAAATTTCGTAAAAGTATTTTCTTTTTATTTTTGTAATATTTTTTATTTATTTTGTATTTTTGGGCGAGGTGATTGTACAGTGGCCTTGCGACTAAGGCCGCTGTGTAACGCGACCCCGTTACAAAAGGGGAAGCCGCTAAGCATCATCATCATCATCAGGATCGACCATTGCCCGACCGCCCCTGGCGCTCGCAGCAATCACTTAGATGGGCTTTCCATAACGCGAAGCGTCAAATGAACTGCGCGGGGATCTCCCTTTTCTAACAGAACTGAGTGCAACCAGCAAAAAAATGGAAAGAAAATGTAACAAAAACGCAAGCCGTCGTCGTATGTTCTATGTCCTTCTCAACCCCTCGTCCTGAACTTCTTGTGCAGGTGGACGGAAGGAGTCTACGACCAAAGACGGAAGGGGGTGAAGCAAGGTATGGGAGAAAATAGGAGAGACGACGGCGAACTTGCCCAAAGTTGGCTTTGGCACTTTGCCAACACGTGTCAGGCACATGGATTTCTCCCTTCCAACCTGCGTCCGGCTTGGACGAATCGGCAGAACGGATTTTGTAGCGCAACAAAATTACGTACGCTTGAATTTTGGCAGTCCCAGTTCATGGTCGCTCGCATTTACCCTCCAGTTCGGTCGTGAGAAAAGGCAAAAGAAAGGAAGCAACCTGATACCCGTGCCATGAAGCCGCATAAGCGTAGCGAACGGTGCCCCTAGCGTCGCAAAAGTGGTGCTATGGAGGCCAAAGTGCCGGGGAGCCAGTTTGCCACTGCACTTGAAAGTTGACGGCCCACTTCAGTAACGACGCCAATGATAGTTCATAGGACATTTATGTGCATAACATAACATAACAAAACTTTATTACAGAAGGTGGACGCGTCGGTCAGCATAGGGAAGAATGGAAGGTGGAGGGTGGGGGGAGAATTTAAAGGTTACATTCGGTGGTCGGCGCCTGAGGAGCGCGCGAACTCCCACAGAGAAAGCAGCGTCTCCCGTGCAGTGGCGGGTTGCAGCGGGGCTGTCCACTCTACAAGCCGCTGGACGCCCGGCGGGAGACACTTTGAACGGAGCGTTTGAAGGCCGGGACACTTCCACAATATGTGGTGTACAGTGGGCGTGGCTCCTGTGGAGCAGGAGGTGCAGGCAACTGCGGCCACAGATTGCGCATCCTGGACTGCATGCTGGTGACGCTTTGGCACATACGCACGCCACTTGGACAGCACATCATCGGTTAGCGCGGCACCAGCCCGTGCCTTGTGCAGAAGCACTTGTGCGCCACGGGGCAATTCAATGGGCAGGGAGGGGGGGTCTGGTGGAGCCAAATTCCGCAACGACTGCTTGGACGCGTGCCATGCGGCCGCCTTTGCTTCTGAGGGGTCGGGGTCGTATAGTGCGAATGGGACCGGCAACGCCGGGTTATAGCAGAGTACAAAGGGCTCGCTCGCGCACGCGTAAGCGGTCTCGATGCCGATTCCGCCTGCGTGTTCCGCCTGCGTATATTAGAAGCTATTTTTCTGCTTGTCTAACATCTGTTTGGATCGGGAGTTTCATTCCGGAGGGCGAGCAGGAAACCACTACACGGTCAGCCAGCACCCTGTTATCGCTGCGCGCCCTTAGGTGATGTTCGCTACCGCGCTGGGGGGTTTGTGGGGTGGGGGGTTTGGAGTATATAGGTGCACAGTACTCCACCCGAGCTTCACAAAACATTTGTTCAGGAGTAAGCTACTTTGAACCATACAAATGTCCAACTCACATCGGAAGGGCGAAAATTTACGAGACTGTGTAGCTTATACCACAAGAAATATAATCATAAGCCCAATAGTCGAAAGCTATATATCGCATGATTATCTAGAGTGACCTGAGTCACATTAACATTCCAACCAGTGGGCGACAGATTCATCCCAATGGTTTTATGACAATACCTCCCTGGGAATAGAAACCGCGCTTTAAAATCCCCCGTCGCTGTGTGTTAGCAAGACACACGGAACCCTGGCAGAAAGAAACACGAACACAATGGCCTATTTTCATCCCAATTCGTTGTGCATTCTATTTTTGTTTTCCTTCTATTTTGGAGTTGTTTGTAGGTTTTCCGTTGCTGTTTAGCGCTTTCGCTTTCCCTCAGCAGACTGTCCCCCTCACAGGGCTATATCAAGGACATTTTCTCCGGCATGTCCCGGCAAGCCGTTTTAATTTTGTCCCGCTATCAAGACCCACCCCCTGGGCGACGATGGTCGTATCAGGTTCAAAGGCGCGTGTAATGTACGCTGCGCCTTACCTCTTCAGCCCTTCGACATCTCGGCAATCTTTGTATCGCGCCCCATTTCTTGGCATTTGAAACTCTCTCTGCGAGTACAAAAATCGAGCCTGTTCCGCAAGGGGATGATTGGGAAGGAACAAACGAAATGCCTGACACGATAAGGCAGCGAAGATCCAACAAGGCAATATAAAGAAGGGCATTTTAAGACGCGTAAAAAGTTATTTGTACAAGAGAAGAGGACGTTTCACTAAATCGGTTAGTTTTCGTCTGGAATTCACTTTCCGGATATGTTTAAAGAGAATAAGAAAGCACAAGACAAGAACTTTGCAAACTTTATTTGGTGTCTAGTTAGCTAGTTGATTCTTTGCGGAGCGTCTTTGTATTGTCTGCTAAAACGAAACCAGAGCCTTGAGGCTATCTATCCTCTGCAGACAACAGCACCTTCGCGGCAACGGAAAGACGCTGATGTCGCGCGGAGAACAACAGGGTTGCAGCGTCGACAGTATCGTGCATCAACAGAAGCCGTCCTGATGGCGGCCGTCAATGCTCCTCAGGCAAACCGGAAAAAAGAAAGGTGGGGTTGCTGGGTGCCGCCTGACCTCGAATCGTGGAGGTCATGTTTTGAGTTGAGTTGAGTTGACTTGAGAACGATGAAAAAACGGGCTGCTCTCCCGTATGAAGTACAACACGAAACGAGCCAATCCAGAAGGGAGTAGTACAACTGTGTAATGTTTCTTGTGTGTTGTGTAAAGTGAGACGTCGGCTTCATAATGTGAGGGACTTAGCTTCTTTTCCGAACAGGGGAAGCGTTTCAGTTTTTCTTCACTTCACCTATGATTATCATCATCGTACAAGAAAGGTCGCTTTCCTGCAGTGCACATCAGGTTGAATACAGACGGCATCAGTGAAAGACCACAAGTTTCGCTTTTAAAAAGGCGCAGAAGCCCCTCGCCCTATTTACTCGCTCACAATTAATATTTTGAGACGACACTTCAGTAGTTTTTATTAACCCCTCCCCTCTCCCTTAAAGGGGGCCTAGACAAGATGCAAGTTTGGTTCATTCAAAAGATTCCCTCGTTAGAATAACACTGACATCACTTTTAACGTAAACTTCACTCAAATGAGCTACATAATTAGGAAAAGAAGAGTGGTCATTTGAACGATTAGCTCATTCCGCGCACCAGAACATATCCCGTATTATGCCTAGCTGGGCCATAGGCTGTGGCCGGCAAACGCAAAAGCAAGTTAGGCAGGGATTATCAGATTGCACATCATGCTATTTGCACTTAAACTTAATACATATTCTTTTTATAGTAGTAAGAATGGCGGGGTAAACAATGAAAGTTGTAGATGAAGACGAACACATAAACATTGAGGCAATAGTGCGTACGGCGTGCACAATGCCGGCAGACGCTGCACAGCCGTCGGGCGCGTTGAGCCTGTCTAACACGACACTGGCCAACTTGCGTAAGCGACGTCGCCCCTTACGTTACTATGTTAGTTGAGGATACCCAAAGCATCACGAACAATTACTAGCACCCATAACAAAAGTTACACGGGAACAAATATGGTCCAAAACAGAGAAAGAACTGAGTGGCCTATAAACTAGAGTTCCTCTATATAGCTCCCGCAGGGAGCTAAGAGTTTCGCGACCCTTTTCCACGCGCCGCCGTGATGACGTCACTCCGGTTATCCACGCCGTGCAGAGAAGCCCTCTCTACGGCTGCGCCCCGCCCAGGAACAGAAGCAGCAGCAGCGTGAGCGACATCGCAGGAATCCAGCATAGCCGCCGTAAGGCGCCGCGCCGCCGCGCCGTAAGGCGCCGCGCCGTAAGGCGCCGCCGTAAGGCCGTCGTCGGAAGCGCAGCGGCGCGGCTCCTACACGCGCGACGGGCGGCTTTCCTGCAGCAATCCGGATAACGAGATGGCGGACGGTGTCGCAATTCTTAGCTCCCTGCGTGAGCTATATAGAGGAACTCTACTATAAACGGCATTGCTGCGCCACCTATGAAGGTGGACAGTAATTAAAAGGCACAAAATAAATCTTTCGTGCACGCAGCAACGTTAGTATTGGCCTCGAGGACATACCGTGGCGCCACCTACGAGTGACGTCACTTGTAGGACGCCGAATCGTGTTGTCGTCTGCTACAACACATTTCCCGTGCGTATGCGGAAGCGTGTTTTCTTGTTGTGGCCACCGTCTCGCCCCCTCCTTGTGGATTTGATGCAAGTTACCAAAAAAGTTGTCTGTAAACCAAATAATCCAGGCCAGCATTCAGGGACTCGCTTGTTCCCGGCGATACCGCCGCGTTTAGGTAGTTGCTACCATTGCGACCCACAGCTCTTACATACGCAGCCAGCTAACGCCAAGGACGATGCAGCTGATGCCGAGAAAAGTACGCTGTAAATTCATTATGAAACACTTGTGACGGTACATGTGTGTGCAAGGAAACACCTTGTAACAGCGACGGAAACGCGTCGCTCACTTATGATCTCACCGCGCGAACTGCTCGTATTGCCTGGTAAATGAATGACTACGTGAGAACGGTGATCAGATTGCTCCGCCGCACATGCTTAAAAGTATTGTTATGGTCTACAGTTTGGCTTAATCAGTGCCTATTTCCCCTACGATGTTTTTATAGTCATGCCCGGATTTGATTAACGATCACTGCCGTAGCCTGTACTCTGCACAGATGATGTTTGCTTTTGGCGATAACTTGTCCGCAATGTATGAACGGTATGAACGCGAGTTTTTAACGCCTTCGAGCGGGTTTGTACAAGGCTATATTTAGTTTTCATTAGGTGCTCGGCGTGGTCATTTATGATTGCAGCGTGTTTTGTATTTATTTATTTATTTATTTTCACATACTGCAGCCCTTTAAGGGCTATAGCAGGAGTGGTTGAAATACATAGGAGTGATTACAAATGCATCACTTCAGGGAACAAAAAATACAATATACACACCTATACACATGGCAATTCCATTCAGAACAAAATCCCGATACCAATGTGCACAGAAAAATCGTTATACATCCAATGAGTGGGCACTGCAAAATGGGGCGCACATACAAACACAACAAAGCAAGGAACTATTGATTAGACACGACTTTCAAGAAAAGGCAGAAATTGATTTATCGATGCACTCCTAATCTCACCCGGCAGTAAATTCCACTGTTCTGTCGTTCTTGGAAAAAAACTAAATTTGAATACATTGGTGTGAGCATGAAATGGGGCGAGGTTTAGGGCATGATTATTTCGAGTTACGGTTGGCATTGCATACGTAAGATAGCTGTCATCGGAAAGGCGGTTAACTGAGTGAACGATACCATGCAAGAATTTGAGCGAATCGATATCGCGTCGCGTAGAGAGTGAGGTAAGATTTAAAGTTGTAAGGGCCGATGTAGGCGAAAAATTGCGGTCATAGGGGCGACAAATGAAACGCATTGCTTTTTTTTGCACGGATTCAATTTGTTTTATTTCACCTTTTTTGTACGGAGGCCAAACGATAGAGGCATAATCAAGAACAGGACGAATTAGTGTTTTGTACATTAGTAATTTAGTTTCCTGTGGGGATGTTCCGAGAGTACGTCTTAGGTAACCAAGTTTTTCAATAGATTTGGTGCAGACTGAATTGATATGTTTAGACCAGGAGAGGTTAGTAGTGAAAATCACGCCAAGGTATTTATAATCTGAAACCCTTTGGAGCATTAGGTCATTGAAAGAGTAGTTGAAAACGGAAGTCTGCGTTCCTGTGGTGAAGGACATTGAGACAGTTTTACGGAAATTGATATTCATTTGCCATGTATCACACCAAGAGCAAAAGGCACTAAACGAGTCATTGAGAAGATGGTGATCTTGAACCGAGTTAATGGTATTGTACAGAACAGTCATCGGCGTATGTTTACAGTGAGCCGGCCTTTCTCAAGCATCAATTTCGAAACTCACGACTCCTCGCAGAAGGCGAGGCTGCGTACGACGGGAAACACGTCGTTAATGATTTCGGGTAATGGGAGATTCAGAACAGGAGAACCGAGCGTTGGGGGCCCCCAAGGAGCTAGAGGAACCCAAATGAAACACGCGCGAGCGCGACGGGAGGGCCTTCCCCAACAGCTCGCTGCCGGCTTCGGATGCACGTAATCGGATGTTGGGAACTTCAGGCTTGGCGTCGCCGCAGATATTTCATCGCCGTTAGAGTTGCGAGTGACAGTCCTTAACAGAACGTTTCACTGCGCTTGGAACTCTGTGAGCACGGTGATTTCCGTTGAAGCAATCGACGATCAAGATACCTGCACGGCCTCGGCCGATTCTTGCCCGCAAGCATAGCCATCCTTCGACCGCTCGCCGCACCGTGCGTGAACGGGCCGGCGCTGCCGGGACCGACCTACGCGGTCGGTCGGCGTAAATCGCGGCAGATATTTGAGCATCGCTTTGAAAACCACAGCTGATGACACTACCTATCAGAATTTTTCATCACACTATCACCCACTTTCACCAATCTGGAACTTATTTTCCCCGACTTGTGTGATTTTAAAAAGCGGCGACAAGTTGTTGCTGCCGCGACCTGCGTCGGTTCGAGCCGCACCGTCCGCTGTGCGGGCAGGCACGGCGGGTGCGTGTGCTTCTCCGAGCAGTTAACGCTTCACTATTTCCTGCTTTATACATTTCTTGCTAACAAGGGAAATCTAGAAACTTAACTCGGCGATCGTCGTAGTCCAAATTGTTGATCGGGGAAACCAGCCGCTGCTTACGCTTCCGTCGTATACGTAATACACCACCACGCTCATGGTGTTTGCGGATAATTTACCACAGTTGATACGGTTATAAAGTCCCCATGAGGCTGAACTGCGCTTGATGCACTGAGAATTAACTTCAAACGACGGAAATTAACACGAAAATACTGTTAGAACGCGCTTCCTAAGCGAAGTGTCACGCGCTGCAAGCCAACTACGCAGCAAGATAGGAACGGTGATTCTACAAGTGACGTCAAAACGATCGCAGCGCCGGCCTCTCCAGTGGTGGGCCTCGCGGCCAATACGCTCTGGCTTCTGTTTTAGGTCTCTTCACTGAACACGACGTCACCCAAGTAATGAAACACACGATTTAGGGGGACAGTGAAAATTTTCCCTTGAAATGTTTAATTTCTCAGTGAATATAAAGCATCGTTTGCTGCCGGACAAGCGCTGGGGGTGCTATAAAACACCCGATAGTTTGAATGAAACAAACTTGTATTTTGTCTGCATGGCCCTTTTAACTACTTCCTTGTTTCCCTTCGTTCCACACCCTGGCACTCTTTTTCCTTTTTTTACCTACATACTCGTTTCTCCGGTCCGGTAACCCTCGCTCTGCGATAAAAACAGTGCTTCATTTGACCGCACGTGTGCCGTAGCCCTGGCAACACATAACGTGACTCAGCGCGCGGAGCTCCGCCGTCGCGACGTCGCTAGCCGCCACCGCCGGCTTGGCGCATGCACATTCCGAAGCTCAGTCCTGGCTAACAGGAGAGCCGCTCTGGCGGAGTGACTGCGATCTTGGCCATGAATGAGAGCAAGCCCTGGCAGTATTACCTGGGCGTTGCAGGGGAGCGGAAGGCATTCAGCCATCGTCAGCAAGCGGCGCCTGACCACCCGCGTATGTCACCCAGCCATCTGCTTCACTGCAGAGGGTCCGGAATGCAAAGCGCGCGAAGCTGGCGTCGGTTACTGAGCGAGAGCGAGCCATGCGGCTCGGAAGTTGCCTTCACCAGGCTAAACCGAGCTATCGCTTTGCATAGTCTTCGGGAGGAGGAGTCACTCGTGGTGAAGAAAGTCGGATGGCCCAAAAAGCGAAAACGTCCGAGAAGCGTCTAATTTAACTTAATGCGTTGTAGGCTCCACGCAGCACAGGATGGTATGAGTCCCGTGTTCTTTTCCTTTTCTTTCGCAGTGGATCATCTTGAATTGGTGTTTTTATTGCCAATAATATACTTGCTTTTCGCCAAAGTAGCAGTATTTGCAACAACGCACCATGAGGCGGTCCAACTAGGCTTTCGCCGTAGCATTTTTAAAGAGGTATAGTCATTCGCCGTATAGTACAGTTTTTTTTTGCATACAAGTAACAGGCACCTATAAATCGGCGACGAAGCCTGGCGTATGTACGACGCGGCGACCATACAGATAAGTACTTGCAGCCTACCTTGAGTAAATGGCGATCAGCGGATTTCAAAGGTGAAAGAGTTTGTTACGTGAGCCGTCGACACCTCCCGCCATGAGAAACACGAAGGTAATGCCTAATATCTGAGCACATGATTAGGGAGCGTTAGGGAAAGTTAGGGAGCGTACGTGTTCTTGCACGAATGTGAAAGCGAAATCGTAGTTGCACCTTCTGTTCATCTGATGCGAGACTTCCGGTTGAAGGCAAAGCTCGTCTCAACTTGACAGCCCCCTGAACATGGCCTGAACAGCCCCTTCCGAAGCTCGTTTTGCTCGCTCGCCACTACCACGAGCCTCCTCTTCTTCCCGTCGGCTCCTTCATCTCTCATGGTAGCCCGTGTTGCAGTGGCCTGCACTCCTTTAGCGCTGCTGTCTCCTTTTCCCGGCGGGCGCTGTGTCGCCCTTTTCCACACCCCTCCTCTTTACCCTCCTCCCACACTGCCGTGTTCTTTTACCGGCACGAGGTCCCCGGCTCGTGCGTGGCGCTCTGCTTCTCTGTTCACTGCACAACATTTTTTCCTACCTCCTGCTTCATGAAACACCGCCCATCCTTTTTACATGTCGCTTTCGCCTGAGACAACAGATGGCGAAAATAAGTCTGTGAAGTTCGCTTCAAAAGGTTGACACTCGCGATTCAGCTTACCCTAGTGGTACCGCTGTGCACTCCGAACCGAAAAGAAGCGCCATTGTTCGTGTTTTAGTCGTTCTGCCCGACACGACCAATTTAACAGTGAGTGAGTGAGTGAGTGAGTGAGTGAGTGAGTGAGTGAGTGAGTGAGTGAGTGAGTGAGTGAGTGGGTGAGTGGGTGAGTGAGTGGGTGAGTGAGTGAGTGAGTGAGTGAGTGAGTGAGTGAGTGAGTGAGTGAGTGAGTGAGGAAGGGAGGAAGTGAGTGAGTGAGTGAGTGAGTGAGTGAGTGAGTGAGTGAGTGAGTGACTGAGTGACTGAGTGACTGAGTGACTGAGTGAGTGAGTGAGTGAGTGAGGGAGTGAGTGAATGATTGAGTGAGTGAGTGAGTGAGTGAGTGAGTGAGTGAGTGAGTGAGGGAGTGAGTGAATGATTGAGTGAGTGAGTGAGTGAGTGAGTGAGTGGGTGAGTGAGTGAGTGAGTGAGTGAGTGAGTGAGTGAGTGAGGAAGGGAGGAAGTGAGTGAGTGAGTGAGTGAGTGAGTGAGTGAGTGAGTGACTGAGTGAGTGAGGGAGTGAGTGAGTGAGTGACTGAGTGAGTGAGGGAGTGAGTGAGTGAGTGAGTGAGTGAGTGAGTGAGTGAGTGACTGAGTGACTGAGTGAGTGAGGGAGTGAGTGAGTGAGTGAGTGAGGGAGAGAGGGAGTGAGGGAATAGAAAACGATAACGCGGCTTCAATTACCTAAATGAAGTAAGTAAGATGGGAAACACTTGAATGTACTGCACTTTGGCTTGTGTTAAAAAACGAAGTGATGTAGACATACTCCGTAGGCATTTACTACGGTGGGTCCAATAACTTCCAGCACTACCTTAATAAACTCGAACTCAGTGAAGGCTGGCCTCTAGGATGATTAGAAAAATTTAAGCCCCGCTTATGAAACAACAGACATAAAAGACTATTGCGTGAAATCCAAGACACTAATATATGAGTCGTTGCTGCTGATCGCAGAACGACAAAATCTGTCTGCCCCTCAACTCACAAGCACTGCGTGCTTAGGTGTGGCAGTAAATATATCATGTACATAAACATTTATTATATTATTACGCGCCGATAAAAATTGTGCGCGCAATGTAGGAAATGTGGTACCCGATTTATAATAGCCAACGTTTTCACGGTACAATATTCGCTTGCTAAAACACCGTTAGTTATGTTATGAGATAATTCAGCCTAGGGTAACGTACTTCCGGTTCCCACCGTACCTGCCGCCTGCAGCGGAGTGTATCAGGCCTGGAAATAGACTGCGTTTCATTAATACCTGCCTACTACCCAGCAATAAATTTAGATTTTTTTGGAGGAAGACTGTCCCAAATCAAACTTGAAACAATCTGGAAAGACGACCTTATCTTTTCAGCATTTTCCCCACGTCTTCGTCTGAAAATAAGTTCTTTTTTTTAGGGGCGAAGCTCCTAAAGCCGTGGTTCTGTCCATCCCTTGTGTCTCGTGGTAAGTGACCGCCTAGTACGATGACTCACTCGCAGGTGGCGCTACGTGACCGCCTAGTTCGATGACTCACTCGCAGGTGGCGCTACATGACCGCCTAGTTCGATGACTCACTCGCGGGTGGCGCTGGTGTGAGTGACGTCATGATGACGTCACTCGCACGTGACTGACACTATAAAAGGCAATCGCTGTTGACGCGCTTCCTCTTTCGCAACGAGTCACCGGATGGAGGAGGTGGTCGTTGACAAGGCTGCGGAGCGGAAGGCGCGCAGGGCGGCGGCAGCGCGCGCTCGCCGACAGGATCCCGCCGTGCGCGAAAGAGAGGCCGAAGCATCTCGTCTAGAAAGTCGCGCTTAAACCGCGCGTCAGCAGCTTCGGGCTGAGCTCGCTTGATGCGTTTTGCAGCCGCCTCAAGAGCTCTCACTGCATCGGGGCCTGCCGATACGAGCGCTTGCTTGCAGCCTCACGAACCCTACAACAACAACAACAAACGAACAAGAACAAAATAAAAATTGATTTGTACAATGTACGCACACAGTCTTACGTCTTTCTTAATGATGTAATGGGTGAACTTTCACGGGAGAGTTACGGTTACCGATGATCTCCCCCTCTCAAGCTTCGCCCCACTTATCATCATTCATTCCGTGGATATGGCGTGATTTTTTAAATGTCATTCATTGCTTTGTTCTATATCACTTTCTTTCGCTTCAAAGCGCCTCCAATAGTCTTACATGACGACGCTGCAGAGACGGTTAAGAACATCCTGCGGAGCAACAAACGACCGATTTGAAAGCTCAGATGCGGACAATCCCGCTTCCGCGAACGCCCGCTTTTGCAGACAACTCTATTAGAAATCCGCTTACTGCCCATTTACACTCAGACCCACCTTACATTCAACGCGCTAGCATAACGAAGAGAGGCGTTCTTCGCTTTTACGTTTTATTTGGGGGAGTAACCGTGGTCCGAACAGACATCTTTCCGCTGCTTATCTCTCAGACACTCTTCTTCTATTCCTCCGCCGCAGAAGTCCGCTCCGCAGAAAACTGCATGGGGCCAAGAAGGAAGAGACGCCGTCTGTGCAAAAAGAGAACAGCTGCTCAGCCTCGACCCCCTTTCCTTTATTGTTTATCGCCACGTTTGGCTCACACTTCGGCTTTTTGGTCTACTCGTTTCGTGTTAGGACAAAACGCTTGCTTTTCCTTCGACCTCAGCCGGGCGCTGTTTTACTTACGCATCACGTACAACGGATCGCATTGGAGGCTTCTTCGCATCGCACTTGCAACTTGCACTCGATGGTTTCGGTACGTGGTGCGGAAACTCACATCACTAAGAGAGGACATGGCTTTCTACCGGAAATTCCAACAGGACGTCCCGATCAAAACATCGTCGGCATGACATTGCTGGAGAACGCTGGTACGTGACTCCCGACTCTACTGGGGACATGCACTCCATGACATCGCCCACTCGATCTTGGACAATCTTACTGACTTTTCCATTTCCTCTCTTCCTTTCTTATTTTTTTTTTACTTTTTATTGTGCATTTGAAAGGGGCACCTGGCAAAATTTGTTTTGCGAAAGGAAAAATAGAAAAGCGAGGACACCGATGTCGGCTTCGATCTCCACCTCCTTGCGCCGATAACACGGGTGCTTGGACTGATACTCTCCCATACAAATGTCCTTGTATCCTGCCGGTGTCTTCACCATTGTGTTATATCTCCCACGTTGGTCCTTTTATATTTCTCTTCTTTTCCATTAAAACGAAGCTGAAGAGAACGTTCAACCGCGTTCTAAAGGGAAGATTGTGCCGTCTCAATCGGGAGCTTGCACATTTTAAACAGAACTACTCTCAGGTACGTGAAGTATTGAAGAAAACAGAAGGAATTTTAGTGACGCACGAGCTACTTTCTGCTGTTTAAATTGCGGCACAAAAATCCTTTCTTGAGCAAACGGCTGATTCCGAATAAATCAAATGATTGTTGGAGTAGCTTTATGAAATTGCAGCTAGATCTCAATTATATTTGAACAAAAATTAGCGTTATATTGTGGCGACAAGGCGATTAACAAAAAGCCGCAATAAAATAACACGAGACCTCAACATAAATCCGGGGCACCAGATGAAGGTCACTGGCGGCTTTACGAGTGGCAGTAACGCTGCGCTTTCTCTTCGCTGTCTCTTGTCACAGCGTGATAGCTATTGGATACCAAAAAATTCCTGCAAAATAGCGCTCGCCGTTTTATAGCCAAGCACTGAGGGTTCAGGTGAGCTGAGAGAGTAACTCTTAGATGAGCTCAGGTCTTCCGATTCTAGCCACTAGCACACCTTGAAGTAGCAACGTGGTAAACTGGTGACGCCATTATCCTACACAGGGTTACAGTAAGACAAAATGCCGGGCTATGCTTTACTAGGATTTATCCGCCATTCCCAACTTCCGGTTTCTTCAGGGCGGGGTCGCGTCACTGCAGCGACTGCCCGTTGTTTGCTTCTTAATTAAAGTTAACGTAGCCATATGCGAAAACGCACTGCAAGAATGCCGACTTGGTAGGGCACATGAGGGGGGTGGGTTTCCGCAAAGGCACACCAAGCGCCTCAAAAGAAAGAAAATACGGTTCCCGTGGTCGGATTCGAATCTCGGTCCCAACCTTACAAAGCTGATAGCTTTCTCATAGCTCCATTCCTATACGGTTGAAGCAGTGTGGATTTTTAACTTTCCTTTTGTTTCAGGTTAAATTGGAGAAAGCATGGCGTTTTAATGATCTTGCTATTAAGGAATGGCTTTTGATTTTTACATATACGTCGTTTGTCTTTTGAAAATATAATTTATTTGCACAGTAAGCGGTTAATTTAAAATCTACCTCGTTGAACACTGATTCCTCCGCAAAGGGAGCGAACATTCACGTCGAACAAACGTTTAGCGATTATGTGCCCCTCATTCTTTCGAATGAACCAAAGCTATGTATTGTCTTCATGGTTCATTTAAAGGCACCAGCCTAGTTTCTGTAGGTTTTACGCCTTAACGGCTGAGTTTTAGCTCTTAACCACCAGAGGGGTGATATATGTGCTGCCACAAGATCCTCTTAATTTTGAAGTGCTCACAGAAAAACACCAGACAAGATTGGTGAAGGGACTAGAACGTCCGGAATGGACACTCTTGAAATGCATCAAGCCGGGTCACAGCCTATGCGTACAATGTCAAGCACATTCTTCACCGCTAGCGTACGGACGAATGGAGCTGTTAATGTGGCTAGGTTAGGCGGGCGGAAGGGCAGTTTCCAGAATGCTCGCTTCAGTCTACGCGTCGTAGATAAAAATGAAGTGCCCGCTAAGCTTCATTACGGTGGGTCGAATAGCAGGCAATTCTGGCTTTTTAAGCTCAGATGGAAGCAGCTCTCGTTAGTTAATGCGACATTAACCAATCACGTTAGAATACAACCGGTAGGAGATGATGATGCACATCCGTTCATCTCAAGTTACGAAGGCGTTGGTGGAATTCTGGAATTTGGACGGCCAAAACATCGGCGGACAACCAAAGCAGGCACTAACATTTGCATATGAGGAAGTTGGCCCAAGATTTGAGGCTGCATGCTCTACCGTAAGGAAACAACATCGCAACGGGTGAACGACAGCTGCCGAACAAAAACAAAAAAGATTTGTAGGCTAGCTTAGCAGTAGTGTGTGTGGGGGGGATGTGGCTAAATGATTGACGTCATCCTTCTTGGCCCTCCGACAATGGCCGAATCGGCCAACCATATCGAAAGAATAAATATTTAAAAAAATACTCAGAGTGTGGGGGACGGAAAATCCGGGAGGGAATGGAGGGAGAGGGAGTGAGCCGGCACATTAGGACTCCTCACTCACTAGGCAATCTATCACGCTTAATCACCCTGGCACCCTCGACCCCCCTCCCCCCTTCCAATAACTATATTATCCTTCAGGATTAGCCACACACACTTCTCAGCGTCAGCGTTTTCTTGGGTAGTTCTGCCCTTCCGCACCGACGGCTTTGCAATCTCGGAAATGGATCGAACACTACGGCTGATCTTTACCCGAGGGTGTATAGCTGTCGTGGTTGCTATTGTTGTTCTTGACTCCAGTTCTTTGCTATGCCGGGAGACCTATGTCCCGTGTTTTTTAAGGACTATAGTCTCTCTTGGGCTACATAAAGGAAAATATTTTGGTCTGTCTGTCTGTCTCTCAGTCTGTCTGTCTGTATGTCTGTCTGTCTGTCTGTCTGTCTGTCTGTCTGTCTGTCTGTCTGTCTGTCTGTCTGTCTGTCCATCCATCTGTCAGTTTGTCCGTCTGTCCGTATGTCTGTCTGTCCGTCTGTCCGTCTCTCCGTCTGTCAGTCTGTCAGTCTGTCAGTCTGTCAGTCTGTCAGTCTGTCAGTCTGTCCGTCTGTCCGTCTGTCCGTCTGTCCATCTGTCAATCTGTCAGTCTGTCAGTCTGTCCGTCTGTCCATCTCTCCGTCCGTCCGTCCGTCTGTCTGTCTGTCTGTCTGTCTGTCTGTCTGTCTGTCTGTCTGTCTGTCTGTCCCTCAATTCACCCATCTGTCAAAAGTTTAAAGAACCCATGGAGGGGAACAATTATGCAGCAAAGCAATTCCGAAACTAACAACGCTGTTGCACACTTTATATTGTCTTATATTCCAGAAAAAGAAAAAGAAAGACCAATATTTCAGGCAAGACATTAATAACTAATTGATACTAACCATGCTTTTTGAGTAAAAATTGTTGTGGATGCCATTTTTGGGGGATAATAAACAACAAAGCCTAAAAACAACATTTCAATCAAAACTAAAGAAAGGGCTCGAGCTGGAACCTTGTCGCTGGGGCCTCAGTGGTTCGCAATAGTAGCAAAAAGTCCCAAAAGATGGCGCGGCAGGGGTGTGAACGCGGGAAAATTTAATTGAATTTAGCTTTCCCTTGATAGTGGTCATCAGAGGAGGACCGAGACAAGGAGGGAACTCCGCTAGTCGTGTGCGGGAGTGAGAGGAAATGCAGTTACTTGCCTGGGTTCGTAAAAAAACTATCGTCCTTCGACAGCTTTTGAACCTAGGCGAGCAGGTACGTGGCCAATTTTCCAACTCTATCGCAAAGGAACTACGTCATTACCGATTCAGAATAATGGAATTTCAAAGACTGTTTTCAAGTGCAACATTTGCTAGTAAAGGTTGGAAATCCGCAAGTCTCTGCCCTTATTTTTTGTAGGGTTCTCACCGCGGCGCACGCAACGAAAAAGCTCGGAAGTAATGCGTATTTATGTAACATTGTCTTATTTTGTATACAAATGTAAAAACCATGTCCCTTTTTCACAAGAGTCCCGAATTGCTGTAACCTCTGAAGGGAATAACCAGTATATCCATAGGTAAAATGAAGTGTCATGTTCAAAGTTGTTGTTCTCAACTTTCCAAATACCACAGTGAACGATTTTACAATGCCGTTACACAATGCACAAGGTCCACAAACTAGAATTTGCTCCTATCACTGTTCTTTTCTTGTAATTGTTTTCCAGGACAAGACTTCCAGAGTGCATGCACTTTTGGCGCAGGTGTCAACATGGATGCCGTCCGAGCTGCCGCGACAAGTACCGCAGGCGTTCTTCGCCATGGTGTATGACAGCGCAGATGAATTAATTTACTGTACGAAAATTTACACAGAAACACTGCCGTCATTTCGTGTCTGAGGTGAGACATATTCCTGGCATAAGAAGCATAATACTGCAAAAGGTCTCAGAGTGGGTAGCCTCAGGGCCTTCGTCGTATTTGCGTCTCACCTTGCACCCTGCGCACTAACCTGGGATATGTGCAAAACCTTAAAGTCGGCTTCACCTCTTTTTTTAGGGGGGGGGGGGCGGCGGAGACAATATAATTCGTCTTGTATCACCATATGACAGTCTAGGACCTTTCTTATTATATTTTTATACTGGGAACTTGTTTTTGCTCTGTCGAGAAACCTGCTCCAAACATTCTGACACGATACCAGCAGAGACTGTCATCAGGGTACGCCCTAAAACCGCTCCGCTGTTAAAATAGACACCACGGACGCTGTCTTGGTCTATGTCCGAACATGAGCGGCTGGAAGTATAGCTCCCACACTACCCCACAATTTCCGCAAAATATTATCTGTGCACCCTCTATATCCAGATGTTTCTGATTCGCAGGGTGGAGCGAGCAGCTGATGGACACGCCATGTGAACTGAGAAGCCGACCAGAATTTAGAGGGACACACACACACACACACACACACACACACAGAGAGAGAGAGAGAGAGAGAGAGAGAGAGAGAGAAAGAGAGAGAGAGAGGTAATGCTATTTAATGTGAACCGGTGAGGTCAGCCCTGGTAGGGACAAGTCTTGCTACGCCAGATGGGGGGGTGACTACGATGATGAGTGGTGAATTTTAGAAATTAGGGGTACAGAAGGAAGAAGACAAACAATAAACGTACAAAAATACAGTTGAAAAGAAAATTGTTCAAGTTTATTTATTTATTATTCATTTATTTTACCCTCAGGGCATGCAACAATTGCAGAGGACAGGGGCTCACATAAAAGAAAAAAAAAGATGTCAAAACCACGCGACAAGTGTTTAACGATTGTACACACAAAAATATACAATATAGTTAAAGAAACTGGTAAAGCAAATGCAATAAACGCATCTATAAACGCAATCACACTCGGAGCAAAAGAAAACTAAAGGGAAAGCGCACATGAATCGCCGTAAAAGAACACAGTAACGGCGATCGACACAAGCATAAAATGTACTCAAAAGAAAAAATAAACAACAAAAAACGAAAAAGCACTCCTTACTGGAAATCATTAGAAAAAAAGGGAAAAAAACCGACAGAAAATTTGAATTTCACAATTATTCCCGGAAATGGTAAGGGTTAGTAATGCAAGCTAATGAAGCAGGCAGGCTGTTCCACTCACGGCACGTTATCGGAAAAAAAGAATGAGAGTAGGTGACAGACGATGGTCAAGACTTTCAGATATGAAGCGTGCGGGTTGTATCCAGCGTGATTTGAGTGCATGGTTATTATGATACACTTTCTGAAATAGGCACTGAACACTGTAAACACTGAATCAAAAGGAAAAGTACACGACGCAAAAAAAAAAGAATAACAACACCAACCCAGAAAAGTAAATACATGAACGCCGAAGCGCGAAAGAGTACATGTCGTGAGACACTTGCTGTGCCTATGATCTAAGGAGATTTCTCCAGTTCTGAGTGTCGTAGGAACCGGAGCAGAACTTTTGTACCCAAGGTACCGCCAGCAATATTGGCCAAGGGCCCAAGAAAATGACGAATTTCGAGTCTGCCTTCCTGACGTACACGAAACAGAGAGCTCGCTGGAGTTTTTCGCGCAGCAGCGAATTGAGGGCAGACGCACAATAGTTGATTTACAGACTCACACAAAGCGCAAGTCCGGCACAGGCGGGAATCGTCCCAACCTATCTTGATCTTAAAAGTCCGAGTAAAGGCTACATTCAGGCGCAGTTTGTGCAACACTCCTTCACACCACTTGTTGTGGCAGCGTGGAAAGCCAAAGTTAAATTGCAGATCTCCCTGCCGTAGGGGATACCTGGGGTGATGGTACTGCAACTCCGACATTTGTGCAGTCCATCCACTTGCGAAGATAAGGGCGTTGCTGTCCCCTCGGGAGAAAAAAAATGCTGGGTCATGTTGCTCAGCAAGTGGCCCGCGCTGGTGGCTGCGTCGGATTTAATATTGCCTTGTATGCCCGAGTGGCAACCATTAAATCAATAATTAATCACTCAATACATCCTTGGCTTGGCGGATATGTGTGCGTGCTTTATTGTGAGTGCACTCGCAAAACTTTGGAAAATTGCCTAGCGTAGCAGCAAGCGGAATGCAGGAATATAAAGCGAAAAACGAAGAATAATAAAGCCAAACCGAAAACAACAAAACCAAGCGCTTGTACAACAGCGGGACCTCTTAGGTTTAGGGGAATATATTTTTTTGTTGCTATATTGGGAAACAGCTGGAGAAACTGCACCAGCTGGATAGTTTAGAGTGTATGAGCAGATATGTAATCACAGGCAACAAACTCCTCAGCCAAACAACTTGATAAAGTTGGCGTTCTGACAACATGAATCCTAATGCGGAAGTGCGCTGTTTACAGGCGCGAGAGAACAAAAGACCAAAATAAAATTCCTCTAGACGAAGCAGTCAGCCAGGATTGAAATTGCACCGCTCTAATCAGATTGAAAATCTACTCCCGGGTGAGGTTGGCGCGTGCAAGTTCTCTCTGACTTTTCTGCACGATATGTCTTGGCGTTTACGGGGAAGTTCTGCGGAAACTTTATGGAAAAACATTGCCGCACAAGGAAGCATCGCGTCTCTACAAATCAGTGAACTCCAAGAACGACGCGCGTCTGAACTTTGGTCTCCTATTTTTTTGAACTCTAAATTCTGCAAACTTGAAACGTGCGCACGCAGGCAGGCTGAAAGACAACCAAGAAACCAAAAAAGTAGAGAAACGCCGCGTGAAGTCACTGAAAAACAGACGAATTTTCGTGAGAGGATTGAGCTAGTAGGCGCCCGTGGAACGTTCGCAAATGCATCCGGGTGGTGCCCGTGTCATTTATATCTTAAAATGCGGCGTACTCGACGTTGCAGAAAAAGTCTCCAAACAGAATACTGAAATAGATACACAAGAACGGGGAAAAAGAAGGTTGGTGGAAGGGGCGTAAACGGGCGTAGATGATGTGATATGGCGGCGTTTCTTTTGACGCCACCTTCTGTTCCCCTGCTACTTACATCTCTGCCTCGTATCTTGCGTATCGAGCTTGTTCAGCAGCGAGCAGTATTGGCGGTGCCGGGGTGCTCTCGTGAGGGCTGCGCGCAGCTTGTGTCAATATGTTCACCTAACACATCTACAGTGTCTTCCTCCATTTTTGTTAGCACGGAGGTTCGTTGCCCCGTCTCTGTCTGAAAAAATTGAGGAAGAGCCTAGCAGCTTTTTAGCAACTTGTGTGCCGAATGCAGAAAAAAACGGGTATTACGGCGATAAGTAATTAAGCGGGCAGGTGTTGAGCGGATGAAGGTTTACACTGCAGAAATGAAGTTATGTAGATCTATAGAATGCGAGTCGGTTTGACATAATGGACGGACTGAATAAATAAATAAGGGGAACCTGCGAGCTTTGCAGGCTGTTAGATTCCAGGCTGCCAGGGCGTGTCAGTGAATTCAGGGCATGTCAGCACATGTCAGCGATAAACATACGAAGTTCAACATAGCTGGGTGTAATTATGGTTACTGTCTCTTTTTCTGTTTAGCCATTTTCTGTTTCAGCAGTGTAGACGGAGGCCAGTAGAGGTCGGTCGTTTCTGCCGAGTACATCTGTACGAAAAAAGTTGGAATGAGGTATTGTCCTATTGGTACCTCCCACCTAGCAGTCCCCCCCCCCCCCCCCCAATCTTTCTACAAACAATAAGAATTATTGAAACATAACTGCGGAATATTTTACAGATTCTTCATTTACTTTAAAGCTCTGTAACGTTTTTCCACATACCAGATAAAATATCCAAACCTAAGTGTTTTTTGAAGCAAATTTAATTTTACTTATTAGATAACTGTCCTACGCTATTGTTGGCTGTCGGCTCGAATTACGAACATTTCTTTCCTTGCACCTAATACAACTAGTCCACAACACATCTTACTAGTATGGCGGGCATAACTAGTAAACTTAGCTTCTCATTAAGGCTATGTAAGCGGCTTCGCCAAATTTCCGAGCAGATGAGGCGAGCTTATTCGATTCGGATTGATTGCATTACCCTTTAAAAGGCAGGACAGCCGCCACTACTCTTCGAACCCCTCGCGCAGGGATCTTCGATTTCCCATGGACATACTTCACCGTCCATCTCCAGCACCGGGCCCCAAATCTTCGATTCCTTTCACTTATAATGGATTCTCCTACCCGCATTTTCATCCCTTTCTCTCCTCATTTTAGATACTTTTCTTCAGCACAGGTCTTGGTTTCAACTCTGTACCCCTCACATACCTCGCATTCAGTAAAGTCCTTTCCTCACAACCGACAAAAAATATTAAGATGGGAAAAGTTCCGGTATGTTTCTGCCCTTATGTGCTGGGAAACTACCGTTGTCGTTGTCGTCGTGGTCTGCATCACGTCTCTTCTCCCGTTTTGCATCCCTGATAAGAGTATTCTGATAAAATGTGGAACCCGTCGGTTCGAATCGATGGGGTTATGACCTGCGCGTGCAAAAAAAGTGAGGGATAATCTCGTAAATGCTTCCCGATATTCGCTGACGAGCGCCTTGCCTGATTACTGGCCATCCTTTCATCGGCCTAATACTATGTCAGATTACACTAGCTTATCACAGTGGCCTGTTTTCTCTATCAGAATAAAGCCGAAAAGCTGACCCGGTTGGTAGAAACTGCGTGGAGAAGCCCGGGTGGAAGAACCTGGTCATTTTGGTGATAACCGCATGGCCATCAGCCCGCGGTATACTGTCGGTTAAAAGAAGGCCATCTGACTCGCTTCTCATGCCTATCTGGTCAACCTTTTCCAAGGGTGGTTTTCGCAAATTTGTAAATAAGAAGGGCGGCAAAATTTTTGTCAGGAGTTGCTACCTTTTTTCCAGTGAGGCACATATTTTTTTTATAATATTAAACCCAAAATCAACATCGCCACCACCACCACCACCATCATCATCATCATCATCATCATCATCCTGTCTTCGCCCACTGCATGGCAAAGACCTCTCTCATAGATTTCCAATTATACCGGTCCTGTACTGCGACCAATTTATCCCCGCAAGCTTCTTCATCTCATCTGCCCACCTAACGTTCTTCCGCCCCCTGCCACGATAGCCTTCTGGGGGATCCAATCTGTTACCTTAACGATTAACAGTTATTTTGCCTTCGCATTGCATGCCCTGCCCGCTTGCGCCCATTTATTCTTCATTTCTACTATGTCCCTAACACGTGTTTGTTCCCTGACCTACTCCGCTCTCTGCTTGTCCCTTAATGTTACACCAGTCATCTTCCGTTCCGTTGCTCGTTGAGTCCTCCTCAATTTAGGTTAAAGCCTGTAAGTGAGCCTCCAAGTTTCTGCCCCGTAGGTGAGTACCAGCAAAATGCAGCTGTCATACATTTTATTATTTAGGGACAATGGTAGGCTGTCATAATTATCTGAGAATGCCTCCGGGATGCACTCCGCCCCATTGTTATGCTTCGAATTATCTCTGCGTCATTGTTGGAATTCGACGCAACTTATAATTCCACGTATATTAAACCATAGGTTGTAAGAAAGACACCCCAAGCACTGTAAATACGTTACGTAATTCGTCCATCTGAAACACTCATCTTAAATAAAAGTGAGAATATACTCGTCCTAGGTTCACCAAGACTGATTTTAATGCTATTGTTCAATTTTCTACAAACTATAGGACGAAATGGAAGATCGTTGCAAACAAAACAATTTCCCGTTTGTAACACGGCAACACAGGTCTCTGCCAGCTGGCATGACGACACGGGGCAAAACACAATCTTTGTACCACGAATCTGTACTGAAATTGTCAGTGTTAACGCAACGCTCATCTGAGAACACCAGTGTTCCACCGGTAGCAAGTGATTGACCGCAAAGCATGAATAAACATGAGCAACAATCTTCAATACACATTCGATGCGCTCACATGGCAACTCCAGAAACACAAGGCTTTTTTTTTTTTTAAGTAAAATATAAACTTACGCCACTTGGTACATTACGACAAGGAAAAACTGCACAGAAAACGGGGACAAAAGTCGTAACTGTACACACAGCGCGCAGGCTGGCAATTCCTTTTTATTTGACCAAGGAAACACACACGAAAGAAAATGCGTCCATCGTTTGTGCAAAAACCTAGGGTGTAAAATGCTTTTCCGCGCAAAACGCTTGTCCAGGCCGCAACGAAGGTTCTGTGTAAGGGCTAGTATTGCATGTTCCTGTCATGTGCACCACGTGATCACTGTATTTTTGTTATGGTAGCCCTACAGGTGTCAGCTGCGCATTACATTCATGTGCTCCGTTTAGCTTGTGTGCACCAATCCGTGTGTTTTAGCTATTCCACGGCCCTATTTCGTGCCTCCAGACGTAGCTCGCGTGCCGAGAATAGTCTTTTGACGTGTATTGTTCTGGTCTCCCGCATTGAGACCCTATCATAATGGCCTCTGGGTTTCAAAGCATCCGTGTACTCTACGAAATACAGAGCAAACCTTTTAGATTCACCCTGACATTATTGCGGCATCTTTAAGTTTTCGGGGCATCTGCGACACGTTCTATATTTTTTGCACGGATAATTCAGTATGCACAGCTCACGTAACCTCTGCGGTAGTACAGTCGACCCGACCGCTCATCACGCTAGCATCATTGACATTATATTGATTGAGAATACTTTTGCTGGCTCGGATCATTTTTCTACGTTGTGTTCATGCTCACGCAGTTTGGAGAAGAGTAATTAATGAAGCGAAGCTTCAATCAGATGCTTGATTGAATATTTCTATATGGAATCGCTTAATACCTACTGCCATGCTGCTACTGCTTGCTACCACCGAGAAAACAAATGAGACCGACACCAGTCTCCGTAATTTATCTATATTCAGCCTCACGGCTTCCAGGTACGGTTTGCTAATTTTATCGTACAATTAGCCTGCCTCTCTTTTAAGGCCTCAGGCTGTCGGCGTCTTATGTCGTCGTCGTCGTCGTCTCATGTAAGCACAGTACTAAAACGACGCGCACTCGTTTCCCAGCGCCTAGCCCTAGAACATAACGCGTCTCTTGCGGGACGAGGGAGAGCGTTGCTTCCATGCAGGTGATGCTAAGCTGCCAAACAAGCACCTATGCTTTCACTTAAAACATGCAGCAGCCTTATGCTGGTTGAAACCGGACTGCTTTGGTAAATTCCCCAGTACCCTCAAAATAAAGCGCGCTAACATGATTGAATGTTTGATAATACAGGCTCGGCCAATTCACCAACATAACATTTCGGCCGAATGTGTAATCTCTGTCCATGTCATTGCAATTAAGAACAAGGGCGGCTTCAGAGAATATTTTGTACAGTATATTAAAAGCTATGGACGTCTAATTACACACACACTGCAAGTCACAATAACGGAAACGGAACCTGCATTTTGATACGAAAATTTAACACAGCATGCCGGAGAGTTTCGTGGAAGAAACGTTTCTTATATTTGAGCTCATGCGGATTTCGTTTAATTAAGTTCGCGCTGCCACATTTTGTAACCTAGATTTCCGTAACAAACAATTCTTCCCCATCATCGAATCAAAAGTGTCCCGCTCGCGTATCGGGCCTTAAACCTGCTTTGAATTTGATACTGAGCCGATTTAAAGGTGAAGGGAAGCGATCAGAAATGGGCGGCTCGCAAAGGGTGTTCAGTGATTGCCGTCGGCCCCTTTGAAAGATTTCGAGGTGGAGGATTGCTTTGACGCACTTTGAAGCGTCGATCGTAACCTTTTGCCCAAACTATTTTTTCATGCAGCGCCCGGGAACAGCGCTTGATGCCTGCTCATTAAGATTTATGACGAAATTAGTGCTAGATTACAGGAGTGTTAGCTTAGAAAGCTCTCACTACAAACTTTGAGAATATTTTGACTCTCCTTAGGGAGTATAGGCCATTAAGGTTCTATGAATTGTGGTTTGTTGGGCAGAAGCAGTTTCCGTTATGCCTGAATTGCTCATCCAGTATGAAGATGCCAAGAGAGAACATGAAACGTTTGGCTTTAATATCTGTGTATCTATTTTGAAAACAAAGTGCCACGAAAGGCATAGATGAAATAGTTCATCGTATTTTGTTCAAGTAGTATTTTTTGCGATGCTAAAAAACAAAAAAAAATGGCTACTGAACTTAGGACCTTCGCAATACCGGACCTACGCCACGTAGGCAAGAACTGCCGGATGATGCCCCAAGAACGGTAAAACACGAGAAAATAAAAAAACACCCCGAAAGGGTAAAAACACCAAGAACAACGATTGGGCCGGTAGCAGGGAAAAACGCAAAAGAAGAGAAATGTGATAAAAAGCGGCTTGCTTTGGAACCACTCGGACGGAACGAAGGACTCTTGCCACGGTCCTTGTGACTTCGGCCAGAAATAATGTATCGCCGTTCCGGAAGAGTAGCCCAGTACTGCCATGTGCCTACTGAAGCGCGTCCAGGCCGGATCCGACCGGGGCTTGACTTGGCTATACGAGTATTGCGCAGAAGGTTAATTTCTCTTCAGTTTCGCTCCCTACTCATGCGGCGAAATAATCGTAAAGCAAACTGAGCACCTAGTAATGTGCACGAAGAGAGGTCTATCCCCACTTAGTAACGTTACCGCGCGAAGTTCTGCAGAGGAAACTTTCAAATAGATGATGAAAACTGTTTTCGACCGCATTAAGGAAGATGTGTTATCCTTCTACCGACGATTAAAAAACAAGCCTGATAGAAACGTTTTCGGTATTGCTTATCTGCTGCTTTCCTTTTGCTTATTCTCTCATGAGAGTATGGCAACGTTTATAAGTTGTACTTTACAAAAACCTTAGCTATAGTACCCCTAATCTGATCCGCAGTAATCTTTTTAGCTTATGTAAACAAGATAGTGGGTGATTATGCCAGCCGCAATTGTTTTACCCTTCTTAGACTCAGATTACAAAGGTTCTGACGCTTAGCTATGAAGAATATCAGTGATAATGGGGTAATCAGATGTAAAGCATGCAGACGACGCGATTCCGTAAAGATTTGGGGTAGTGCTGATTCCGACAATTTTTTGGGTAGTGCTGATTTGCTGCTTTACTTTTGTTTATTCTCTCATGAGATTGTGGCAACATGTATAATTCTTACTTTACAAAAACCTCAGCTAGGGTACCCCTAATCAGATGCACCGTAATCTTTTTAGCTTTTGTTAACGAGTTTGCGGGTGATTATGCCGGACGAAATTATTTTACCCTACCTAGACTAATATTCCTTGACTTAAGTAAAGCTTTCGATAAAATCTCACTCTGGATAATATTCAAACTAAAGAAACTCGGTTTTTCTTGCTCGCTTGCTCGCCCCTTCACCCGGGATAATGGACCTCGAAACGAATTAGGATAAGCGACGCAGAAAGTTAAATTATTTACAGAAACTTGTGAAAATATATCCAACAAGCCAAGGGATATACTATGTACATATTAGTTTCAGCAAAGGAAAGCAAAGCATCGTAGTGCTGAACCGAGACTTTCATTCGGCAGTAGCTAGCATTCTCAAAAGTAGCGCCAACATCAACAAAGCAGGCATTGAACTCCGCGCCATTGCCACAGTCATTAGATACCCCGACACCTTCACATCGCATAGTCCTCATGATACAAAACTCCAGGTGATCCTTTTCTTAGATTCTCAAGAAGCATGCAGGTAAATTATAATGAATGACGTGAATAAAGATACAGCAGATTTATTTAATAGTAACTGTCATCATCACTACAATATTATTTGTACACCTGCATACAAGGAAATGTTTGGCAACGTTCGGGCAGGCACGTTCACCCGCGAGGTAACAATCCGGATACCGAACATCTCCCTGGAGAGGTCCAATTTTCATGGCATCCCGAACAATTTACTTGGAAACCGTAAACTAAAGAAGGGAATTTCATCCGCTTCACCGTAAAGTAGACAGGTAGCAAGCAGTATTACTGAGAAGACTAACACTACATGCACCCGAGCTAGATGATATCTTTTCTCTAAATGAAGGGCAGAGGAGCCAGCAGCATGCAAACCCTGCTGTGGATATCCCAATCAGCAACATGTCCGTACAATACTCCAAGCGTTCCTGGCTTAAGCGTACCAACGCAGCTGTCATGTCCTATTTACCCAACCTGGTTGACTCTCGCCTCCACTTTTGAGGAACTGGTAGCTCTGCCGCGGTACATCAAAAACTCACTAGAGCAGAGTTTAGCATTGAATGAAGACGGCGTGTAGTCGGGGTGTCTGAACCACCCTTAGTACGACATAAAGTTTTCTCTCTCTCTTTCTCGCCATTAGTGGCAACGCAATACACGGGGTAAACATTCGTCTTGCAAACAAGCTTTAAAAATTGAGGATTTAGACACGTTAAACAGCGAAGTCGCACAATAATTAAAACTCTTTCTTTTTTTGCATTTGAAGAATTTAGAAAGGAGTGGATGAAAAGAATGACCCTGTTTTCTCTGGTTTTAAGGTTTCACAGTTAACAAAGCCTGATCTAGACTTATCAGAAGCACTATTCAAAAAGCATAATCGTCAACAGTGCAATATGCATCGTCGAGACTTATTTGAAGTCGTATAAATATGTGGGCCTGTATATATGTTAGCATACGTATTAAATGCCCATAGGCAGATGACCGCAGCTAACATAAAGCGCATGGCTTTTATTCCTTATCGGCCAATCCCACTAGCGGAGGCTTGCTTTGGATCTCGGCATCTTTGCATAAACGGCGTTGAACAATGTCGTAGTGTTAAATTAGATTATCTTTACAAACCTCTCGTATACACCAGCACTAGCGAGGTATCAGAAACTTCCACAATGGGCGTGTTCCTACTGTGGGAACGGGACTGATGCAGTTTAAAGCAAAGCTTTACTAATCTCGTCAAGCGCTTTGGCTGTCGCGGTAAATTTCATTTTCATTTGACCGCAGCCGCGCAGTGACCTTAGCAACGCATCATGTGAAATTTGTTTCCGGGCTCCGCCCACTCCGCCTACAGCTGTGCTCGCAACGTCCGTCGCCACTATCGGTGTGGAGCATGCGTTCTCCGCAGCTGCTTCGCGAATGAATACGTGACTCGCCCCGTGCATGTGAGCTTGGCAATGAATGAGAGTGAGGCCGCGTCATTATATTTGAGCATTGCACAGGAGCTGTAGGCGTTGAGCCGCCGTTGGCAGCGGCGTCTGACCACCTCTTACATATCACCCGGCGGCCCGTTCGGCTCGGAACACGCCGGAAGGAGGACCAGAACCCAAGATAAAGGCCAGATTTCGATTAATACTCTTATAATTACGGGTGAATCAAAGATTAAGCAAGTGAAATAAAGACTTTACGAGGATAGCCCAAGCTTTCACATTGAATATCTACGGTTTGCGAGCTAAACCGCAGCAATTTGTATTTTGCAGATTTTTCTGCCTGTGGCTTCGTTTACCTGGATGCGACAGTAGCGCATCGCTTTGATTTAGAGGGGATCAATGCGCCAGACAGGCTAATCCCACAAATGAAGTGTCAGACAGGGCTAAGTCGAGACAAACGGCGGATAGCATTAATCAGTTATGCTGGGTAATGCGATGTGATACTATCGCATCAGTGTAATCGACCTTTGTGTTAGCTCGACAGGTTCCAATTGATTTTTTAAGCTGGGCTTTAACTCCAGTCGATAAATCGTGTGCACAAGCGCACGATTCAGAATTTAGCGTTTGGTTTGCCACTGTTACGGGAACATACTTTTTATTTATGAATGTTCAACCAACAGCGCCTCTCATGGCAAGCCTATAGCAATGTACCCAGAGACTGACTTTTAGGCCGCAATGCGCGTGCCACTTGACTCAGTCATTGTAGTTCTCAGCGGCGGTGTGTAATGGAGCATTATAGCCCTAGTGGTCTAATGAAGACACCATCTTGATTTCGCATGTACTTTATTGCCTGGAACTCTTAGTTAATAAAATCCCATGTTAACATCCGCGACTTTGAGGGCTTTACGAGAATATAAGTCCTCATTTCGTGTACTTCCGGTCTGATACTGCCAGAAAATGAAGACTGCTTGGTTCATTGAATACGGATGGATTTCGTTTGAGTTGGTTCGACAAATATTATTTACAAAAAATAAAAATGTGCAGTCGGTCGCAAACTTTATCAATAGAGGGATGGAGAAATAACAACCTTTTTATGTGTCCAAGGACAAATCAATGTCTGAAGTTTCAAACTCACTTTACGGAGAGCATTTATTTGAAAAATAGTTTTTGTATAGTACTCCCACCGCCTAATAAAAGGCCATGTTCTACATTGTAGATCACATAAGGTACTTCGCAATAGGCCCGTACTGTGCACGTTAAGGCCGCCTAGTTACTGTAGGCCTGAACGAGGCCTCCTAATGAGGCACTGGCCAGAAAGGTAAGCGCCCTTAGAGTGGATACTCTCTATTGCAGCAATCTTGCTGGCCTCATTAGGCAGGTCCTTTCGTGCTTCACTTTTTGGTTTCGCCAGCGCGCCCTAATTTAGGTTTGTAACTCCTTAAAGTTTGAAAACGGCGCTCGTAGTCGGACCTGCTTTAAAATTGCCGGCAAACTGACGAATTCCAAGAAACCTTCTTTGTGGAAGCTACACACTCAGCCAAAAAGTTCTGGTGTATCTTTAAGATAAGTTGGAGGAACTTTGAAAGGCTTTACCGCCTAAGAAAACATAACACACAAATAAAGCCTTCAGTTCAACCTATGCTGTGCTAGATCATGGGGAACTGTGTTGCGATCCTGAAAAAAAAATTAGGAAACAATTCATCAGCGTAGGAAATGGATCCTAAGAAAGCCTTGATTGGACGCCCTGAACGCGTATAGAAGAGCCCGTCTCAGCTCCTTCGCATTACCTATAACTCAGGTCTGATGGATAACGATAAATTCAAATAAAAATTTGAAAAAAACCCAAATATTGGCGGGTGCTGAAGGTGCTGGTAAGCAGTTTTCAAAATTTAGAAATATTTCTCTTTCGAAAAAATTGATCCGGAAATCAAATAGGATTTCCTCTCGTGTGTACGCGTGGGTGCAGGCGTCCCTTATAATCTATGCAAGTCGAGCACCAAAAACGCGAAGAGTGAACGACTTGTCATTGCCTAATTGAAAAGGGACGGGTCATTATAATATCAGGGCCACAAAGATGAACAACGGTGCATCGTTTTGTGGCAATTCGGTTCACTTTGAATTCTTATTTAAATGTTTTTATCGTACTAGAGAAAGATAAAAAAAATGAAGAAAGCAATTTTAAAAATATGATGCGTGACAAGCCCTATTTGGCGCACAGCGACGTCTATAAACTTCTTACATTCTTAGGCTATGCCAAGCAAGCCGGCGAGATTTCTCATTCATGATATGTCGACTCGTCAGCATGACGACTAAGGGAATAAAGAAGTCTTATGCACAAACAAATGGTAAAAAAGATGGGCTTGAATTAGGGCGATGGAGAGGGCAAGCAAAATTACAAGAAAAACAAGAAAACTTTTTCAAAGACAAAATTACAAGAAAATTTCTGAAACACAAGCAAGACTGACTGCAAAATACGCCTTATTGGGCTAAGCAAAAGCTAACTTCTACTGTTTGAATGCTTTTTTATTGGCTGGGGAAGGTGCACACCATTTCGCCTGTTTTGGAACGTTTGCACAAATAGCTGCGGTAATTACCTGGTTTCTAATCCAAAACAGGTCTTCATGCAGGTGACCTATTTTAGCACAGCCCTTCAATCCAGGAACGAAGACGTTCACTCCGTGGTTCCCGTCCTTTACCGTGAAATCATTAACTGACCCATTGCGCGATAAACCAGCGTCAGCGGTACCGGAGGCCAGAAAAAGGCTTCTAAACCACCGTCAGTAGGACGCGTTCCACCGACAGTGATGCCCATAAAAATATCAGTGCATCCCTAATGACTTAACGTTGCGAACGCTGATTTTAAGGCTATACTCAGACTACCGACGCAAAAGCCATAGTGTGATCTATGGGCGAAAAAAACGGCCTGTCACGCAGTTCGGTTGGATGATACGTGAAATGACGTCATTCTTTAAAGTTATTACGACAGTTGCGGCAGCAGTCTGAACCCGGGCTAACAGAAAGTTGTATGGCGTTCCCTAATAGCAAGGTTAAGCTTCATAGAGCTCCTCAAGGCTAGCAGATGGATACCCGTTTGCGCCAATTCTTCTTTGCCGTATTCCACTTCTCGCGTCATCTAGAGGAACCTTTTGTTGCTTTTGTTGTATTCTTGGAATGTTGCCACAAACAGGCCGCGCGAGCTGTTTTTGCTTTTTCACGGCTTATTTTAGTATTCGCTACCGCAAAAAGCTGACTCGTATTCTTCATTAAAGAGCAATGCAAATATCACTTATGTATTGATGACTTGCTTGAAATATTCCCAAAGTGAACTTTTTACTCGACAATTTTGACAAATAGAAACACTGCCACCAGATTCAGTAGTTTATAAATGCTGTGCCTATATAACCGTCTAGTTCACGAATTCGTTTAGCTTTTGGCTGGATGGTTGAATCGAGCGACCAACCAACAGAAAGACAGACATACAGAAAAACCAACATTCCCGCGTTGAATTAGCCGAGGAAGGAATACCGTCTTTCAAATCGTTCTGCCTCCCGGCCACGGCGGCCGCTTTTCTGATGGAGGCGAAAAGCAAAAAACGCCCGTGTGTACGAGATTTCGGCGCACGTTAAAGATCCCCAGGTGGTCAAAATTAATCCGGAGCCCTCCACTACGGCGCGCCTCATCGCCTGCGTTGCGTCGGCGCGTTAAACCCTACAATCAATCAAATCAAATCGTTCTGCCAGGCAACGCTTGGGCATGCGCATAATCACGTGATAAGTGGAGAGTGCAGCGGGGTTCTGGCGCAACGGGTGCGTCAACAAGCCCGCCCGAGGTGGCGTTATCCAGCCGCCAACGGCAACCAGCGGGACACGCCGCTCTGGGTGGCCCTAGAATTGTAAACAATATCGCCGGTTGGCAGCACCATATTTACATGATTGTAGGTCGATCCATCTGTTTTTTTCAAATTTGAACATTTAAAATTGGGGTCGACGTACAATTGAAACTGAAACTTGTACTGCCCGCAATGGCAAGCCAAACCAGAAAGCGGGGACGCAACGCTGTAGTTGCACGCGTGTGTTTGCTCACCTACCCGACCTGTTGTGTTGCGCATAACAGTAATTCCGAACGCTCGTGCGCAATACGTTTGTTTTCTGCTCTTACCAGACTCACGGTAATACACGTGGCATCTTGCGTTGGCCTGTCAGGGGAGCTATCCCGAGCAGCCTCGTAGTGGGGATGCTGGGGATTCCCGTGGGTCTGACAGGGCAACTCAGCCGCTTGACGTGGGCCTAAATAGGTCCTTCAAGCACATTTTTCGCAGTGAATAGAAGGAATAGTTGTTGGCAGACAGTCGAGAATTCACACCAGCCGGGCTCACTGTGAAGACGGCCTCCTTGACTAGTATGCAGAGGTGGGTGCTTTCCCCATGGTTGGCCATTGCGCGCGATGTTGTAATGCGGTCTTTTGCAAAGTGCGAACGAACACTGGGCGACGACGTGCTGCTGTGGGGCCACAGCAGCTGTGACGGCCGCAACGGCACTAGTGAAGACAATAACGCTAGCGAGGACGAGGTGCAAGTCATCTGACAAACATATCTTGGTGGTGGAATGCGCTGGTCTGTTATGTATGATTGTTTTTTTTACGTGCGACAGGGGGTGAGGAGGGTGGCAGTCGAACTACATTCCAGTCGACCTGCAATCCTGTAAATACGGTAGTTGATTTCCATTGTACTGTCAACAGGCTTACACGTAAGGCGTACCAAATAACCCGCGCCAATTTATGCGGAACCCTCGAACACATAGCCCGCATAATAACTCGAAAACATTATTCCCAGCGCAAGAGTCCAAGGAGTGCTCAGTGGACGTCTACTTGTATAGCGCATTTGAGCTCGCAAAATATAAGTGGTTACATGTCCTGGGTTTTTTAGTAGTGTAAGAGTAATATAACTCTGCTGTTCTGCATGGGGGAACTAACATACACCATTTTACATCACTTGTGTAAGAGCCACTCGTAATCAGTGAACTATTGTGTTACCTTCTGTTTTTTCGGAATTTTTTTTGGGTGCATTATGAACGACGCCTATTTATACAGTTTGAAAGAAACGATTTATTCATCCATACATTAATTCATCCATACAAGTGCCCCTTGACAAATTTTAAACCGTAATAATATCTTGACTTCAGTGAGTGTGAAAATTGATTTGGCTCCCATTAACCAGATTATGTATTGCTATTCTAATCCTGAGCCTACAATAGACGAACAACCAAGGGTTACAGCAATTTTTCCGTAGATGCAATCAATATAGGAGAGTGACAAAAATGACGTATTATGAAACAGGACGCTTAAGGAAAGCAGCAAATTAAAACAAGAGTACTCCTCGTTTTGTCTATTTGGCAGAATGGCCGACTGCGCCAAGGCAACGTGTGTTCTGTACCAGAACAGACGTCCTCTCTGACCAGAAGTACCCACTGAGCATACTCCGCGAGCTGGGTCGTAGCATGTCCCCTTGAAAGCATGGGCACGGCCGCTCGATGGAACCTCGTTTCCATCGAGCGGCCATGGCATGGGTCACCGCAACTCATGGAGGCAGTCGGAGCAGCGTTTTATCGTATTTCTGTCTTCTGCCACAGCATAACTGCCGAGAAAATTGCGCGTCCACTTCCTTTGTCACTGAGGCGTTGGCATCTGTTCGGTTGTTCCTATTATTTATTAGTCCCTTGGCGTAATTCTTACGGCAAGAAATGCCGCAGAAAGTATGGGTCCCCGCACAGGGTGCTTCTTTCATTTTTTGACGACGTTGATAGCCTCATTCGCCAAGAGCAGTTTCTTCGAGATATGCGTACATAATGCAAAAAGTGGATTGCATTGCCAGGCTCTAAAAATTTCGTTAGTAAAATTAAGCCTGCAATTGGATTCCCTTCGTCTAAATTAGCTTCGTTTCCTGCAGATATTTTTAAATGTGTTGGTATGCTGCCTTAGTGTCACTTCACCAAATTTTTGCTGTAGAGGCTGCGTTGTTAGTTCATTGTAACGATTCCCTGAGCAACTTTGAACACAACCCACAGCCTCTGCACTTCTCCCAGAGGGTGTGAAGAATGTGGTGTTATATGCAAAAACCCCTTCATATGAATTGTAGCAACCGGCCCGCTGACAGTCCGTTGCTCTGCAGACGACGACAAACTCGGGAGCTCCTCATGAGGAGCAAGCCCACGTGAATGCCTTGATGACAGCGGGCGCTCCTCACGAGTCCATCGATCCCATCAATGTGACCCCCTTCATTTTCACTGCGAAGCCCCGCCGCACTCTTCTACATCATCTGGGAATGCCAACAAAACCCACGTCTTCCCCCAAATCCCATCCTCCAACGCGAGCAGTGGAAGACTGAGCTGACCAGTTCTTGCCGAATGCGAGCTATTGCTAGCGAAAAAAGAGGCACGGCCAGTTGATAACCCCGACCCCGTTCATGTTTACTTCAATTATTGTAGTTTTCTCCACCTCTCAATCTCGCTGTCTATCTCTACCGCTCAAAACTTTCTCTTCAAAATATAATCCACACACGCCACAGCTGTTGTGTGGGAACCGGCCTTCACCGGCACAGCTGCTGATGGGGCGGCAAACCACATGGCTCGACAACTGACTACCCCAGCAGACCCTTGTAGTGCACCTACCCTCGGTGACTAAAGCTGCGTGAAAGCTTTCTAACCTTTTAGGCAATCAGGCAACACATCACCTCCACCGACGGAAATGGTCTCCTCCGCACATTTCTCTTTTAGTCACCACCAAAGTCGCACGCTGTTAAAAACATGATTTAGCCGTGCGGCTTATATGTCTCATCACTTGGATATGCATAATGAGTAGATTAGTCAACAATAGGCACCCGTTTCAAGGTGAATACAAATCTTATACCTCAAGCTTATACATGCTATAAATTGGATATATATTACTGGCAGAGTAATTATCAATAGGCACCAATATAAGGATCAGTGTATTCAAGTTAAGTGCTTGCATGTATGTACCTCTTGGGGATGACTACCGTAAAAGCTAAAGAGAAATAAAATTTTATCATATCTTTGTCCAAAACCTGTGTCACTTCGATTTCGTGTGGTGCAGAGTTTCCTTTGTCATCAACGTTCGGAGTTCAAAGATCAAAGAAGATCAAAGAAGTTTACTGAAGTGCGTTACAAAAATACATAAGAACACTACAGACAAGGTCCCCAAAGTCCGTAACCGTACCGGAACCCTCGGTAAGTTAATAACGAAGGTAATTATTATAATAAACTTTGGAGCAATAATAACAGTACAACAATAAAAGGCGGTCCAAAACAACGCATGAAATAATGCTAAGTAACCAATCAAAGCAGTAAATAGTTCATCAAGAAAATAACAAGATCCTCATATCCATTTAGCATTATTAGTAAATAAGGAAACACGTGGTACTACAAAGTTTATATTTTATGCACACCTCTTGCTGTGGTGGTTTCATAAGAAAGTGGGGTTGAGAAAATTAACAGGCACTTGGAAACACGTGGACCTAAAAATATTAAGCTTAAATTATATTGAAACAACTTACTACCCAGCAACACCTCATAATGGCGCAATAAATCTGTGGTGGTATACTGAGGATAGCTTATGGGGATAATGCGAAGGGATTGGTTTTCAATAGGTTTCGTTGAAGAAAGATGACAATGATATGTGTTTTCCGAGGCAGCGATCCTCTAATTTGAATGGCTGCGAATTAAAGAAAAATAAAGTGATGACAAAAGTGAAAGTTACGGACAAGTTGAACTGGGGCCCGAATACCGTACGTTGTTTTTTTTTTTTGTGGTAGGACAATTGCTGTATATTAGGTCAGTGTCCAGTATAACACCGAAAGGAAACACAGTTTTAAACAGCATTGAGATTTGGACCGAATGTCAAAGATAGAACTGAGGGTATTTGTAACTGGCTAGATTTAAATATCATGTAGTTAGTTTCTTGAGGGTTAATGTACAAGACGTTCTTACGGCACCAGTTTACGATATTCAGGAGTGCGCTGTTTAACTTGGATTGGGGTATCGTCAGCTTATAAGACGCAAATGCAAGAATTCAAGCAATTTGGGCAATCATTATTATATATTAGGAACAGCAACGAACTAAGTATCGACCCGTGGGGCACACCTTAATTAGTAATTTTTGCTCCAGAAAATACCCTATCCGCTAACACAACGTACTCCCTACCTAAAAGGTAGTTTTGTTGAAACGCTACTGTCGGGTCAAGTACTCACTAGCTTCAGAAGTTTGTAATTAAGCTGTTATGATTCCTGTTGTCAAAAGATTTTGTGAATTTCAGTACTTTGCACAGAACGGAATATCTCATAGTTTTTTTTTCTCTATTTTCGAATGCTTCTGCAGTGGCTAAGCTCACACTAACCTCAACCTCAGCCGAGGTTTGAGGAAACAAACACCTACTAGTTCGAGAAACTCCTGGTGTGGACACCCCTCCTTCATCTGGACGAACTATGTCTCAATTCTGATATATTTACGCCACTGCCTAGACGTAGGCTTCGATTGCTTTGATCAACACTCCGAGGCATCTTTTGCGAAAAGAACTTCGCAAATACGGCACAGAGAAAGTAATAACGCCGCGCTACCAGAGCATGAACATTAGATTTCGCAACTCTTCCATGATTGACGCAAATCTGGCGCCAGCGTCAGACTACTGGTGCAACCACAACAATGCTGCGAAAAATCTCCCATATGATGGAACCTTCTAGTATGATGTGAGGACAAAAACATTCGTCTACTTATTTCGGCGCTTAAGGGGGTGATTTCCTCACTGCTTTCTACAGAACTTGACTTGACTGACAGCCTTTGTCAGCGGTTCTCAATGAACGTCGCGCAAATAAAGACGCCTCCCCTTTGAGTTTCACAGACGCCATGTCGACGAGTTAATATTAAAGGGAAAAAATTTTGCTACTTTTTTTCTGGAAACAGAAGTGTCCAAAATGTTTCGTAAACTTTTTACGTTGCTTACTCTTGTTATTATGTGCCTTTCTTGTTGTTTGTTAATGGTACCACCCACGATTTTTACACAACGGTGTGGAGGGGCAAGATATGGTTGGACTTTAGTGAGGGCAAGATTCCGCCAACCCGGCCCATTTGCTCACGAAGTTTTGCTGTTATGTTTTTATCGAAGCAAATGTGATCTACCTTTTTCTGTTGCTTTCAAAAGTTAAGCGTTGGTATGAACCCCTAAAGCATACAGCTACAGTTAGGTAAGTAAAAAAAAAACCTGCAAGCCTATGTACAGCGTGTTCGTTACAGCACTGTGGTGTAGTAGAAACGAAACGATGAAATAGTGATAAGAGTTTGTTTCCCGGGGTCTTCCAACACGTCAGATTAGCTTGCGCTCGTAGTACGATGCCTGTGGCGCAAATATTTCTGGAACTGGGTTTATACAACACCCAGTAATTGCGATGGCGATGCGACCCCGGAGCCGATATTTATTTGGTGACATTGCATCCATGGCATGTTCCTCCTCATTTAGCGGGCAAAGGCTATTGGGATTTGCTGCACAGAGGGCGCTTGGAAAGCAAAAAGTGAACGAAGTATCAGCTAAGGACGAGAAAATCGCGCAACCCTGCTCTGTGCTGGTGATAATAGCTTTCGAAGTTCTTTCAGGCAGAAGTGAATAAGTAAAAGCGTTTATCAGTTGTGCTGCAAAACGTTTCTAAAGAAAAAAATTGGCCGTGTATCACCTCACGTCGCGGCAGGTTTCTTCAAAAGAGGAGTTTTTTGACGCACCGACCACGTAAGTGCCTGTCTTCTCTCTGCTCCTCCCACCTATCACGCTTTGATTTTACCGTTTCGCTACTCCCAATATAAGCACAGTGGAGTTTTATTCATTTCAACCAATTTCGCCGTGTGCCGCTTCTCGGGTGACATCTACTCGAACCTTTTGTTACTTTTGAACTTGGAGCACTGCCACTGCCACAGGGGGGCACCGCGAGTAGGCTGTGCAGAAAGGTAAGCGATATTTTTGTGAACCATAATTAACAAATCCTGCGTTTTTCAAGGTCGCTAACAGTACGCCCCTACTTTAAGGCTTAGTCTGGAAGTAACAAGCACAAAGAAAGGCGCGAAATGTGGAAGATCGGGGAATCACGTTTGTTATTCAACGGCAATGATTAGGATAAAACGTAAGTAGCGCTAGAGACGGGACACAGAAGAGAAGGCACACACGACGGCTGTCTTCTCTTCTGTGTCCTGTCTCTAGCGCTACTTACGATGAATCAAAACCAACTAGCCCAACTGTCAATTTTAGGTTAAAACGGTCTTGTGCTCAGTACAGTCGTGATTGCGGATGATAGCAGCTAACGTTTATTGGGAAGTCACCAAAGAAAATATATATGCTCCATATAAATGTGTGCATTTCAGCCATAAAACACAGCCCCTCTCGCCTTCCTACGTTAAGGTTTCCCAGATTTACTGTGGTTTTTATAATATTTTCCGATTGCTTTCTACCCCTACTTCCACAAGTTATTTCAATGCACTAAGAAGTGTTTGTAAAAAACCAACGAGTATGTGTTGGGCTGGAGGGAGATTGAGGAAGGCTTGCCTGTTACTTGTTTCATGTACGGTCCCAACGATCGCATCGTACGCATAACAACTGCATTAAGTGAGTTGAGTTGCAAACAGCGCAGGAACAGGACGACTTGAAGAAAAAAACAGCGCTGTTAAAGAAAAACAGCGCAGGAACAGGACGATATGAGGATCCTCCTATCGTCCCCATCCTGGGCTGTTTGTAACTCATTTATATACCAACGTTCACGCCTACAATCCGTGTAACTGTATTAAGCTTTATTTTTGTAATCTAGCAGCCTGTGTTGCCGGACATGCACCCTGACACCTCATGTAACGCGGCAGACGCCAGGTATCACGTCCCTTGCTACTGACCCCTCAAAAACGTTTGGTGGAGTGAGTAGAAACATTATCGCCCTCTAATGGATTTGTCTTCCCTAATAAGCACTGAAGTAAAAATATTTCTCTCTTACACCAGTCCGTTTCCCTCGCGGGAAGATCGTCACCCCTGGCGTCTCAACAACGACCTGTCCTCCTATACACGAATATCTTGGCCCACTATCGGCACCAATGGCGAACGTTCCTCCATCCACACCCGCAAATCACAAGAGACGAAGACTGAGGTGAAGATATGAACACCTTCCCAAGACTCCAAACCAACACCTATCCTCAACGCACCCTTCTTCATCTACTGAAACCGACCGAATATCAAGTCACCCGTAACTACTGTCCTGGACTCGGTACCCTAAATATCAGGTGTATGAGTGCCAGAAAACACCAGGTCTACAACCAATCTCCAATCCCTCTATTTAACAGTGCACGGCGCGGTTGACCAGCCAGGACTCTGCGATCCACTTGACCTGGTGAACAGTGCCCGCGCAGCCAGACAGGGCCAGGGGATCCAGGACTGTGGATCCCTTCCACCGGGCGGCTGCCCTAACGGCAGCAACTATTGTTCAATAAAGATCTTATTCATTCATTCTTCCAACTTAGAACCCTAGCCACTAAGTTTCTTTTGTTTGCCTAATAAAAAATGCTAGCGTAAATTCTCCGAAAAATTTACCGTCATCGAAAAGTAGGGCAACTGTCACTACTCCTCCACCCGAACAATGCCTTTGATTTCCAACTGCGTCGCCCGTATATCCAATGGAAGCGTCTGAATATCAGATTTTTCTTGCTTTGATGGCACTGACATCAAAGTTTGATTTGAAGTCATTTTTTTATTTGTTTGGCAAAAACCAAGGGGAAGATCAGCCTAATGGCGGATGTGGCCTCAGCCACCCGATTTATTGCTTTCTTGTTGCATCCCTTCTACTCCCTCTGTCTTTATACCTAGGTACATTACAAAAAAAACTTCGTTTTTTTTCATATCTGTCCTACAATTAATGCTCAGCAACCACCGTTCTTTCGAATAAAATGGAAGCAAAGGAATATATCCGGCCAATATATCTCTCTACGTTTTTGGGGATGCCTTGCTTTCTCATCGTAAGCGTTGTCAAAGGCGTTGTTTTATTTCTGCCGCTTTCCATTTGTCTGCACTTCCCTGAAATTCGTCTGCAGAGTTCGTTTTCATCACACATGCACGCTAACAAATTTCATTTATTTTGAACGGCGATTCCGGCACCGGTGTTTAGCCTGCCTATTTTTATTGTTTGTAGCCACGCAGTTTGTAATGACGCAAAAAAAGAGCTCTTTCGCGTACGTAATGCCGCAAGCCTCCATTTACTAGCATTGCGGCAATCTCCCCATCCGTCTCAACTTTCATTTGAACGCACGTGGCGCAATGTTTTTGAAAGGCAGCCAAACAGTTCACACAAAAGTAACCTAAAACAAGCATGCAACTGGATGCGTAAATAGAGTTTCCACGTAAAACATGGAGCAGCCGTGATTTCGTGGCAACAGAACAGTACTCGAGACGATACAACGTGTCCGAATGAGTTACGGTATCACCTACCACTCTGTGATGATTATCCGATCGTGTAATATACTTTTGATTTCAACCGCGAAGCTGTTATAGCGCCAGTCCTGACTACAGTCTCTCCTCGTGTCGTATCACTCTCTCTTTTTGGATCAGTATTCTCCGCCGCGCAAAAACGCGCGCCCAGTTTTGAAAAAATACATAAAAAAATAGCCCTAGTGCCTTCATATGTTAAAAGAAGGAGCTCTATATTGCACTACGAAATGCCTTCCCTTCAAAGCATTCGTGTTTGAAGGTGAAGCCAACTTTAAAGAAATTGGTGTAAGCTTGGTTTTTGTAAGCTGCCTTTCCCGCATTGCCCATAGCACAGTGAAGCATGATATCTACGGAGGGAGTATGATTACAGAAAACAGCTGTAACTGCTGATTTGTCGGAACTGTCCGGAAACAAATATGACAATTAGCCGCGAAGTCTAACCAAACAATAAACACCACAGCTTCGCTGGTCATCCTTCTCCACAGAGTACAAGAGCGCCAATTTTCAAAGCACAGCTCTTTACTAATCTCATCGAGCGGTTTCGCCGTCACGATAAATTTGACCTTCATTTTGCCACTTCTGCGCCGCACCCTTAGCAACGCATCATGTGATTAGCCGGACCGAGCTCCGCCGATGGCCGCGTTGGCCACTGCCGGTTTGACGCATGCGCTCTCCGCAGGTGGTTCGCACCTAACCAGGTGACTCGCCGTGTATATGCGAGCTTGGTCATGAATGAGAGCGAGGCCGAGCCTTCTTCTCTGAGCGTTGCTCAGGAGCTGGAGGCTTTGAGCCGACGTTGGCAAAGGACATCTGAGCACCACGCCGACATCGCACGGCGAGAAGTCATAAAACACCAGATGTAGGACAACAACCCTACACAAAGGCAGGCTTTGGACGAATAGTGTAATAATTACAGCTAAATCAAAGTTTAACCAAGTGAAACCATGACTTATTCAGTCTACGCCAAGCTTTCGCTTTGTCTAACCAGGGTTCTGTCGTTTATTTTAAAGGCTCCAGTGAAGTTCAACGACAACCTTCCTTTCAATGAAAAAAAAAAAAAAATCCCGGGCCATCTGCACTAACGTGAAACCTGGGGAGGGGCGAAGCATGCAGTGTATAAATGTATTCTGGGAGCCCTGGCGTTTTTGCCAACGCAGAAGAAACCGTTGAAAAATAGAGGTATACATCTCTGCTGTAAAAAAACTCGTGTCTTTGAAGCACAAACCGTTGTAACGCGAAGCGCAAACCAGTGTCCCGGTGTATTTTAGGACGCGTTATGAAGCGTTCCAGCGCGAGGCGTAAACGAGTGCGCCGGTGTTTTTTGGTACGCGTTACGTTCTAGCGTTAGGCGTAAACGAGTGTCCCGGTGTTTCAGTACCGTGACTACGTGAGACGACGATTACTACGACGACAGGAGACGCCAGCAGCCCGAGCCCCCTGAGGGCCTTCACTCCTAAAAAAATCAGGGAACCTTGCAATCACGCGCAAGTCTAGAGTACCGAAACTGGTTAGCTGATCCTTCCGGACACAGTTAAGTTTCAGTTTCATCATTTATTTCCATGGTTGCCGGTTCTAGTAATCGTCGTCATATGTATCGAAGACGTCGTCGTCTTCTCCGCGGCGAGTGGTGGATGCAAAGTCATCCTCAGAATTGTGATTTCCACCAGCTCTACTGGAGAAGCTTCCACGAAGTCGCGGAGGCTTGAAACATAGCGAAGCTGCAGGATTTCTTTATACGTCTGCACTGAAGGACACATCACTCCGCACTTTTACAAGTTTTAAACTGTATATTTACATCTCCCGCCGTTTCTATGCACTGTGCTAGTAGTAGCATATGGCGATTCAACGTCATATACATCGATATTGTCGTGTGTCTCATGCCAAGTATAACAAGCATGTTTTGAAGCGCTTGACAAATATTACAAGCATTACAGGTGCTTGACGAGAGCGCTGGCGCTTTCTTTCTTTTGACTGAAGACACTGCGCGTGACGGTTGCTCAGGGGCCGCTGCGAGGCACGCGCTCACGAACGCTCGGCATTTTCTTGCTCCTCGTGGTTTTAAATGCAGTACATTTCTTTAACTCACGATGTTATGCGTCCGTAACTCGGCGTCCGCAGCCAGCCAGCACGTGCGCCCCTCCCCCGCTCCTCCTCGCTCTCAACAACAGGTGCGGGCGCGCATGCGCGTGCTCCGGCGCTGAAAGAGGCGTTGCAGCAGCAGGTGCTACCTCCTCTCCCTCTACTGCGCGCACTACGAATATACTTGTCGCCCGAGCGAAGGATCCGCGGCCCGACGTTGACGTTTGGCCGCGGCTTCCCGTGCACGAAGTTCGGCGTCGGCAGCGCGCTTCAGACGCTTGCGTTCGGCGTCGGCAGCGCGCCGTCTCGCCGCCTTGTCTTCTGCCGCCGTCGATGAAGAGGATGGCACGATGTCTTGAACTGGTACTGCAACGCTGACGTTGGCTCGCGTCGCGGTACTGGTTGAAGGTGTTGCTTCCATCGCTTATGAACTTCGACGATGGCGCACTGCCCTCCCGAGAGGGATAATAAGAAAAAAAAGAAAAGAAAGAAAAGAATATTAATAAAGATCCAACCGATTGCCCCGCAGAGAGGGTGGGGTGCAAACGATGGCAATAAATAACACGTTGCGTACTTACGTCTCTCGTCTCTCTCTCTCTCTCTCTCTCTCTCTCTCTCGTCTCGCAACCCAACTACCGAACCCCTACGACAACAACAACTACAACTACCAGCGCCAACTACCACAACCTACGCCACGTGACCACCCCCAATGCTCTGCATTTACTCGTGTCCCTCGCGCGGGGGCATGCGACGGAGGTTTTTTTATCAGTTTTTTTTTGCTAAAGCAAGTGGTCATGGCGAGACCACTCGGAAGTCCCCGTGAGGCATGCGCTCACGAGCGCTCCGCATTTTCTTGGTATTTCTTCCTGCAACACCGAACTTATGGCTTGTGCAACAGCTCCGCTGTTAAAAAGTACGCTTTTTAATGCACACTGTATATTGTATCAGGTGTTAAAAAATCAATTCAAGGTTTTAGAAAAATTGGCGCAGGTTGCACTAGTGGTGCAAGGCTGGAAAAACAGCAGAGCAGGCGGCCCCACTCTCTTCTTCGGACACCCGGATGTTGCACTTCACACGGATTTCCGAACTTTCCGCTAAAAGCTCTCCATGATTGGAAGTCATGGATAGCTTTCTCCGCAGGCTTGCTCATCTGTCCCAAAGTGGAACGCTTTAGCATGCGCTATAACTCGCAACAACCGGCTTCGCGAACTCGGCGTCGGCGTTCCCAACTTCAGGTTCGAAAGCATGTGAACTAGCTAGGAGAACAGCACGAGAGAGATCACGCCACGAACGATTGACAGAGTGCTCTCGAAGGTCGAACTAGCCAACGCCGGGGGCTCCTCACGAGGCGCACACTTACGTGCGCTAGGTATTTTTTCTTGGTATTTTTTTCTGGTAAAGCTCGACGGCTGAGCTAAAAGCTTACAGAGCCCTGCTGTTAAAAAGTGACCCCACGTAAGCGATGTTTCCAGCACGATTAGATAGATAGATAGATAGATAGATAGATAGATAGATAGATAGATAGATAGATAGATAGATAGATAGATAGATAGATAGATAGATAGATAGATAGATAGATTCATGTATGTATGTATGTATGTATGTATGTATGTATGTATGTATGTATGTATGTATGTATGTATGTATGTATGTATGTATGCATGTATGTATGTATGTATGCATGCATGCATGCATGCATGCATGTATGTATGTATGTATGTATGTATGACCCGCCGCGGTGGCTCAGTGGCTAAGGCGTTGCGCTGCTGAGCACGAGGTTGCGGGTTCGATTCCCGGCCGCGGCGGCCGCTTTTCTGATGGAGGCGAAAAGCAAAAACGCCCGTGTGTACGAGATTTCGGCGCACGTTAAAGATCCCCAGGTGGTCAAAATTAATCCGGAGCCCTCCACTACGGCGCGCCTCATCGCCTGCGTTGCGTCGGCGTGTTAAACCCCACAATCAATCAATGTATGTATGTATGTATGGATGGATGGACGGGATGGGATGGACGGGATGGGATGGATGGATGGATGGATGGATGGATGGATGGATGGATGGATGGATGGATGGATGGATGGATGGATGGATGGATGGATGGATGGATGGATGGAAGGGCGGATGGGTAGAAATATATTACTGAAGGGCGGTGGCACCTCTACAAAATGCCGTTTCTGTCCAGTGCATTTGATTATTGGGTAATTAAAACCTGACAAGACAGCTTGATTATAATTTCTGGCTATTAAAAATTCGTTGTATCCCTGTGTAGGCACAGGGGTTTAAAGTTGTAGAAATTGCCCCAAACGACTCAGCTTAACAAGGACCTAGAAGACAACAAGTAAGGCTGAGTCGTTACTCAGGGTAAGCGTATCCAGGTTTCAAGGAACTTACAAAACAGAAGAGCGCCAAAACATCCCTTACGCTGAACCCTGAGTAATAGGAAAAAATCGGTTGCTTCAATCCCCCCGCCCTCTGCTCCTGTTTCTTGACAGGGTAACGATGCAATAAATCGTTATTCTGTCTCGCCCTCTTGTTATTTGAAAAGAAGATTAAAGTTAGCGGGCCTGAGCTACACAGGAGGTGTGTGTTACCCAACACAATATAACCATGAGTAATGCTAGGCATTTTTATCATGAAGAAAGCTGCAAAAATGGACAAGCACCCTTATACGAGTGAGGTAGAGCAAGCAGATCTGCTTATACTGCATGCAGCTGGTGCTCTAAAATGCCCTCAAGATATATATATTTTCGCCACACCAGAACCATTACACCCATACCAAAAGAGAAAAGAGACCTAAAAGGTCCCTGGATATTCATCTGGGGTTTCGGCTGCCACCCTTCCAATCTAGGCAATGGACACACCCTGAGCTTAGCTCCTAAAGAAGTTTCCCGCTCGGGCAGCACTCAAGGCGAATTACGATGTGTCCACCATCCACCGGAAAGTAGTAGTGATGCGCGCTTTAAACTTTTCAGGGTTTAGAGTCCCCGTGAGAGTATGGTAATCCTGTTGTCGCCGAAGGAGCGAGTGTAAAAAAGTAAGAACAAGGCAAAAAGTGTAAGTGGAAGAAAAAATGTTGTTCCAACTGGTCCTTGAACGTAAAAAGGGCTATGCGGTACTCAACATCACATCGAGTTAGCTAAAGTGATATTTCCCTGCAAATCTTAGCTAAAGAGAGCTTGCAGGACGAAACGAGTAAAATTAAAATAAATTGGGCCTCCGCGAACGCTCCGCAAAGTTTACCTAGATTTTTTCTGATCCTCTTTGGTAGATCTGGCGGTTCGCACCATACTAGCGTTTTTGAAATGTGGGTTTTTATGCATTGCTGGAGCTCAAGTATAAAGTTCTTAATATTTTTGTGCTCAGAAAGGAGCGACGAAGAAGGTAGTCGCAGGGAGCTGTCGTAAACAACGATGAATGAGTACAACGCTTTTTCAGTTTCTCAAGTCGTAAGATATCCTTATCGCGCTATGCTGATGTGTTTTTGAAGGATTTACCCTTGGAGCTATAGAAGATTTAAGGAAGGAACTAAACAGTAACCACAAAGTGAGAGAAAGCGTGTTCAGTAAGCTTCAAAAAGCTAAAACCTGAAACAAACGGAACATTACTGGTGGTGTTGGTATCCATGCAACAGGTTCCGTGGTTTTGTTTCACAGATGGCTTTCAGAACAAAAAGCCAATAGCCAACAGGAGCAACGAGAATTCATTAAATGAGAACAAATGCTCAACCGCAAGCGAAATGAAAGTACCCTCGACAAGACGGGTGGTTGCTGAGCGCTTAGAATTTGGCTGGGGTATCCATTGCTTGCGAGGTCCTCTCTTATCTTCTTTGGACCTCGCAAGCAATGCATACACCAGCCAAACCCTAAGCGCTCAGAAATGCAGATCGGCAAACCCGCCCACTTCACCGAAGAAGGAGCGAAAGCGCGCCGCCATTCCTTATGCTGTCGGTGTAAGGAAATGCATTCACAAATCTTCGATTACTATGACGTCCAGGTTAGCCACGTGCCTACAAGTAAGCTCGGAAAGAAACTTGTACAGTCGTCAAAACTGTCAACAACAACAAAACACCAGGTGCCTGCCTACGCTTTGAGTGGCAGCTCACGATAGCTACAGCCGCATCTTTGGCGCCTGGTTATCGGCACTCGTGACGCTGCCCTACTGCACTCGGGTGCTTGAGCGCGTGCGCACAGCCTGGCTTAGGAGCCCTAGCGCTATCGTAAGCTGCCGCTGTGTGCATACGCTGGAACCTCGTCCTTTGTTGTTGTTAACAGTTTTGACGACTGTACATGCCAAAGGTGCGCTAGAACGCGAAATATACCCCGGGGGGGGGGGGTCTATAAGATCCCTTGCCAGACTTGCGACGCAGCCTACATTGGTTAAACTGGAAACTTCAAGAGGCGACTAAAGGAGCACAAAAACGACGTTGCTAACGCCAGCACCCAGCTAAACGCCTTGGCAGAACACCAAAACATTACCCGTCATGTTATCGCTTGGGATTCGGCCAGAATCATTACCACCGAGAAAATATTATCAACGCGCCTAGCCTGAAAATCTTTCCACATCCAATAAACCCCGCACGCTCTTAATCGTAGACGCGGGCGCATGCCTACAACATACGCATGCGCTTTGCACCGCTCCACGCATGTATAAATACGGCCGAGCCGCTTTTCATTTCATATGTGAACGAGGGACCCGTACGGGCCCCGAAACGTACTGTTTTTACTATTTTGGTGAGTGTAGGTTTAGCACCGGCATTCCATATGTTGTAAGGAGGGGTGAAAGGCCATTTGAAGTAAACTGAGGGATTGGGGTAGACATGTTCAAGCAGAAAACTCCTTACAAATCCACGAACCCTGCCATTTACCATTTCAATACTTCCAAATTAAAGTCAGATTTGCATATTTTTTTTGTATCAAATAAAATGGAGTTCGAGATATTCGTACACACCATAAGCTTTCGTATTTGTGACCATCAAAGCACAATAAGAAACCCAACCCAGTCGAAAAATACGACAGAATGATCCTGTGAGGGAATGGGACATCCTGTAGTCTGTAGTAAACCCTATCCTGTAGTCTGTAGTAAATCCTGACCTGTAGTCTGTAGTAAATCCTGTCCTGTATTCTGTAGTAAATCCTGTCCTGTAGTCTGTAGTTAATCCTGTCCTATAGTCTGTCGTAAATCCTGTCCTGTAGTCTGTAGTAAATCCTGCCCTGTAGTCTGTAGTAAATCCTGTTCTGTAGTCTGTAGTAAATCCTGTCATGTCTGTTTTCGTAGTAAATCCTGTCATGTCTCCAAGTTCAACTTGTTTGGCATCAGAAATTTACTTCCCGTGATGGTTTTTTCTATTAAGTACCTGAAGTATGCAGGATTTCAATAAAATTTCATTTCAATTTAAATAAAAACATGACCAACAAACATTAGCATTTGGGGTCATTCTTGCCTTTCTGGTACAAGCGTGAAATTGTTTTCAGTGAATAACTGATTTCAGAAAACTGTACCAAAAGGCATTTAAGCAATGCAACTAGTGGTACATTCACGCATGCAATACAAAAGTTTGATGTTACGCAGAGTGCACATGCCTGATCAAAGTCCGAAAAAAAAGCAGTTTGCGGTGCTTATCCATTTTATTTTCCTCTTTTTACAACACTGTTCCTGGGCACTATCGTGGCTTCACTTTTTGTCATGGAGAGGCTTTTACTGCCCTCTTATGTTGCTGTTACACCAAACAAATAATTTTTATTTCATTTCCAAATATAAAAACAAAATATGGCGCATTATTTGTATGATCCATGATCGTGCTGACTTGGAAACAGTCAGAACTATAATTTCTTTTAGTACAAAACAGCTTTTATCCGCACGTCATGCGAAACTGCGCCTGCTGCAAATTCACGGGAACCTGGACGCTGGTACACGCCGGTCGCGGAAACTCGTGGATCCAGCAGCCGCTGGAACGTAACGCTGGAACACGCCCGGCCTTTTTTTCTTTAATATCCGTGTAATTGCAAACCCGCGTAGCTGTTAACAAGAAATACAGAAGTCATTCCTTCAGGGAAACCTCAGTAGCGCTACAAAATTTAGCAAGACGCATTTGGGCACTTTTCAGCTGATTTGGCCGTGCTTCGGAAGCAGGGCCAAATCGCGTCCCATCATCGCGTTCCGTCAATGACGCTCAACCTGTTCATAAAAGCAAATTTATTCTATAGAAAAAAAATACTAAACGATCATCGACAATAACCGTTCGAAAATTCGTTCCTTATATTAGTTAGGGCCATTAAAACACAAGTGAACAAATATTTTTTTTACACTGCAAAACGTGAGAGAACGTGAGAAAATTAAAATTGAAAGTCAATCTTTAGCTGGAATGCTTGCCTTTGTGAACCTTGTTCCGTTGCATTCGCACAGCAAGGCGTGGAATGGTATCCTGTGGCGAAAAGCGCACGTCTCTGTGGTGCTGCACTATCTTGAAGAGCCTGCCGAAGTCACGCAGGGATCGTGGCAAGTTCAGTCGATTGTCGAAGCACATCGCACGTATTCCAAATCACGCTGCCTGCGAGATTCGTCGCATTCACTCACATTAAAGTGCCAATTATCCCAAGCACCCCGGTTCGTCGTCGCTGGAGGAGTCCTCACATCGAGATGCTTGAAATCCGGACCACTGATCTTGCTTTTACCACAGCTTCCGAAGCTTCAAATGTTGCTGCTGACACTCCGCGGAGACATAAGATGCACGTTTTTACAAAAAGTTAAGCCTAACTTCAACTAAGCAAAGGGCCGATGTGAAATGTGAACGAGCCACTGGGCAACGCAGCCACCGCAAATTTTGACCGGGAGACGAAAAGCAGGAGGGAACAAAGCAGGAGGGAACAAAGGAAGGGTAAGGAGGGAACCGGCCGATCACGAGAAGTTGTTTCGCGACCCCTCCTCACCCCTCTCGATTCTTCGTATTGTGGTCTCCCCCGTCCCGCGAGTTCTGCCGCACCGTGACATGCCTTCAGTGGTGACGATGCTTCCCCGAAATTCTTCCGAAGGGCCGGGCTAGAGGGAAGGCGCGCGTTTTCTTTCTTTCTACATTTATTTTTTTGACACATCTCGGTAATGCAGCGAGTTCACTGGCGCCGTTTCTTTTTTTTTTTTTCACACAGGTAGCGGCAACTGGTTCGCTGTTTTTAAAATCTTATTTTAACTATTTCGGCTTGATTGGACACATGTTTCGCGTTAAAATAAGCAAAATGCTCGCTAACAAAATAAAACAACAGCACGCAGATTGAAACAATGGGGCTCTCAAAGACACCCAGAAATACATGTCAGAATGTGCACTGCAATTATTACACCACGTCTTCAAAAAGCACAAGTTGCTTGTTTTTTATGCGTCCGTTTTGCCGAGGGGCTACCCTTGTTGCCTGATTCTTTTATCAAACATTGTCAACAGTACAATATATGCAATTGCAATTCACTCAAAGAACCCAAGGAATTTCCGAAGTTTTCTATGTATCCATTTTTTTTATTATGCGGCTACGCTTAGATGCTCCACAATTAGTGTGATTTGTGCTAAGTTGTGTTGTTAATTGCAAATTTGTAGCGAAGGTTTTTTCCAACACGGCCGGAATGCTAATGGCCGCAATGCAACAAACGTTCATTACAACAGACGCTTGCAATGCAATTGAACGAGATGACCGTCACTCGCACGCAGCATTGTTTCCGTGCAGCGCACGCTAAAAAAGTGGGATTTTGCGGCACCGCACGGGCCGCAAACACCAAGTTTCGGAGCATCTGCGTCGATCGCGGCGCGCGGCATTCCCGTGTCCAGCCAAGCAGCGGCACCATGCCATCCCGTACTATCCCGTTCGTGCTATACCCTTCGCATTGGCTGAAGCCCTGTCCCCAAAGGCAATGTCCCCATGTTATTCGATGCTCTCCAGCAACCTCCCCGCGTTGCTGTCGTTCAGCGCGGCGTTTTCCTGTGTATTCCGTTCTTTCCGGGCTATTCCATCGCTCTCCTAATGCCGGAAAACGCGGGGTTTTCCGACAGGGTAAGCAAGAGATTTTGTAGCAATACTGAACGGTCTGTCATGTGACACTTTCGCAATGGATCTAAACTTCTCTTTCACACTATAAAAAATCTGCAGGGACTACAAAATGATCTGTCGCATGGTAGATAATAATGGTAATTACGGAATGCTGAATGTAGTGGCTGAAGGACAGTCTGTGGGCCAAAAGAAGTTTGTGTAGTGCCTACAGGGTGTTGCACAATAACTGTAGTACAACAGAAATGTCTCATGCGACAGAAATTTTGTAGTTCTATTACAAAGGTTTTTGTAGTGGGGACTGCAGAATGTCGGTCGCATGATAGATATGTCTGTTGTACTACATAAATTTCTGTCGTACGACAGACATTCTGTCATCATTCTGCAGAGATTCCTGTCTCACAACAGACCATCCTGCATTCCCAACAGAAATTCCTGTTGTGCGACAGAAATGCCTGTCGTACGGCAGATTTTCTGTAGTTGTACTACAGAAATTTCTGTCGCACGACAGGCCACCCTGTAGTCCCAACAGAAATTCCTGTCGTGCGACAGAAATGCCTGTCGTACGACAGATTTTCTGTAGTTGTACTACAGAACTTCCTGTCGCACGACAGACCATCCTGTAGTCCCAACAGAAATCCCTGTCGTGCGACAGAAATTTCTGTCGTGCGACACAAATTTCTGTAGTGCGACAGAAATTCCTGTTGTGTTTTTCGACTGGGAAACAATTTTTAATAAAATCTAAATATCTTTTTGGCAGTTTGCGCACAGCACCTGAAATACCTTACACTCATGCGTCAGCAGGTGTTGCTTAAAAATAAAAATGTGCAACTGACAATATCTGGTGACTTTAGGTTTGTACGTATTCGCTTTTCCGGCGTACTTACTACATCGCCAGGTAAAGGTATCCGGCTCAATATAATTCAAATAGGTAAACCACTCCTGCGATGCTAAAAAGCGAGCAGAAAGGACCGGTACAATGTAGCAGATTTTCTTTCTGTTCACGAGAGCCATGCATCTATAGCTAGCTTTTCCACCACGCATGCCCGGCAAGTTATATAATGAGCCCCCTGACTGGTGACAATAAGGAAAGTGAGTGCACCGCCACTACGTGAACCTTCGCGCCACCAAATCCACCGTTTTTTAAAGGGAAGCATTCTTTGCCGCACTGATGGCGACCGTCCACTCCAAAACGTACTTTCTCTGACGTTAATGATGATCGCCGGTGAAGTAAAATGTGCCTGAACCATCTTTGTATTTAACCGAAGGCATACGATGATGTGATATCTGGTGAACTGAAGGGTTGTTGAACCGCAACGATCAAAGTCATAACAGCCAACGATCAAAGTCCACGCCTAAAAATCTGGGCATTTCAACCATCTTTGTCGGTAGAAAAAGGGAGCTTGAACTTCTTTATTTTGTTCTCCCAACCATTAAAATTCTTATTAATCACGTCAGGAAGGCAGTCGAACAGAAAACGCGTTTGCGTGGGAGTACATTTTGGTATTCCGTAAAAGTTGGTTAATTCGAACAGCGATGAGAAGCCATCTCAGTTCGAATTAATGCAAGTTAGAAGTAATGAAACTGAAGAACAACCCGCCGCCGTGGCTCAGTGGCTAAGGCGTTGTGCTGCTGAGCACGAGGTCGCGGGTACGATTACCGGCCACGGCAGCCGCTTTTCTAATGGAGGCGAAGAGCAAAAACGCCCGTGTGTACGAGATTTCGGCGCGCGTTAAAGATCCCCAGGTGGTCAAAGTTAATCCGGAGCCCTCCACTACGGCGCGCCTCATCACCTGCGTTGCGTCGGCGCGTTAAAACCTACAATCATTCGAAGTGAGGAGTAACAACAGTAAGCTGCGATTAGTAACCAGGAGGGAGCGTCAAGAATTTGACGCTTGAAAAAGTCCGAAATTTCTGCCTGGCGTTTGTCCTTGAAATTGGCAGCCAGAAATTTTTGCTCTAACAGGCTGGAGTAACGGAAACCTCTTGTTAGCCTTCCAGAGAATTGAACAAGAGACGCATGGCATTCGATCCGGTCATGACTTTTGAGCGGACAGTCGGACAGTCGGACTCATGCTTCGTCGTCCCCTTACTCGTCGTGAGTGACAGCCACAGTTTGGGCGAATCCTGCATGAGAAGTGGTGTCATATGTCCGTACACCCCAAATCACACCCCTCCCGCCCACAATAACATAGACCGCAAAGGCTACATTACCTAAACGTCCAATACGGTGCTTTTACTACACTTTACCATCTCTCCCTTTTCCGGTGGCGACGCAGCTGCGTGTACAGACAGCGGCTGTGTTGCTGTGGCTATGTACCAAGTACCAAGCCACCGGCGTGGAGTTCGCATTGTCCCTGGCGAAACCTAACTGCATTCGAATGAACAGGCATTTGACTTTTATGGAGTTCTGTCAGATCGAGTCGTACAGTTCGAATTACCCATAAATTTGAATCAAGAAAAGTCCGAATTAAAGAGCTTTCACTGTATTGGGCTAGAAGCTAGTGCTGTTAGCTGCCCCCTCTGGTAAAACGAAGATGAGTTAAACGTTCGCTTTATTGAAAGCTTTGCCAATATTACCACCCGCTTCCGTAAACGTCCACAACAGATATAATCAACAGATTAATATTTGTACGTCCCTTCGTACCTTACTGAATCATCTGTTATGTTATAACCATCAGCAGCCTATCTTGGTCAACTGCAGGAAAAGGCGCCTCCGATTGACCTCCAACTGCCGGTAACCTCCGCTGCTGAAGTCCATTTTGCCCCCGAATTTTCCCGTTTCGCCCCTCCATCGAAATAATGGCCTTCCTCTTCTTTTACGCCCTTCTGCAACCCCTCCGTCTACAACCGTCTCAGGACAGCAATTCCGTTGGCCTGCTGGTCCACCGGTTGCACTTCGCCTCATTACACTACCAGTTCAAGCAAATTGTGGCACTAGAGCTATTTAAGCTTTTTCTTCCACCGTCGTGTGTAACCGGAAGAAAATACCGAGAAGAAATAACGAGCGCAAGTGAGCGTGCGCGTCGTGATGAGCGCCCGGCATTGGCAAGACTTGCGCGTGGGCTTGCGCCACGTGAGGACCTCGCTACAAATACCAAGAAAGAAATACCGGTTGCACGTGAGCGTGCGTCTCGGGAGGAGCGCCCGCCATCGGCCAACCCGACCTTCGACAACACTGACCAGCGTTCGTCCCGTCATCTCTCGGGTGCTGTTCTCATCGCCAGGTCACGTGCGTCAGCGCGTAAAGTGGGGAGCACACGCACCGGGGAGGAGGAAGGATCTAGAACGAAGGCAGGAAAGTTAAGCTGGCTAGAGCCTAGTTTGCTATCCTGCACGTGGGAAAGGGAAAATAGGTAAAAGTGAGAAAGCAAAGATTGACGAAAAGTTGGAGCAGACAGGTATGGCCAGCGCAGAAGCACTAAGCGTTCAAGTTCAGTGATTGCCACTGATGGATTTCAGTCTATAGTCTGGAGTTTAAGTTGGTCGCCCGTAGAAAGCGTAGGAGTTCCTTAACAGCTTTCTCAGCGGATTACAGGGAAGGCCAGTGATGCAGAATCTTCTCCTCCGAAAATGGCCGTGGACAGTCCACGTTCCTCTGTGCTGACGACAGCTCCTTTCTTTCAGGCGAATCGCGTGGGCACTCGCATAAAACACAGGCGTCGAGTTCGGGCTACAGATGCCGAGTTTCCCAAGCCGTTTGCCGCGGGATCTAGCGCGTGCCAACGCGGTCAACTTTGGGAGAGATGTGAACGCCTGCGGACAAAACAATCCGGGTGTGCCAGTCATGGAGAACTTTCAGCGGCAGGTTGGGAAATGCATGTGAGGCGCACAAGCCGGGTCTCCGCCGGAGGGAGTGGGACCGTTAGCTCTGCTGTTTCTCCAACCTCGCACAACTAGTGCAGGCTGCGCAAATTTTTGTTTTTATTGATTTGAACAACAACAGCTTCAACTAAAGTTTCTTCCCTTAGCCAAGGAGCTCGTTTCCTGTCCCTAAGCGTTACTCCTGTTATTATTCGTTGCATGACCCGTTGAGCCGACGTAGCTTTGCTTTCGAGTTGTTTAGTAGCACGTCAAGTTTCCGCTACATGTGTAATCCCGGGCCATACGGTTTGTTGATATACCATTCTTTTAAGTGATAGAGGTAGCTTACCTTTTGTTATTTGGAAGTAATTTTTCTGTGCGTCCCAGTGCATAGCTATTCTCCGCCGGATTACGCACACAGTGGGTTACGTGACCCTGTCCCCTAACGCCAGGGTGTGGTTCATGCCTTGCAGGAAACTGGAGTTGTGGACGTCCGACACACGCTTAACCTTCTAGAGCACAGTCAATTGCCGGAGGACCTGACCAAGGAGAATCTCTCAGTCACATTTATTTCCCTAAAATTTAAAATTCTCTTCCAATTTTAGACAAAAAAATATCTTTGCATATTCTATAACATCTTTACACTCAAAGCAAGTCAACGGCCCCCTCAATTATGTGCATCACTACGAAAACGATGATAGTTGCATTCAATGGTAGGCTAGTTGTAAGGTGACTCCCTGGTTTTATCGACTAGTAGCCTCAGTAGGTGGGAGCAGTGTTCGAAATGCACACTTACTCGGAATTAAACAAACACACATGGTAAACTTTTCTCTTGTACGGCTTCCTATAACTTTTCTTTACTTCCAGTTCTGGCAGCCTAATTACTTCGCTTGAGTCGCCTGTCGTACTGCCTTAAGGGGGGTTCCCGTAATGACTGACACTCCTAATTAAGAACGCGAAGCGGGAATTTCGAGATCCCTACTCTTTCTGCGTATTGCTTCAGATCTTTAATTGTCCGAAAAACTGCAGCGGCCCGGTATAAACAAGTTCCACTCGCAAAGTTTGACGCATCTGCTTTTAATTACAGCCCCAGCACTGAAATATCTGATGTTCAAAGTTGAGGCTTAACTGAACTGTAGCGGGAGAAATATTCAATTAAATAAATCGTTGCGTTAATATTTCGGTTTAAGCAAAAGAATCCATCAGGGCGACGTAATGAGCTTTGTAATGAATGGAGTGCCGACCGAAGTGTCAGCGAAAAGCCAAGCATCTCGCGTATGTGTGTTGCTGCTAAATCTATATGATGTTTGGGTCAAAGTAGAAACACCACGTGTTTGCTTTACTTTTATCTCCTCTGAGGTTGATTCCATATTCCACAGATGCTCACAACGTTTCTCCAAAATCATCCTGCTGTGTTAACGTTTGACGCTGCGCTTGCAGGTACGTGGTGTGTTATTCCAGCGCTTGTCCGAAAAACACAACTCCCCGCACTTATTTTTCCGTACACGATGAAGTTAACCAGTTTCCGAGGCACGACTGAATATGTCGCTAGTTATTTTCCTGGGAAGAAGTGAATAGCGCTGCGGATCTCAGATGATTAAATAAAGATGTTGATTGTGTGGCTGAAATATACGGGGCGATGCCATTCCGTACTTCATGGCTTTTGCACGCGTGGCGACTCAGCAGAAATACCCGCCTTCTGTTTCTGCTTTGCTTTGTGGCCTTTTTATAAAGTGGCATCGAATGCGCTTATTGCTGCAACCGAGTGGAAGACGCCTAATATCCGCAACATGGCTTTAATGACTTGATTAGAGCGCTAAAATAATGTCAGGACTAGAGCAAGATAGAAACATCTTTGGAGCAGGTTGGTAAGTTTTGTTATGGGCATATAGCGGTAATTTTGGGTTCAGGGACTTTGTGAAGCTGCCATCTAAGTACCGATCGTGTTGGTTGACTCCGTTCCGGAAGCGTTTAAATTTTGTTGAAAAAAAAACGGATTCAATCCAGCCTTGCGAAAGTAGATGTCCAGCACAGCTGTAGTAAACAGCTGTGCTGGACACAGCTGGACACAGAATTGCTACCCGGTGCCTCACCAGCCATCATGCTGTTTCAATTTTGTTTTGTGGTTTTGACTTTACACAGATACTGAGCTCTATGCTGCCCGCCTGATTAGCCTGACACATTCTCTCGGCGTCTTGTGGGAGAACTGCTGGGTGCTGCGAGGTGTTTTTTGGCTGTGACACGAAATTTCCCGATCACCGAGAAGCTAACAGGTTTAACGGTCCCTTAAATAGGACGGACACTATTTGGAATGGCAGAAGATCTTGAGAAGCGTGCCAAGTTTTTGCTTCAATTTTTACGAGTCGCCTTTGCGGCGGCGCTCCTTTGTTTTGATGCCAGCGCCTGAAGCAAAAACACTTCTGCTTTCACAAACAGCTCGAACGGGAAATACATGCAGCCAAGACCTTTCGTAGCTACTAGCCCAAGTGGCACGGCTTCAACACGTCAAGTGTGTTTAGCTAAAGAAACTCTCGGAAATCCTTGAGGCTAGGCGTAATCCATAAATACGCGAACGAACTTTGTGGCAGAAGTTTATTTTAAATGCACGTGGAACTGGTTTTTACAAAATAAAATCAAAATTGCGGAGAAAAAACATAGTCGGATTATGCCTGATTCAGTGGGGCATATGAATAGGCGGATCACTAACCGCCATCGAGGAATGAATAAAAAGGACTCAATGAGACCTATTCAAGCTTTTGTCATATCTCGCCTCATGTATGTCACCCCACACATGGCCATAACCAAATCTGACGTTGAAACGCTTAACATGATCATTCGGAAAGCATTTAAACAAGCTCTCTGGCTCCCCATACGTACCTCGACAACAAAGCTTCTTCAAATGGGTTTTCACAACACCATCGAGGACCTCATTGGAGGCCATCTAGCAAGCCAGCGGCTCCGTCTGACACACAGTCAAGCAGGCCGCCTTGTTCTTCAACGCATCAACTGAGCCTGTGCAGAACAAACCCACCTGGCCCCTTTGTCAGGCGAGTGGCGTAAACGTATTTCTGTACGACCCCTACCGAAGAATACAAACCCCGACCTCCGACCCGAGCACTGGACAGCCCGCAGCCAAGGCCAACAAGGCTTATATGGCAATCGCTCTAACTTGTCCTACACCGATGCGGCGAGCTACGCTGACAACAAAACCATGGTTGCAGTGACAACATCTAAAAACCATTTAAATGCACGCGCGTCTACCCGGACGATCTCCCCTAGAGACGCTGAAGAACTCGCCGTTGCCTTAGCCTTCATCGAATGCTACAGAAAAGTCATCATCACTGACTCTCATGCAGGCTGCTGCAGTTTTCTTTAAGGGAGGGTGGCACAAAAGACCCTACGGGTACTTCAACACTACCGTCCATCTCACCGAGCTGCGATCGTTGGGCACCTGCCCATGTCCCGGTAACGGGAAACAACTTTGCACAACAACAGGCTCCTGAACTGGCCCACTGAGCCCCCGAGGTCATGACAGCTCCGATGCCACTTGTCACCTATTAGGACATTACTGTATTTTACCGGACCACCAGACCAAAATTCCCGCGCCTTCACCGATCCCTCAGCAAAACTCAGGAATTAACACTCCGAAAATTACAAGCAGGAACGCACGTACACCCGATTCGAATGAATTTATGCTTCCCACACAGTAAACCACTCTATGCACATTGTGTCCACAGCTAGATAGCCTCCAGACTATAATTCTGGAATGATCTCACAACCCAGCCCTACCACCTCTCTCCACCCGTTCCTTTCCTGAGCTGTTGGGGACGCTGTTGACCAGCTGTCAACCGGAGGGCCAGACTCGGCTGGTGACATGGGCCAAGACGGCTTCTCTCTCTCTCTCTCTCTCTCTCTCTCTCTCTCTCTCTCTCTCTCTCTCTCTCTCTCTCTCTCTCTCTCTCGGCGAGATAAGAGTGACAGAAAAGCAAAACGTAATGCAAAAGATTTTATTTCACCCTGCAGTGAGTGGTGCCAAGAACACTAAAAAGAAAGGCACTGACTCAAGATAACGGCTCGTACGACGCTCTTAAGTAGGTTCGGGGAGTTTAACGTGCAAAGAACCGCTTAAGTGCACACGACGGACGTTTTTTTCCAGGCGAAGCTTCCAATAAGGACTTGCACGAGCGATGCGTGTATGCTAAATGCCATACAGTAAAGCCCACCTTAAGTAACTCTGACGATTGTGATGACCGTAATTCACGTTCGCAGAGGTTGGTTAGGCCACCGCTGATTCGTTCGAGCAAAGACATGTACGCTAAACGCCGTTTAGTAAGCTCTCATGATGATCATGACGAGAATACACGTTCTCATGTCTATGGGTGGGCCACGGCGGATTCGTGCGGCCGAAGAGCAGGCGGTTATGCTGGCACGTGCTCGTCAACGTAACCGTGAGCGTACTTGTGAGTATAAGGGTTAGTGGGCTTGTGAGCGTGCTCGTAAGCGTGGTCGTCAGCATCGTGCGCACCCCGAAGTTCGTCAGGCACAAGTTATCGCCAACAAGCGATGAAGACCTCAGTTGTAGTAGGGCGTTGCGTGTGTACTGTGAAGCTTCGCGTGTTTTATTTTTATTTTTTCAGGAAAGGGGCAAATAATTTTGAGAAAAGAAAATGAAAAATGTGGAGATGCGGCCACTGATGCCACCGTCGATCACGGCACTGGCGAGACGTCTGCACTGGATTTTCCGTCGACGCAGCTTACGGCAAAACAACGAGAAACTACGCCGCGTGGACCTTCTTGTAGGTTGCAGCGACAGTCTCCTGACAGGATGCTGCATGTCGAGTCAACCTGCGTAGTGATTGCTGCAAGATGTTTCTCGCATCCCGCTAAGTAACCAGCATGGTTTCAACCCTAATTTTAATTGTTACATTTAAGTTTCCTTTTTCGTATGGAGCTACCGATCAAACGTGAAATTGACTGACTCCCTACCAAGCAGTGTAAACTAATTTAGCCGCATACCACAAATAGGGAATCTCTCATAATTCTGGGAGCCTGATGTCCAGCAATAATGGTTGCTATTTTTTTATGTGCGCACCGCGTCAATAACCCGTAGTTTTAAAGGTGGTAGTGAGTTTTGCGTGTCATTTCAACGTTCGATCATTTTCCGGTGCAATAAGATGTCCAGGCAAATTCCTAGCTACCCGCGTGATTGCCATATGGTTGCATTTCGTGGGGAAAATCTTAAATAAACAAAACATTTTCTCAGGTAGTGAGGGCTCAAACTAAATCGTAAAATGCCGTTTTTCAGCGTGGAAGAACGAGGGAAGTTTAGAAACGACGTATGCACAATGCTATCACCGAAAAACAAACCTTGGAACGTGATTTATCGAGGTCATCCCGCGCATCACGCCAGACCGAGTTGCGGGCCATTTCTAGTGAAAAGGGAAACCCGATTCCGCTTTCTCGACTTTTTTTTTTTCAAAATACAAAGTTCTTAAACCGGGACAGTGAAACGCAAAAAAAAACAAAAAAACTTCCGAGCCAGAAGCCGCTCGGGTGCCGTTTTTCTATACCTCGTTCGTGAAAGCCATTTGGGTTTGTTTGAAATGAGCATAAATAATGCGCCAGCCACTTCAAACGTTTTTCAATCGCCGACTGCGCCCATTCGTTAGGTGTCTGAAATTTATTTTTGCCATTGAAGAATGAAAAGCTTTTAGGGGAGCTGCTATTCAATACACTGTACGAAACCGGCCTGCGCACTTATCGCATCAAGGAAGGGGTGACAAGAAAAATGACTGGCAATTCGTCTGCTAACAAGCGGAGAGCTAACGCAACAGCACATGCAATGGCGTTGCGTACGTTTGTAGAGTCACGCAAATATTTGCGGTCTTTACCATAGCTGGGAGTCCTAGCTCATCATCCAATGCACATTGGTTACCCTTACATCTTAGCTAAATCAAAATAAACGTTCGTCGATGGGCCTCGAGAATAAAGGCAGAACCTTCTAGACACTTCATCCGACAACCGCATTTTATGGGCGTGTAGAACGCATGCGGGAAGTTATATGTTTATCAGCAATCTGTAACAGCTGAGGTGACATTCCGCCCATTTTGACGGCACCTGCCGACGTCACCCTACGTCACAGTCGGGCGGAATTGAGACTGCTCCCTACTGTGCAGCACCTCGTATGGGTGTGCCCGGATCTTGAAGATGTTCGCGAGCCTCATAGAAGTCCAGTGCCCCGTATCAGTACTGGATAGCGCCACCAAAGCGCGCCAGTATCGTCCGCGTCCTGCATACCCTGTGGAATGTTGCCCGCGAGGCTGGCATTATAAGCCGGAAACAATGTGAGCCCCTCTTCCCTCCCCACCATCCATATAGGCCTCTGAGCCAGTCTCGTCGTAATAAAGTTTCAACTCCTTCTCTAATTAAATTGGGGCCTTGTCAGTTACGGGCGGTTACTTCTCCAAATGGTACTACAGAGAAGGGCCGTCTTTCCCAATATCTCTTTTTTTGGTAGTTAATATTCCTTTTGGCTAAATTGCTAAAGTGAAAAAAGCTGTTTGCATCGAAAAATTTTTATATAGGTAAAAATATTTCCTATAAAGCACCTGTAAAAATGCCATTTATCCCCGGCAAGCTGCTTTGAAAATAGCTGTTGATTGTTGCCCCTCGATTGTAAAATTTGACAACCCGGAAAAAACGCCATAGGAATTTCACAGAACGTGTGATCATTTCATTGAGTACACTGAAATAGAACATTGCACGGCATTCGCAAGTGTAGCTTATTTACATTGTATATCAGAGGTTGGAGAAATATAGAACAGTGTGCTATAAAATTCCAAGATAGCTTTCACTACGTTTCACGTGCGGTCGCTCACTCCCGTTACCTGTTTTGGAACAAGCCTTTCGTTACAACTGGTCGCTGTTCGTTGGCTATGTAGACACTTTTGTAAAGATTGCATTTGTGGTTAATATAGTTCACAATGCTTGTGTCCAGACGTTCCAGCAATTTATGAATTGTTTGTTTTTTACGCCATTTGTCATTGATTTTCATGTTTTACTGCGATGTTACAAAAACTATAGCTCTAGATATCTGCAAGCTCTGTATACGTTTGCCAAAAGCGCCTTCCAGATCACTGAAGACACTTAAAAGACGCCGCTTCACATCATGGTTAATCTAAGTGTGCGCTGGAAATAATTTGAATTCTTACTTCGAAAAGCTTCCCGCAGGCGACCGTTCTACTTAAGGAAGACGAACGCTGGCTTTCCATGCGGCTTCGCATTTCAAGGCAGAATCTAAACCCACATCATCGGCTGTGCCCGTGGTATTTCTGCCTTTTCCACAAACTTTTATCACCATCTGCTGTGCTGTGGCTGCAATTGAAGAATGAGAAAAACAGTACTCATAACGGTTTTTCAAAAGCGTAGGCCATGTTGCGAGTGTCCCCAGGAGGCATGCTGATATTTCTAACAAGAAGATAGCGCCCAAAAACTTAAGGTGTGGTTTACGCAGGGTGTACGACACCGCAAACAGCTGAATGATGGGGCCCTCTGTAGTCGACCTACAATTTTGCGACTGCAATGTTAGCTATCACCAAATGAAAAAGCATTTAAAATAATTTCGTGAATACGTACTTACTAAAAATGTAATGTAATGTGATTGATTGATTGACTTGAGCTGAGTTGAAGTGCACTTTGGATTTAGACTTTGGCAGCTCGAAGTTTTCAGATTGGGAAAGTGGATTTTGGACGTCGGCTTTAACTCAGGTTGTGCGGGCGAAACCTTCACGCATTACCATCTTTCTCTTAATAAAGAGGCTTTAATCTTTTCCTTATACCCTTTGTGTGTATCGATAAACTTCAATGTCTGAGCTAACTCGACAATGTCATTACCCGAAGCATTAAATGCAGGCTGCCACAAAAACTAGTAAATGTCCTTAGACGCACATAATGAAGTAGTTTCCAAGAATACCCTACAAAGCAATGGACGAAGTTGTTGGGTGGCGCAGGAAGCCCGGATATACTTGCGTATTTTTCTTTTGCGCGCAGGTTACACGGAAAAGGCCATAGCACAGTGAAGTTCCTATCCTCCGAATCATCTTGGCTTCGACATGCAGACAAACTGAAATGATGCGCAACGACAGCCCTCGCGGTTGTGTACTGGCGTTTCGCCCAAACGAATATGAGTTCAAGTGGCTACATTTCTCATGAAGGTATCATTCAAATCTCCTTGCGCGTGACAATGAAGCGCAGGATAAAGTTCGCCGGATGGTCTGAATTGAACAATTGCGGGCCAGTAGAACACATTTGCAATGCAGTGTTTGCTTGGGTTTCTTAAACCCCTTCATTAACGAAAGTTGGCTTTCCTGCAGAGTCTTTTGGGGCAACGTCGCCACCAATGAGGCGTACAAAGCTTCGCTTTAAAACATTCAGTTCATCAGGCTTCAGGTGCTGATTATTGTTGGCCCTCCCGGACGTGGGCCTCCTGTAGCCTGCAAACCCCTGGTCCACGCTTGCTGTCCAGGCCCTCTGACAAGGGTAACGGGACTGAGAGGTGGATATTACCCAGCCGGCGCACCAACTGCTCGTTGGATGGTTGAAAATAAGGGGTGAGGAGTAGAGTTTGCTCACACTGCCATACTTTGTAGTACAATGCGGCATGTTGTGGTTAAAAAAATTACATATACCGGAGTGGAGCATCGGAAAATTGCATGAGTATGCTGCTATGGGAGCGGCAATGAATGAAAATTGTTTGTTAACAACGAGAGGTCTGCAAGGCAGCCATACGCATTTCTCAGAACTCCAAATGACAGTGTGAGAAAACGCTGAAACGCTAAATTTCACAATAGACCACCGACACAAACTCCCCAATCTTCGCTAGCAGCACAAAAGTAGGAGTACACGTGCGCAGAAGAGCGGTAGAATCTTCGGCAGGCTACTGGCGCTAGTGCTACGAAAGCAGGGATTCAATAGCCCGTGAGCCGGTGGCCGCAGACTAGCATGGCACCAAAATGTTTCAGGCTTCAGGTTTCTTCGAAACCTGTAACGCTGAAGAGTAGTCGCCGCAACGAAAAGACTGCGAACAGCACAGGCTAGGGCCGATACATCGAACCACTTTAACGTCCTCATGTACACTACAGGGCTGGCAAAACACATTATCGTAAGCAGCCTACTTAGGTCCACTGCAGGACGAGGGCTTTCGCATTAAACTCCTTTTACTTATGTCCTACGTCGCCCGAGTCCATTCTTTGATTCTGAACTTTCTTATTTCGTTCCTTCATCTGGTTAAGGACGTCCCCCTTCTTCTAGACCCGTCTCCGGGTAGCCATTCTCTTATCCTTGTGGTCAACCGGTTTTTATTTCGTCTCACTAGATGGCCTGTCCGAGACTATTCTTTTTCAAAATTCCAACTATGATATCTTCTAACCGCATTTGTTCCCTGATCCAGGAGGCTTGATTCCAGTCGTTGAGCGTTACCCCTATCAACCTTCGTGCGATGCCTCGTTGAGCCAGCCTATGTTTTTGCAGTAGTTAAGAAAGGCGCCAACTTTATGCTCAATCTGTCATCGCTGCCTGCCCGCCCACTGTATGCAATGATTATGCATCCTATATAAAATGTACCAAATAGATATTAACCCATAAAACGTTTCTGGAGCTCTGTAAAAATTCTTGTGGGTCTATTTGGTATGTCCACTAATGGGTATATCCTGAAAATATAGTATTACCGCTACTTACGTGTCTGATAGGCCCTTGCGCCTTTGCACCCCTAAAGTGTACAACCGACGAGATTTACTGCAGTAGCTATTCTGAATGCAACGTTCAGAATCAAGACCAATCCTCTAAAATGGTTGCAAAATTCGTGGTTGCCTTAGCTCGTACAGCCAGATTGGACTGAGTGCGTAGATTGTTGCTGACGGAATTTTAAAAAATTGAAGCCTTATATTAAGAGAAAGATGGTTTAAACGGAAGCTTCTCCCGATGCAACCTGAGTCAAAAGGGAAGTCTAAAATAATAAGTTGTTCGGAGATGTAGGAATGGTGCAATTGCATAGACGTCGCGGCTTCGAAACGCGAGAGGCCCAGGTTCGATTCCCAGAACGGGGAGTGGTTTGTTTCTTATAAAGCGCTTAATCGGCCTTCGATAATCATCATCATCGTTTTGTGAAACCCTTTGTGCAGCGTTAGCTCTCCTGCAGTGCGTATTTACGCGGATGACACCAGCTATGATTGAGGCATCGAAATCTCGCTATTCATAAATAATCTGGAGATAGATTTTCTCTTCCAGGCAACTGCAAACGCGTTCTAAAACTTGCTTTATTCGAAGCTTGTATTGTGTGTCTTTCATTTCGCATAACGGAGTTTTCTATGTTGCCACCGCTACATCACGCATTGTGAATTGCACCTAATGGCCTAACGTATGAGCACACGCACGTAACTTCCTATTGCCTCTAACATCCTATTGCTATCGGCTATGCGTTATCGAATTACGTGCCGGTCACGCAATGTGACGCTAGGACTGGATATATTGGCGACATTTGTTGTAATTGTGGGTCGACCCTTCCCCATTTATGTTTTTGTGAACTCGTTCACGAACTGTACACGATCACCCTCCGAGCATGCGGAAGCAAGGAAGCTCTTGTGAGCCCGTTGATTGAACTGCTTCGGTTCTATATTGGTTGTGACGCGTTGACGTAAAAGTTTCCCGCGCCTAGCGACTTCAATTTAACGCAACGCCAAAGCATCACGTTGGCGTCCTTCCTTTTCGGCGGAATCGACAGTCCCAATATCATAACAAAAATGCCGACTCGTTTCCAATCAACGTGCCCGTACACGAGCATGGTGCGTGGTCTCTTGTAGCGCTGTCCTTTTCTATGGTCCCATAAGACAACATACTCAAAGATAGAGAATGCGAGCACGTGAGATAGACAGTGCTGCAAAAGCAAACACATAAAATAGGCCAACTGCTGGACACAGCGAGCATGGTGGCATGCCGTCGGGTCCTGACCGATGCTCGTCTCGTTGACCGACGCATGCCAACGCTTCTTGGAGGGTTAGTAAAGACGTAAGGTGGCGAGCAGGGAAACGGCGTCAACTGTACCCTATTGCGTCGGCCCGAGCGATGCCTTATCAGTTTCACAGTAATAATTTACTCTCGCACAGTTTTACAGCAGTCTGTAGTCCCTGCTGCGCAGTTATATACGTTATCATGACAACCGAGTAAAGAAGGTTATCCGTGAATCTCACCTTCTCTACTCAGATGCCGCCTCTTCTGTTTAACGACCACCACTTGAGGCATTCGAGTCCCCCCTTGACTAAGCTGTTGTGGGTCCTTTATAAAGGAAACTTAATGATCCCTTCGCAACGAAAATTGCCAGAAGTGCGAAAGCTTTCCCACATCAAAAACGTTTGAAAGGTGCGTCAAAACCTTGGTTAAAAGTGAGTCAAATACTTGCTGAAAGTACGAGAAATCGGTAGTCAAACCTTCAAAATCCCAAATTGTGAACGAAGAACAAACCCGTGAGACCATTTTTCGCGCACTGAGTAAACGTGTCTACGAACATTCTGAATGTACACGTATACGTGGTTTTTAAGATGAAGGTATACTAATGTACTCTTTCTCCATTATCGATGCCCGTATTGTCTTACGTACAACCGTTTCGTTATTTTCAAGTAACCGTTCTGATACCTTGTAAGCCGGGTTTTACGTATACGCCGTGTAGCCCAGAGACGTTATCAGAGTTTTTCGGTCGACCAACCGGTCTATTGGTAAATGCATTAGTGTTCTGACAGAACGGCATCGGTCCCACTAAAAGAGCTTTCGCTTTAATAGCGAACTCACAACCTTCAGCATATATTATTTTCTGTTCTTAAGTAATGCACGCTTCGTTGGTTCCACAAGAAAATTTTATCTAAGAAGGATTACAAAATGGTGCCTAAAGAACTAAATAAAGATAGCAAGCTTTCCCTCGAAATGAAGCTCCAGACATTGGTATCACAAAAAACAAGATACCCAAAGATCAACGACTGCAAATCCCCCGCAACATAAGGGACCTTCAGGTATTCCTGCACGTATGAAAGGGTGCAAGGCTTGGTGAAGGCGTAGCAAGCCAGTGAGAAACGACTCCAGTAATAAACGCGAACGGCAAGACGGCATCCACAAGGCGATGCTTGGTGGCTCTGCTCTTGTGAATTTTTAATGTTCATACCCATCTCGCACTTCTCTAGGCCAGAAATATCGCTGAGATGGCATGTTTACGAGAATAAAGTCTTTAGGCAGGCTTTATTTTTGCGAGCAAAACTGGCGTAATGCAAAACGTTCAAGAACAAGTACATACGGCTGAGTGCTCAGATGTCTACTGGGGAGATCCTTACGAGAGTCTCGAGTCATGCACCCAATTTCTGCTGCGCGTTTAGGGCTTAGAAGGTGGCCTACATGTTCTCTGCGCGACAACAACCCCAGTCCCGCCCGGCTCGTAGGGAGTGGGGATTTTTTGTAACCGGTTCAACAAAAGTTGTATGCCCAGCATTTGAGATACACTGAAACTGGGTCATGCGGGGATAAGGAACCGCGCTTGCACATTTCGGGTCCTGGAAAAGGCTGTCAAGCCGCTCTTACAATCAGCCTGTTTTGGGCGCGGAGAATTCACAAAAGTAAAGAAATGTTCTTGGCTGGAAAATTGTAGCCGCACATCTGACGCAGCCGCTCTGCAGCGACGTCCTGCCTTCATTCGGAAAGCCGCCGACATAATTCTTGTTTTTTAATTGTGGAGGCGTTACTGCTTGACTCAGTTCAAAAATTTGTTCCTAATATTGCGTCCTCTGGTCTCCACTGCTGTACATCACGAAGCAGAGAACAGATAAAGTGTACTTTAGGGAGCCATAAGCCCTCATTTCCCCTCTTTAAAAAGGAAGAATAACATTATAAACGATGCCTCTGGTAACGTTTTGGTTTAAGAAGTGCGCATTGGGCTAACTTCCTGGCAAGGGCGATGCCAGTTTATTCGTGTCAGCAATAGAGCTGGGAACCTCAAGATGAAATTTCCCTGTTTCTGTGATTTCCTTCATAAGTGATTTCTTCCGGCTGTTCCCTGGACATATATTATATTTGAAATATACAATAAATAAATAAATAAATAAATAAATAAATAAATAAATAAATAAATAAATAAATAAATAAATAAATAAATAAATAAATAAATAAATAAATAAATAAATAAATAAATAAATAAGTACGTCAAGTTCTTTTGCACATCAACATACCGTGGAGTGTGTTTTTAGAGAAAAAAACAAATCACAGTATGATGCCAATTCGTATATGTCTGTGAGCTCGGATCTCTGCTTGGGGGCAGCTACTGACAGGTCAAACACCCCACACCACTGCACGGGAAATCATCTTTTTGCACGTTTCAAGCATGCGCGTTCTGAAGTACAAAAAATTGAGAAGTGTAAAAGCATTGGGCTGCGGCATGGAACCGTGCGCACCAAGAGGGAAACAGCAAAGCCGCTAGAGAGTGAGAGGAGGCTTCTGAGAAAGGGCGATGGAGCGCGTTTCGTGAAAAAGAACATTGGCCGCGGATCTGCTCACTTTGTTGAAAATTCAATCTAAAGACGATAGCATCCTGCGCCCCTGCCACGTAAATGCCTGTCTTCTCTTTCCCGCCCATCTGTAACGCTCTTTCACTCCCGTTTTGCTCCTTCCACGCTATGCACGGAGGAGATTTGCGGAAGTCCATTAAAATTTTGTGCGTTGCACTCCTCGTGCGTTATCCATTACAGGCTTCGCTTACTCTTGAACATAGAATGGCGCCGCGTGCATTCTAAGTTCACTCTTCTCGGGCTCTCTTTGTAATTTTGGGTCCAAATATTGTTTTCAACGCGTATTTTTTATTTTCTATCGCAAAAATCCAGCAGCCATGTGCATTTATATTAAAAGAACTATGCAAATACCACTTATGTATTGATGTCTTGGGTGAAATATGCCAATGATTTCTTTTTCCTGAACAATGTTGACAAGAACGAAGTGTGTTTACAGGTGGTTTTGTGCTTGAGATAATTTTGCATGTATAAACCCGTTGTTAACGTATTCGTTACACTTTTTGACCGAGGGCTGAATGCAGGGACAGACAGACAGACAGACAGACAGACAGACAGACAGACAGACAGACAGACAGACAGACAGACAGACAGACAGACAGACAGACAGACAGACACAGACAGACAGACAGACAGACAGACAGAAAACGTTTCTGGTTTCAGTTGCGCAAGACCGAATATCGTCCTTGAAACAGCGCCAGAAGAGAGTAGGCCGTTGCTGCACGTGCGATAAGGGATGCCTTGAGAAGAAAAAGTACAGAGGGGACCGAACCGGACATTTTTGGCGACTGTTAGGGAGTATACCAAGCATTAGAGGGTGCTTTGCAGGCGGCTGTCAAACTTGTTCCTAACGCAGCCGCAGCGTTCAACAGAAAGATCAGCAGCAGAGCAACATGAGTTCCAACTAGCACTCAATTTCACAATCTAAGAGAAGTATGAGCATCCCCCGTAATTTGTTTTCTTTTGAGGGGTGGGGAGGCACCTTGGTTGATTATTTAGAAAGAACTGCATATACAACAAAGGTGAGGGTTCATAGAAGGCTGGAAGCTGCCGATACAAAATAGGACTGTTGTGGATTTTTTTTCTGGCACGACAACTACGTGTACTGACGGATATGACATCATAAAAATATCACTATGCTTGTTCCCTGTCGGCGTATGGCGTGTGAAGCATTGTACGTGTGCGGTCTTTGCAAGTTCATAGCTGGTGCGTGAAGAATTTGGTGAATTGGTTACGCGGGTTGGTCCGTGCATTACAATGCAAAGAACACTGTAGTGGCAAAATGTGCTGTCAGCCAAAGCTTCAGCCGTGTGCGTACACTCAAACACAATGGTGGTCGCTCTCGACTTTGCAAGATCCCCAGATGTGGATGACCAGTTTCGGCCTTCACATTCTTTGTGTCGAATCTTTTGTCAAATCACTTCACATCACATCACATCACTCTTCTCCCCTCGTCTCGTCCGCTGGTCTCCAAAACAGTCCCAAGAGCTCCCTCAATACTTAACTGCTAACAAAAGCAGCTACAGCTAGCTTTCGCGTTCCAATTTTTGGATATCGTAGAAAGTGTTTCACCCACTACCGTGCAACAGGTGCAAGCGCTGAAAACAAACTTCACTTGGATTGGTATGACTTTTTCTGTCGTTCAACAGGGTGCGTGCAGTCAAACTGTCCTTATTTTCAAATCGGAGGACGCGGGCGAAATCGTTTCAACTTATGCGTCTGAGAAAAGTTGGGTTCCAATATCTGCGTTCAAACTCAGCAGGTGGTCTTTTGTTGGTATAGGCGAAAAAAGTACAAAGAGATGTTAAAGATTTTAGTGTAAAAGTTACGTTTTTTTCTTGTTCGTACCGGCTCTTATAAAAAATTCGCATAACAATGGTGAGTTCGATGAATTCTGCATTGGACGAGAACAGGAAGGCCGTTAGGCAGAGGCTCTGTTTCGCGGTAGTTTTCTTCGCTTTTACTTAGACAGCATCGTTCCTCAAGAGCTTTGAGAAGCATGAAGAATAAATCTTTTCCTGGAACAATACTCCTTGCTTCTATTACTTGTCGCCGAAAACAAATGCTAAAGCGTTTTTTTTCCTAAGGCAGTTCGCCAAGAAAACTTTGGAAGCGAAAGCTCCCTCTTCAACTTGTCTTAAATGTCACCCCGTGCTAAAATTCAAATGCCTTCACCCGTATTGAACGCGTATTTTATATGAACGTTTTTTAACGCAGCTATTTTAGCCTCACTGATGGCGGTGTCGAAACCAAAGTGCACTGAGGGGAAGGCAAATTTAATCATTCGGAGGGTAAGATATGATGGTGATGATGACACAAAAAAGAAACGCTTCTCGTAGTCGGAATAGAACCTGGGTCTTCTTGTGTTCTGAAGCCGACGTCTATCCGATTCCGCCATTCCGACCCTGTCGACGACGGGGGGCCCTGCGCTTCCTTGTTACAGATTCATTTGGCGGCGTCTAATTTTGATAAAAAAGAAGAGCTCACCACGTCTCCTTACGGAAGGATACTCGCCGATCTTAGCGCTACTCCATTTACGCCGTCCTATTCTGAAGTAGCTGGGAGGCCGCCTCAGCCCGTGGCGGCGATTCCCCCCCCCCCCCCCCCAACCACTTCTTGGCGATGTGGGAGCAGTCAGCCACAGCGCCACAGACGTTCATCATTCAGCTGTCGCGGAAACAAGTACGCCGCGTCTGGTGCTCGGTACCGACTTCTTCGTGCCCGTCCGTCAAGAGCACATCCTTCCAGCTTCCTCTGGCGCAATCGTTGATGGCGATGTGCTGGCCATCCCGTGTGGCCATCGTTTCCTTTCCCGAGGTCTTGTTGTAGCCGATTGTCTGGTGCGACTTTCCCGAGGGCGCGCCTTGATACCTGTAGCGGTTCTACTTCCGCAAGTCTCTACGATTGGTTGTGTTTCTGCCAACGAGGTGTGCATCCTTCCTTCTGGTACTCCTTCCCCTACATGTGTGGCTTCCGCGCCGATTTCCCCCAAGTCGGCTCTTGCGGTCACCATCAGCCCGGACCTTACCCCATCACAGAAATCCTCAGTACTGGAACTTTTACACCAGCACCGCGCCTCGTTCGACAGCCATTCAACGTTTCTACACCGCACCTTACCACTTGAGAGACGACGGTTGGCATGGCAGTTTATTCCGGCACTCGGGCGAAAGAACCACACAAGCGGTGATGATGATTATTTACAGGTGATGATGACGCCTAGCCCATCGGGGCTAGCAATGATTATAGTGGTTGATTATGAAGAAACGCCGGTAACATAACCCAAAGTACTGGAAGCGTGGTCACAGTACCTCACAAAATATGTACTGGTTGTAGCGATACTTCAAAGAAAAGCAAACCACATCGTACATCGACGTCAAGGTGAACGCTAGATGAGCTATTAGCGAACGAACCGCGATCAACATACAGCAAAAACGAATCAAATTCCGATTTTGGGGTAGTTCTGTCTGTTCTCAGCTCATTTCAAGCTTCATAAAAGTTTATTGAAACGAAAATGGCATTACAGCTGGAGGTCCTGATGTTAAGTAACTGTCAGTGGCGCCTATTACTCAAAATTAATGACATATGGTGCAGACGGAGGCAGAAGAGGAACTGCAGCTTCGTTCGTGCGACACAGGATCTGCTAGTATCTGCGTAGACACATAAATAAAACCTAGCCGAAAGACATGCAGAATGCGTGGAGCTCAGCATAGCACAAACTACTTTCACTGGCCTATGCAAAAATATTCACACGATAAATTGACCCGTGGTGCCGAGTTGCTGTTTCCGTACTGCGTTTCACATCTAACACGGTCCTGTAGTTGAATCAAGCGTTAACCTAGATGGAGATTTATGCGGGCAAGGCAGCAAAAGCGGTGGGAATTTCCCCACCAAGCGACCGCTTCAAACGGCTGGCCGTAAGTGAGGTTTTGGATTGTCTCCTGTTTGCTCACTGCCAGGAATTCTCGGGAGCGTTAGTTTATGCATGCACCTTGGCCGAATATGCTCCGGTTCTTCATTCCCTGTTTTCGTAAGGTAATGGATAAAGAAAGAAGCAACGGCAGTCCCCGGAAGACCAACTCAGGGTTCCAGTGCAGAGAAATGTGGCAACCAGGCCGCCGGCAGCAATGCCCGTGTTCCGATTCCTCCGGGAACTTTCAGGTAGACCGAGTTATCCACAGACCTCCTTTATTCTGTTGTCCCGTGCACAATCCGATTGTTTGGGGACAGCGGATTGCCTCGTTTGCAATTTCAGGTTTTCTGGAAATCTATTCTACGTGTGCCCAGCCCTTCCTATTGCACTGGGGCTCTGGGACCTCGGATGTTACCGGCGCCAAAAAAATATTTGCCTTCGAGCTACAGAACGGTGTCTGCAGATATCTTTTCTATATCTGCCGAAGCACACTATCGCCGACCGTCTCCATAAACACGTGTCGCGAAAGGCCATCGTAACAATGAGAAGCATAACTAATAAAGTCAAAAATAAAGAAATAGGGTGGACGACATAGAGCGCTTTCAAGTTCAACGGCGGATGGAGTTAATATTGGTCAAATGTATTGCTTGACTAAAAAGCTTTGATTTACCATTTCGTAGTGTAATTAAGAGTGATTCATTTACTCAAGGTATACAGTTTATTTGTGTTTTGTCTGTGCCTTACATGGAGGCTCATGCTTGACGACAAAATGTCTGCGGCAGACACACACAGTGTCCGACTCATAACCATTCTAAGCAATTGGTAATACTAGCGAATAGTGACGAACGTAACTATAGCAGGCTCTTGTTCTTACACAAATACAACACTCGAACAACAAGCAAAACCTAATTTTATTTTTAGACATTGTATGTATTGAGGAGTGTAGCATTTTCGCAACAATTGTTCATTTTTTATGCCTCAAATAACAACGTCTGAGGTGCAAGACGATTGCGAGAAATAAGAGGGCTACCAAAGATCAGAAAAATTTCCTCCCATGCCGCAAATTTCCCGTTTAATAATCGGATAGCACGAATATTCCCATTCCGCAGTTTCATTATCCCATTCAACGACCAGATTATAAAAACGCCGAAGGTAGGTTTGCTTTTTACAGCGTTCGTTTTTTGCACTTTGGGAGGCTCTGACAAACGCTCTCATCATAATTTATAATTCAATATAGGAAATCCCCAATATAGGTAAACCCCGAATATCGGAAATCCCCCGACACCGCGAACTTTGCTGGACTTCCATCTTGCCTAGGTGGAAGGTGTCTAATTTTTCTTTATGCGGACGACGTGTTTCGTGTCACTGCTGCCTCCATTTTTTGGTAGTTCTTAAAGGGACACTGAAGTCAATTTGTCAAGCTCCCGTTTTTGCTTGCACTGCGTAGACTGGCTCAAATAAGCACACTTTTCATCGTTTATACGGTTGATAAATCGGTAAATATTTTACAAAGCGCGAAAGAAGAAAAACTACCATGCGCGGTTTTCGGCGGCCGCACCAACTAAGGCTATGACGTTGGGATGAGGGGGCACCGTGATTGGACGATGCCCAAGGGTAGCAATCAAAAAAGTTTCGGTTTCGGTTTCAGTTCTGTAAAACACAACCAATGGCGTTGTTGGATTGGCATTCTCAATATCTCAGTAATCATCGTACCGCGCTTCTGCCATGTTGTCGGCTGTGAAATGCCTAAGATAAGCCTCCCAGGACGGCTTGGAATCCTAGCATTCACTAGCTGAGGCCTATACAGTACATGAACGCCCTCCGCCTGCCCGCAGACGCTCAAATGCCATGCGGTTTTCCTCTATATTTGGATCTTACCTCACTCATGCCTGTATCGTAGATAGCGTGTTCGCACCAGGCCAAGGGTCTGTTGATTCTGGCCTGTGCCCACTGCCCGCAAGCAGTCGGTGCTTATGGCAACAGCACGCCAACGAGAACTCGCTAGCGCGCCAGTGTCAGCCTGCGCGCGTTCTGTGAACTAGTTCGTGGAGCAATGAACGTTGCGGCCCAAAAAAAAGGTCAACTCAGTATAGAAAACATCAGCGGATAACGAAAAAGTTAAGTTATAAAAAAAAGCACGTACCCGCGGGGATTCGAACTTGTGACTTGCAAAACAGTTGTGTTGACATACCTAGCGCTCCAAACCACTCGGTCACGGGCGAGCTTTTTTTTTCTTTAATGCATGGAAATTTTGTAAAACTTCAAAAGACAAGACACTTAACAAACACTAACAGACAGCAAAGGGCAAGGACATCAGTCGAACAAAGATCAAAACTCAGGCAAGCAAACGCACGCATCCAAAACAGGCAGCCACTCTGGTGGATCACTGCGCAGCATAAACGCTCCGCACCAACGCCGCCTGTTCCCTAAAGATGCACTTGGTCGGCCTTGGGGTTTCCGCATGCCGATAAGTCATGCGGCACTTTCAAAAGCTAAACAATCCTAGGAGAACGAAAACGTCATATGGCACCTGATTAACATCTTCAAATGGCAGGAAGCGAATGGTGTACGGGGTGATGTTAATGTCCTTTTTTGGTGTCCGCTGCAAAACATCCCAGAAGAACACAGCGTCCCGGCACAACACAAAACAATGATCAATTGTCTCTGGTTGATTAAAGAGGCGACAATTGTCCGGCCAAGGAATAGACATTCCTTTTTCGCGTAGCCATGTCTTAACTGGGAGTGTGGAAGAATGAAGCTTGAAGAAAAATGTTTTTGCATTTGGCGGGATACACATGCTCATTACGCGTTTTAAAACATTGCTTTTCTGGTGGCCTAAGTAAGGCTGGCGATAAACAGGCACCGGGAATAGACTTTTAATAAGAGTGTTCGTCATAGTTTTCCTTGACATGCACAACAGATATTCTAAGGAAAACCGCGCGGTAAGAAAGTTAAATGACTCCACGACCTCTTTGAGAAATCCCCATGAAGGCTTCTTATTGACTTCGCCCGTACATACAAGCAAAAAAGGCAAATGGAAACTTATGCGCTGCTGAAGTAAAGTTGTTAAAAATGGGTGAGCGCTGCCGACCTTGGAAATATAAGGTATATTATGTATAACCAGTTTACACTTTTATTTAGTTTTAGCATTCCAAGCAGCTTAGGTGACTATTTGTTGTTTTGCGCTCGTGCAGTAAGCATCCCCCAAGTTTCCACAATATCTCACGTCTAGCAATTGCATTTCTTAGACGGAAAAGCGTTCGCAGATGCGTAGTCGTGCTGCTGGCCGCTGTGCTTGTTCGCCCAGCGCAAAAAAGTGCTTCCCGGTCCCTAGTTTTACGCTGTACAGTAAGAATATCAGATGATTTTATTTCCTTAGTACCAATATTGACTTCGCTGACCCTTCTCCAGCCTTCAGGAGGCCTTATATTTTCCTACTGGCGTACCAGTCAGCGAAGCATCGCATGTGCGTTTGTGCAGCGCTTGTTTGAAGCGACCTTGACTTTGAGCTAGATAGTGTACAAACTAACCAAGTAAAGAAAGGCCCATTCTTCCATTCACAAACGTGTCCTCGCCTCGTTTCAACTGAGCGAACAAATTGCGACGACCCGTCGGCGACCGGCGGACGAAACGCTGGGCCGACTGACTCTGTCTGAAGGCCGGGGAGTCGTGAAGTAGCGCAGCCAATTGCGAGCTCGGCTCCTCCCGACGTAAAATGAAAACGCCACAGAAAATGGGGGAGCGTAAATAGAGGAGCTCAACATTTTCGAATTAATTTTTCTACTAAATAATATCGCGTTAACGCGCCCAGAGTGGTCGAAACATGGCCTGGGGACTCCGGACTAGAATTTGCGCTAGTAATCCCGCAATGTTTACATATCACTTCAGTGTCCCTTTAACCTACCTGCTATTAACTGATATTACGTGATTTGTGCAGTTATGTGATATTAAGCATGCGCGGAGTGGCTCGCCTGCTGAGTATAAGAATGCCGACGCAGCAATGCAGAGAAGAAGATGTCTCTCTTCAAGGCAGAAATGTTGCTGGAACTGCACTGCGACGGCTCGCTCGGCTGCCTCGGCGCACTGATGCATATGTAGTATGTGTGTAGTGGTATTGGTATAGGCACACATGAAGGAGGAACATCAGTTGATTGGGCGGCATAACACCTTGTGAAATTCTGGTTTAATTAGGTCAAATATAAACATTTAGCGACGTTTCAAGTTGTTCCCTGGTGGATAGATTTCATTTATCGAATTGTTTGTTTACATTAGGCGTTGGTAGCGTTGCTTATGTATGGGACTGGCCTCGGCATTCGGAATTCGTGGTAATAAAGCTGTGTATCTTAGGCAGGAATGATGTTTGGGATAGGTGAGTGTCTTTTTTATTCGTGATAGCATAACCACATTTAACACTCTGAAAATTGATTTGATTGATTGTGGGGTTTAACGCGCCGACGCAACGCAGGCGACGCAACGCAACACTCTGAAAACCTTGCTAAAAGAGTAATAAGCGAAAATCTGCAAGGTACCGCACCCCTGTTTTTGAACTAATTTCTAATTCCTGAGGTAAAACAGTGAAATATTTTTTTATTCGGCAGGACTGCTATTAGAGCACTGAATATATTGCTTAGCTGCGGCTGCGCTATTCGATAGCAAGATTAGTTTAATATCAAAATATTCGAATTTGGGTAGCTGGCTTTGGTGATCTAGAATTTTGAATACTTAAAATAGCTTACTTCTCTAGCCACACGTTATTCTTGATGCTAATATGTCAGGTTAAGGGATATCGGTTTTATTAGGGCTAATAGAGAGCGGTATTAGAATACCACATCAGGCAGTTCCTTTAATTTCATTTATTTGCGACAGAAGCTGAAACAAAAACGGTGTTACGTTCCAAAAAAACTCTTACTACTCTCCTCCAGTTTGGTTAATAAAAGCTGAGTTTAGTTGTAATTTGCCGTCCTATAGGGTTTATTGGCCTGTACAATGTATGGATTTGGCATTTTATGGCGAGGCGGGATTTTGTCCGTAGGTGTCCACTGTTGTACAGAACCCTTGAGGAGTGACCGCTTGATAGAAATTACAAGTCACAAGTTTTTCAGGCCATTTTCGGAAACAATTCAGGGAAATACGAATGGGCCACATCCATTGAATAAGTTAATCTTGCTTTGTAAGGTTGGTTGATTGTTGCGCGTTCTCTTGTTGCCCCACCTTGGCAGTAACATCCCAGATCGCTACCCCACCGGTAGCTTTTCAGGTTTATTCAACCTTGAATATTCTGAGCAGCGAACCTGCTTGAGTGATGTTAAAATTAACGCAGTGCTAGAAGGTGGAGATTTTATTTCAACGCTTTTGAATTGCTCGTGGAAACAAGAAAACATGCAAGCAGGCTGGAGTTTTTTTGGCCGCGTAAAACTTGGTCGGCACACCTTTAATTGCAAAGCTCATTGCTTGGCTCCTCTTAATTAATTTGCTGCAAACAAAAGAAAATGATATTTAATTGAAATTTGCAGCGCAGCCTGTCTGTAATATTTGGCTTTTTAACATTTACTTCTAGAAAGACGAGAGGGATAAGAGGTGCCTTTTTAAAGGCCTAAGATACAATTTTAGTGGAGAAGGTTTTTGAGGCATGGCCTGCATGATTGCCTAATACCAGGGGAAAAGTAATACGCAAAACAGTTATTATCTCGAAAAGCGCTCCCACATTTTAACTAAAACGGTGTATTGATTAAGGACATTATTTCGGCGCTGTGAATTTGACAAACCGGGCCGCGCCGTTATTCAGACAAAATTTAGCTGGAAAGAAGTGCCCGAATTATGTAAAGAAGAGTGAGCTCCCACTCCTGTTTTCCAACGTTGCGTAGAATAAAAGTTTCAACACTGTTCACTGTATTCTGAGTTACTAATGCCTAAAACAAGTAAGCTGTCACTGAAATATCACACGTACGATCGTGCGGAATCAAAACTATCGCAGTAATACCATCCAGAGTAACACAAGTACTTTTTTCGTCCAGTGACCTGAGTTTGTACTCAGGCAAAGTTTATATTGCTTTCTGGGGACTTGAAGCCACTTTAAAAACCTTCTTATTAAAAATGCGATACTTATATTTTCCTTGACTACATCTTATCCAGCACTGCTTATCCTTGTTTGTGCTAGTGGGCTCGTGAATGGGGCTGTGTTATTTGGCACGCAATGTTGTAGACTATGCCATATTCTATTTATGTGTTTGTAGCTAAGCCTCCCTAAATATACAGAAAGAAAATGCGCGTTCAAGCTTGTTTGATTCATACTGCGTCCTTTGAAAGTATTTCTTTTCGCGCATAAAATACAAAATTTAGGATATGGCTTGACGCGTATTCCCTGCTCTAACGACAACTTTTGTTGCGTAATAAGTCGCTGGAATTTAATTTATTAAAACATTTTTAAAAGCATTTAGCCTGCTTAATATTGTTTAAAAACTTTACGAAACAGACGAATTGCGAAATCCGGGTCCCTGCTGCAGAAAACGTTTATTGTCGATAAGAGCCTCTATTCAGACGCCAGACACCCCAGGCTGTAAAAAAAGTTCCTACGAATGCTGTAAAGAAATTCCCACGCCGTTTAAGAAATTTGGGTCAAGAAATCACTGCAATCGGCCTATGCTTTGAAAAGTGTTTTTTGATGTTGTGCCCTCCCAGCACGAACGGTCTCTTCTGGAGCCCATCGCGCCCTAATACCTAAAGAATTCACCGATTCCTTCGAGAGGTCTGTGCTTACGGAAAACACACGTGCTCTCTCAACGGATTGAACGCGAATTATGTGAATGCAGGAGAATTTAGGTGGAATAACAAACCTCCACACTATTTATCGTGTCAGCTTCGAAGGAGGGGAAGTGCGTTAGAGGTGGGCGGAGGTGAAAGGAGAGGGCGTTAATAATTTCAAAACAGCCTTCACCCGCAAACTACAAACTATCATGATTTCTTTCCTGCACATGATGAGTCCACGCCTGGTCAATCATATTTCGTGTCGTGCAGTTGGTGGCTTCGCTATCCAACCACGTTCACATCATCGTTTGGCGGCAATTCGTAAGGACGATATTTCTTGTTCGGCTACCCAACACGAAAAAGTACCAGAATATTTTTATTATAACCATTTTGGATGCTTTTTACAACAGGGAACGAGAAAAAACGGAAAGATTTAAAAGGCAGCATCAAAGAGGTTCACTCTCTCTCGAAAAATGGCGCGCAGGCAGTGTGAACAGGGGAAATTGAATTGAACAACGCTTCATCGTGGTAGTTGAAAGACACAATTAAAATAATATGACTGGCGGGAGGGGGAGAAAACAGGAGTGGTTACGTGGCAGGGATGACTGAAGCATTGTTTTGCAACAATTGACGGCATTATAGGAATAAAACCCCGAAATTTGAAGTCTGTACGTTCATCAGTTTCGGGCGGATGGTGATTGGTCAGTCAGTCAGTCAGTCAGTCAGTCAGTCAGTCAGTCAGTCAGTCAGTCAGTCAGTCAGTCTGTCTGTCTGTCTGTCTGTCTGTCTGTCTGTCTGTCTGTCTGTCTGTCTGTCTGTCTGTCTGTCTGTCTGTCTGTCTGTCTGTCTGTCTGTCTGTCTGTCCGAATCAAGGCGGTACAGCTCTAAGGAGAATCACCAGGCGCAATGGCATGCCCACCAAACACATAATCTTGATGTTCAACCGCTACATACTTCCTGGATATATCAATTAAGGTTTTGTTGCATGCGCAGTACACCCCTACATACCTAACCCGTGTCGATCTTTTAAGTGCCAGCGGTTTGGGCAAGGCCCAAACTGCTGCCGAGGCAGGAAGACCGGCGCGAAATGCGCCGTTGAAGACCACCTTACTAAAATATGTGTCAATGAGATGGGTACATCCTCTTTAGTTATTAGGGGACTCCACCTGGAGCTGGCTCGGACCAAAGATGAGTGGCTTATATGTGGGAATACCACGGGCAATCGTGGCAAAACCTCTAGTGGAGCCAAAAAGGTGTTTCTTTCAACCCGCCTCCTTGATTATTCATAGAAGAATTGGATACTAGTTATTTAATACAAATAAAACATACCAAGAACAAAGGTTTGCCCAAAACTGGCCGTTGTAAGCACTCGACGGTAACATCCAAGAATGAGAACCTTCGAATCAGAAGATTCCAGGGTTCTGGCATATTAAATGCCATGATTGGCCCATTCACGGGTCTTACAATGTTAAAAGTATGGATTGGGGAAAGCTGGTAACGATAGTTCAAGCGGTGGGTCTGAACAAAGATCAGCCATTTCAATTATTCGAGAAACAGCGTCGCACAAAGCAAAATGTGTTTGAAGCAGAAAAATTATTACTGCAAAACACCGTAGAACTGGCCGAATCGAAGCTGCGGCTCGTGCAAAAGAGTTGCAAAGACGCAGAGAGCATTGAACTCACCGCGCGTTAGATGAAACGTACGCGTATCGCAGAGAGCGATGAGTTCGTAAGAAAAATTGAGAAAACAAAAACAGTTCTCAGAAGCTAACCGCAGAGGTGAAAGCCCCGTTAGAAGCGCGAGACAGTAAATATGGTGGTTGAAGTACGGCGTTAGTTAAGCCGCGTTAGCTCAACCAGTCGCATGAAGGTCAGCATGCTGAGAATACACATGGGATGGGAAGGCTGATGGCCTTGATAGACCTGAATTGTGTGCTTTACAGGTATCTGAAAGACTCGTAACTGAGACTGAGGTGTATGTCACTGCATATGCTTGTGGAAATAGTACCACGCCGGAAGACTTTACGGAGGGGCTTGCTTTTAAAATTTTCTATGGCTATCTTGAGGAGGAACTTGGTGTCTGAATGTCGTGCCAAATCGTTAGACAATCAAGCGGAGTGCCCAGGGTCAGAGACTATTTCAGCGGCAAAAAGACAACAGTAAAGTACCATTTTTTCTGACCAAGCAGGGCAGCGCCCTGAGACCGAGCCCTCCATTGTCGTCCAAGAGCTCCGAGTTGGGGAGTTTGACAGGAATTCAACGCAAGAACCACTGATCAAATTAAAAAAAGGCGTGCAAGCACTAGTAAGCAAGTTCGGAAGCATGACTATGAACGAAATGGTCAACTTTTTGAAAGGATCGCTAAAAGCAAGAAGAGAAAAAGTGGCCCAGATGTATTCCGGATAGAGCACAGAAGCATGCCATTGGAAAAATACCGTTAAGCAAGTCCTCAGGCTGTAGATGTGTGGGTGAAGAAACGGGGACACGTTGCGAAAACCGAAGTGACAGTGTAGCCAAAGGTTCTGAATGGACGCTGCGCAAAAAAGTTCAAATGAAGCCCAGGGCCCGTAGTATTCGGATACAAACATGGTGACAGCTTTGTTGGGAAAATAATCATTGTGCCTTTTATTTTGGCGGGAATATGGTATTACATTAAGGAAGAGAATAAATGGCTCGTCTTTTGAACCTCACGCCAAACACTCACGAGGTTCGGATGGGAACTGCAACGAGGAAAAGAACGAAGGACCAATGCACGTGCAACCCTGGAAATTGGTTTTTCTTTAAAAATAATGTGGCTTTTAGCCCCGTTCATTCAAGTTATATTAGCTTTGAACCTGCCATAACCTTGCTAGAGAGGGTATCGTCCCCTACTTTATTTTTCTTTTTTACTTGGGGTGATAAGAGGGAAATACGTGGTTTTTACAAGGATTTTAAAAGGACACCGATTGTGGAAGGCTTTTTGGTTTTTTGAACTTGGGGAAATTACATGCTCGCTGGCATAAACGCACGATCGTCCGTGGAATTTCTCGGTCACCAGTAGATTCTTAAGCTTAGATTTCCCACAATCATGTCAAAACGCCGTAGACTTCAGAAAAAAAAAAAGCATAACGTTACCGTAATTTTACAATGCCAAAATGTTTCCTCAATAATCAGGGGTTTTCAATACAGACATTTTGCTTCTTAGCGCACTTGTTCTACACTTTAAACATTCTACCAACCAGATATATACAGGCTGATCAAAGTTACGTCGATAGGCCTTTTTTTTTAAATTAGGCGCTTAGATTTACGTGAAGAGAACCTCTACAGTGACGTTGAGCGCCCAGGGGGACACATAATTAGGAGGTAAATACTGACGTAGGTAGCGGAATAACTAAAATTGATTAACGAACTTTTTCGTGGATTGAGTAACCAGGCATGTTCGTATTGAAAAGTTAAACGCAAACGTGTTTCTACGCCGTTTAATTCGCAGCATTCTTCTAGTGCGTTCAAACTCCGAAATATCGAACTGCGAAGTTTGATTGCCGCTCGCATGATTACGCATGCAAGACCGGCGGATAGCTTCTCTCTTTTGTTCTGTGTTTCGATAGCAGTTCCGAGTACTGCCAATTGCGCTCACGCCAGCCAAGACTGAATGGGTGCCAGTTGCTACTTTTTTCTAAGCCTCCACCCCATTGTACAACTAAACAGCGTACACATCAGGCACGACACAGACGGTAGGAGCTTTGCGCCGGTTCAGACTGTCTGGCATGTGTAATCATGCGAACGGCAATTAAATTTCGCAGTTTTATATCTCGAAGTACGAATGCGCTACAAGAATTCTGCCAAATGAAACGGAGTAGAAACACGATTGTGTCCAACTTTCCAATACAAACATGCCTAGTTACTGCAACCACTAAAAAGTTAATTATTCATTTTTCTTAACTAAGCCATTAAACTCAACAATTACCTCTAATTATGTGCCCCCTGTACACATAACGTCAATGTAGAGGTGGTAAGGAAAGGAAAGGAATTTATTTGTCCTGAGTCTTTACAGGAACGGGAGCAGAGGCTATAGGCTTTGCAGACTGACAAGGGTCTCTGCACCTAACTACATTGGACAAACAGGGCACTTATTAACAACAATGAAATATGATATCGCAGCATTTCACTCAATAACACACACAATAAAAATTCACACAATTACACAGTAGAAAACATAGAATTTCACTTAACAAAGAGAAAAACGTCACTCATATACTTTTAAAAACTCGCACAATTGCAGAGTAGAAGTTCACAACAAACATAACATAGGCATTCACATAACAGTTTATCACACAGTTCACATTAATCCGATATCTTTATGTAAACCTAAGCGCCTAATTAAAAAGAAACCTTTTGACCTAACTCTGATCACCCTGTATACATATATAGCTTCGAAAACTGCCAGCCTGTGTCTATAACCGATGTCAGAAAGTCGTCTGGAAGAATAGTGCAAGAAAATCGCATTTTAACGCCATTTTCTCTTTTAAAAGCACCTAAATAAACCAGAAGAATTCAGGGCATTGCCTGCTCATTCGGGGTTTCAATCTGGTAACGTATTTAACAATTTGTAAGCTCGCTCCAGCGTCCGTTTAGAGGTGAAGCATGAAACACGGTTCTGAGCATTCGCCGCCATCTTGAATTTACTGACAAAGCAAGACTGCTTAGTTCCGACATCCTATTCTTAAATAACGCGATAAACCTGCGTCTGGTGTGATAATATAGCTTCTTCTTCCTACAATACAGTTATGCCAAACGCCACACCAGCTGCAGGTTGGAGAACTAACTGTTCATGATGTTTTTGGTGGACGACTTCTCGAAATACTGGTGCGAAGGAGGCGAAATTTAATCGTGGCAAGAACGCGAAGTGAGAGGACCCTGCTTAAGAAAAATTAAAGCCCTTTTACTCAATGTGAAAGTTGTCGGAAGTTATCCGCTCACTGCTGCCACCCAATTCATTGCAAATTTCCCGCCTTCGCAGTGCTGGCGTGGCCCCTATCTGAAACTGCGCCAGCGGGTGTCTTATCTTTCTGTGGTTGCTTTAATTTTTTATGGTGGAGCTGTTTTGCGTCATTTCAAATGCGCCATTTTTTTCTTGCGGGGCTGGGGTCTTTCTGCAGCATTTCGAACGCGCCATTCTTTTCTTGCGCGGCTTTGGCCTTTCTGCGGCATTTTGAACCCGCAATGTTTTGTTTCTTGCGCGGCCGCTTTTTTCGATTACTATCGTAAAAACTATCCCAACGAGCGTTCCTAACAAAATGAACGAGGGGGCCACCGGTTATACACACAAATTTTGCCTGAAATGTACCTGCAGTTTTCAGATGCGAAGCATGTCTTGCTCGGGTGGATGTACCGCGTCCGTGCCCCGTTCGCAGCGCCTCTGATGATGATTGTGGCAGGATGCCCCTAGGGATTGGCTAACCAAAGCATCGATCACGGCATAGCTTCGCGTTCAACCACCGCCGTCATCTTCCCGTAGGGGAACCGTTGAAGAAGAAGAAGGAGAAGAAGATCTACGAAGAGGAGGGTGTGTACGTTGCTCTCAGCCGGTGTCCCAACGTCAACAACCTTTACCTTACCAACGCTGACGGAGACTACCAATTCTACCACAGAGACGACAACATCGACAAGAACATGATTGACGAGTGTCGGCGCCTCGAGAACCATCCGCTACTCACCGTCATACAACAGCACTTAGGTGCCTTTGCCACCGGTGTGGACCCGGACGCGGAATTCCCTCTGGCGCTACTAAACACCAGATCACTCAACGTAACGGCAACAAAATGAAATCACACGGAACCCCCATGATGCTTCGCATCCTCATCAGGGTTCCCCACGGGAAGATGGTGTAATTTCTTTGCGCTAACCAACGGGGAGATATGACAATCGCCAGCGATTCACAAGGTTCGAACGGTTATGACTATATAAACCGCGTGGTTTTTCGAAGCCACAGCGTGACTACCTGACGCTGGTACAGAAGGCTCTCCTTGGGTCCGTTATCTCGCTGAGCCGCCTGATTCTGGCCGTCGCATCGACCAGTAGCGAGCTAAGACGACAATGTGAGCCCATAAAGGGCTCTGCACTTAAAACATGTCTCACGGAGCCGCCGGGTGCAAAATTTGATGCTGCTACACTGAGCTCGTAATAAGCTCCCGCATGGTAGCCCTTCCGGAACTCAGTGAAACAGGCAATGCTTCATCATTGAAAAGTAACAACAACCAGGCTAGAGCTCCAAACTTCAATAGTCATTGTTATTTACAACGTTAGAGATATTACTGACATGAACATCTCTTCTTCTTTTCTTCGTATTAATGGCGGATTTCTTTGAAAATAAAATCCGAGAATGTGTCTTGAGGGCATAAGGGAACAATTTGAGAAGCTGCCATTTACTTCTGTTTCTCGTCGCCAACAACATCACTGCAATGTCTTTACTTCAATGCAAAACATCAAACCTTCGCAACACACTACTTATGCGTGTTGCGTTTGGAAGGGCCGAGCAGTAATAAGATGCCAAGCGGTATTGCTGAATAGAAATCTTAGGAACCCACGCTTCACGTATGACGTCAGCATTTTGAAGGTAGCGTACCGAGCACGGAGTGGTACCGAGTTTCTTCCGGTGGGGCAGATTCACTGAAAGGTCGCTACTTTGGTGGGAATTCTCGAAGACTACGCAAATAATTGTCCCAAGCACAAGTACACTATCTGTCGGAAACTACCAGATGGCACCCTTGCTTAGGTATTTTGAAACGTAGCGCATTCTGATAGTTCCTTTGCACTTAACGAACTCGCAGTGGCTGCGAGTGCCACCCCCGGGTACCTTTTAAAACTGTGTAGTCCAATTCTCCTCCCAACGTAGACTACATATAAACATATAAACGCCTAGCGTTTTCCGGCAACTAACGTGCGTTTTATGACGTTTTGGTCATCCGGGCTTTTTATGTTGCAATATGGGGCCAAACATTACTAGCGCCATCTATGCGCATTTCACAACAGCGAATTTGAAGGATAAGTATACATAGCACTGCTTTCTCCAACAACTTCTACTGATGCATGGTTCGTGTTTGGAAACACTGCTTAGCGTAATATTTTATTGGGATGAAACGTCGGGTCAGGCCCCCTTTCAAACCCGGCAAAGTTCCCCGGTGAGATCGTTTTGCGTTCGACGTTAAAAGCACGTAGTCGAATGCAAAGTTAGCCCAATGGTTTTGTCATCACTGTTGGCTTGAAGGGACCAAATGATAAAAAAAAGATATTGTCTAATCGGCATCTGAGGCTTTGCATTATATAATATCCCATTATTTGTCCCCGTCTAGATGATCATGTAAAAAGAGTCCTCTTAAAGGTCGGTGAAGAGAAATAAATTGCCCCTCCATTTGCGAAACCCGATACCAGTGGCAGATATTTTCTATTTAATTTTTTATACGCTAGTAGGGCAATTACACTCTTTCTTTTGGCGTGCTCTGTCGACAGTAATGGCGCACTGGACTATAAAGAGTAGGCTCAGCATCAGATTTCAATTCTTCGATAGAAAGCAGTTTTGGTCGGATTACATGCCACTTTCTCACCAACGTCACGAAAGTGGCATAACTGGCGTACATTTCATAAAAAGAACTTAATGTAAATTTCCCTGCCCCGGCTGGTATTTCTTCACAATTATCTTTGTCTTGAGTATTTATCCAGCTATACAATGAAGGATATTATTTGTGCCGCAACGATGACGTATGGATAAAAATGACTACACTATATTACTTATCGTCCAGCGGGTATAATTCCAGAATTCTTTCTACCTTGGCGTATAGCACAAAACAGAAAAACTTGCCGTTTTAATTTTTCGCATTTTTATGCGCAGCCATTGCAAGCGAATTGCCGACCTGGGACCAAGAGCCAGAGTTTACGCACCAATGAGCTAATACACCTATGTGGTCCCCCGGCGTTGCTCAGTGAAAACGTAACGTACGTGTAGCAAAGCGCTGAGAAATTTAACTATTGAAATATCCCCTACGACAAATTTCATGCGATTTATGTGCCCTACAATCATAGATGCGGAAAAGCAGTCCTAAAAGGCAGCATTCGTACGAAGGGAAGACAGCGTGCAGTCCGCGCTTCGTAACCACGCGAACTTATTTACACCACGCAATTAATATTAACGTAATTACTTGCACCTCCATCACGAAGCGAAATCTGTCCGTAAGTAGCAGGGCATTCCAGACTGGACAAGATGCACGAACGGTGTAATTTCATTCGCTTGAACGTTAACATCAGAGCAGGAGTTGCCCTCAAGGAAGACATGTTTGCCAAGAGGAGGGAATACCACATGTGCCATTCGCCCCATCAGGGGGGAAACCACCAGAGGACAGCACTGGGGTTATTACAGTGACCAGCTCACTTGCAGGCCTTTCAGGGTACCGCCTGCTGCGGAAGTTCCGGGACTCACGCTGGAGAGGAAAAACAATGTTCCTACGATCGTCAAGACTCTGGAGGAGTAGGCATCAGCTCTACCGGGTGCGTCTAAAGGTAACATTATGATCCTCGAGACCTTCCGATGCAACAGATACAGAAAAAAATCAAACCCTCTTTCTAATAGAAAAATTACTTAAAAGTGAAGCTCTCTCCCATGCAACTCGAATAAAGTCAAAATCCGAAATCCAAACTGCGACGACCTTGTGGGAATGGCGCAATCGGATCACAGTCGGCTTCACAACGCGAAGGACCCAGGTTCGATTTCCACCACGGCACTTGGTGTGCTTTTGCGGAAACCCATGTACATCATCCACTCACCCGCCGCGGTGGCTCAGTGGCTAAGGCGTTGCGCTGCTGAGCACGAGGTCGCGGGTTCGATTCCCGGCCGCGGCGGCCGCTTTTCTGATGGAGGCGAAAAGCAAAAACGCCCGTGTGTTCGAGATTTCGGCGCACGTTAAAGATCCCCAGGTGGTCAAAATTAATCCGGAGCCCTCCACTACGGCGCGCCTCATCGCCTGCGTTGCGTTGGCGCGTTAAACCCTACAATCAATCAATTACATCATCCACTCTCCCATTTTGCAAAGCTGGCTTTTCTACGTCGCGTACGGTCGCCCTCAGTGAGGGAAAGATAGCTTCGCTTTAAAATGGATGACGACGACACCAACTGTTTCACTTTCCTTTTCCAGCCCTGACAAGGCGTGGAGTTCCCGTTCTTCAAAACAGAGAATACCCATCAACATTCGGTTAAATTGCAGATCCCCAGAATATTTCTGATATTTCACACCTTTCGCTTTCAAGTGCATTTCGTTTCCCGAAACTGCACATCAGCCATTTCTAGTAGCTGCCTTTGAGTTAATACAGTTTTTGTAGAAGAAGCAAAGTCCAGAGACCAAGAATAAAGGCGGCGACCAGCAAATGGCGAGAAGGGCTATGAACAGAACAATTTGTACACAAAAAAAGCGGAAAAGCAAATGTTGCAGCAACTACGAACGAAGTTGATGGAGCGGAAGAACAAAGACCGAAAGCCGGGGGGTAATTGAGAATTTCTGGGATGATTTAAAACTACAGCTTTCTTCTCGCATCATTTACAACCAGTTTATGTTCTCTCGGGTCGAATCTCTTCGATGTTTTCTCAGGCGCAGGAATCCAGATTTTTTTTTTTTTTATGCTAAATACTGTGTAAAGTAGTATTTCAGCAGCATGGTTCATACAGAGGTGAAGATGCCAACATAGAATATTGCCAATGGAGTCGCTTTTCGTGCGTGACGATGCTGGTGTTCCTTCCGTTCGGTTCTTTCCCCCGGAAAAATTGGAACAGAAAAGATTACTTATGGTCTGGAAAGCACATAATTATTCGTATTTCCGGTGTTATAGGTGTTGCTTCGACTTCATTGAAAGTTTTTGTTTAGAAGACAAGCAAATTTTTGTCTGTATTTTGCATATCCTTTCCAGGTAAGGATGTCATGTTCTTTCATCAAGTTGGTTGGCGAGTCCAGCGAGCGATGTTTCGAAGAAATGAAGCCATGATATATATGTCTTGTGTCCCAGCCTTGGACAGAAGTGCATACGAGTAATACAATTACTGAATAATGAGTTATAAAGGCTCATTTATGTCTGAATTAGAAAATATCTTTTATATAATCTCATAAATACAAGCCCTTCAAAAAAGCTCCCAGTTGGTAAACACAAAAAATGGACAACTGAATGATTACACACAGAGCGCTGTTCCGGTATAATCCAACATCGTTAAACAAGACGTCAGGTATTCAATTGTTTGAGAGAAGTTTATTTATTTATTTATTTATTTATTTATTTATTTATTTATTTATTTATTTATTTATTTATTTATTTATTTATTTATTTATTTATTTATTTATTTATTTATTTATTTATTTATTTACTATAAACACTCGGCGACAGTGCTGGGCCTTCTCTGGTGTTGGACTGTGAACACGAGAATTATAGTGCATACAAACAGACAACGTAAAAGTCTTTGAACCAGTAATATGTAACAAGCTGCGTAGAAATAAATTTAGAGTAATATATAAACCTGGAGAGTCGGCAAATGCAAAAACACTTTGCTGAACAACAAGAGTTACGAGGTCGTGGTACGGACCTCCAGATCCGCATACTCACACAAACAGGGACTGAACAGCGACCATAGTTTAGTCATGTGTCGTTTTAATGCGGTATCATCATTCTACCGCGTCATGCGGGCGGGTGTTCTGTTACGTGAAACGCTCCCATAACAAGTATTAAAAAAAATATTGGTCCAACTTTTACCTAGAAATTGAACTTGGTATCTACATAACGTAAATTCGAGAGCCAATTCCAGGGCCGTAGATAATACAGCTCCAACGCCTCCTATTTCTTCGTGCCGGCTTTCAACACCAAGACAGGACAGGTGCAAGATATTACCTAACGCGAGAGATGAGAAAGACCCGAGGAGCTTTTCTTAGGGTAGCAGGAATCGAAGGGACCGTGTTATCGGTGCAAAGAACATGAGATCGACTGCGACATCGGTTCCATTTCTTCTCTATGCGTGCTTGCTCAATAACGTCCACAGACGGCACAACAAAACAGATAGGCGCAAACTAATAAAAATAAAAACAGGAGGAGAAAAATGACAGTCAGCTTTCTCGAGATCGTGTCGTCGATGGCGCAGAGTCTATGTCCCGGGCAAAGTCGGGAGTCACGTACCAACACTCTCCACAAATGGTGTGCCGACGATGGTGTGAGCGAGAAGACCTCTCGTAACCCTGCGAGAAAACGCGATGGCCCCTTTTGCCGTCCACCTCCGAAGCGTGTGGATCGGGCTTCGGCTCACAGCGTTTCAGGAGTTCGGGGTACAAAAGCGACACCATGGAGCCTCTCCCGTTGTCCCCTATACCGGAAGCATATATAAGTAAACAGCGCACGGATGAAAAAGGAACAAATAAATACGCTGTCACGTTGTCCCCGACGAATCCCTGGAAAAGAAAAACAAAGAGATGAAAGTAAAACGCCGAAATAAAATGTACACTGTAGAGTCAGTCTTCTTTCCTTCCTTCCTTCCTGCCTTTTTTCATTTTTCTTTCTATGTTTCTCCCTTTCTTTTTATCTTTCTTCCTTCTCTCTCCTTTTTTCTCTCCTTTCTTGTTCCTATTCTCCTACTTTTTCTTTTACTCCATCGTTCTTTCCTACTTTCTTTCTTTTTTTCTTTTTCTTTCTTTCTTTCTTCCTCCCTTCCTTCTTTTTTGCTTTCTTCCTTCCCTCTTTCTTTCTTTCACTCTTTCTTACATTCTTTCCTTTTTTCTGCGCATATAGCATCCTGTCATCTTCGTTGTCGTTTTCTTTCCGGCGAAACTGACTCAGAGGTAAAAGAAAGCATAGGTGAGGTAAGCAGCAGAACAGCTGTGTACGTTCTGCAGCCACTCGGCAAATCACCTGCTGAAACGAAGAACAAGTCTCGTCTTCACGGTACCGCTTCGCCCGGTCAATCTCTCTATGCCATAGAGAGACGTAAAAAGGAGTATCTTTCACTGCTTCTGTATAAACTATTGTTTGCCCGAACGCCACGTGATTTCGTACGCATGGCTGAGCTCTCGGAGTGACCGCTTGTTCCTCTGTTAGGGCCCCTTTACGGCTTTTTTATCGTTTTGTTGAGAAACGACATGCTTTTTGAAGAGGAGGAGCAGGAATAAACTTTTATTGTGCAGCAAAGTCCTGATGTCAGAGGCACCCACGGGGTGAGAGCAGACCTCTGTCCCGGTCTTGGAGTCTATCGGCATTCTTCGTTCGCACCACCAACGTTTGCTGGTCAGAGAGGTCAGGGCTGGTCAGTATCTCCACCCACTGCTGAAAGGTAGATACGCATTTAGATACCCAGCGAAGCACATTTGAACGTGGGTGTTCTTTTCTGCATGCACTGTGGCAATCGGAAATGCATGCATTGTCTTATGCTGTAATGCTTTATTGTGTAATATTGTATTTATCTTTCGACGTTACTACCCACGGAACATAGGTGCACCTAAACAAAGCTACTACAAAACTGTTTATAGGGAGTAAAGGATCAATATCAATGTAAGATACTTTATTTATGGTCCTTCACGGATGAACAAAAACAGATACACTTTACGTAGCTTCTATATTATTGTGTGTTTTTTTTTAATTCAGTTCAAACTTTGTTGTATTATAAAGATGGTTCACAGCGTGGGAATTATTTCAGAGTCCAGCTTACACACATTACCCGTTTGTATTACTACATGCAAACTATTATCTGCAACGAAAAGGGTGTCACCGGAATATTTTTACATTCTTTCGACGTTCTTTAACGCGGGCAGAAATATTCTCCACCCACGTGTTTTGCACTCTACCTTCGTTCTGTTAAGTGACCCCGTTTTTAGTCTGGCCCTGGAGCTGGTATCTTTCGTAACGAGAAATGATTTTTGGGGTCTCAACAGACGAAACAAAGATAGCAAGGCTAGTGTGCCTCTGCTCTAAAGCGACTCATTTTAATTACTGCAATAGCCACAGCATTAGTTTCCGGGACTCATCAAAGTTCGGCCTCCATTCGATCATAAACTAACTTGTTCCCACCAATTCTTTCTTCCCTCGCTTGAGCCTATGTTTCTCTATGGTGCCAAACCTTTTCCAAACAATTTTTCATCTAGTAAGGTTTCGTAGTTATTCTAGCCACACGTGCACAACATTGTGAAAGAGTTTATTGAGACACTTAAAACTACTTAAGTGTAATTTAGGTTAAAGCCTCATGGCTCTTCATATCCGGGTGGCCTTGGCGTGACATTCTTGGACGATGGACGTCATTCGCCAATGAAAGCATTGAAAAACAGACCGTCTCTCTGCTGCCTTCGCTGTTGCTGGCGTGCGGGGTGCAGCGCGGACGTGTCTTGAAGGGCAATTTTCCCGCCACAGCTACCCCAGAATTAGAGTTCCCGGTGGCTGGGGAGAATATGTTCCACTGACGTACTGTTACGTTCACTAGCCTTGCGAGTATGACGTCAGCACCACACCCCCCCAAGCTACCAATTGTTCCACCGCTGGCAGCATGCTGATATTGCCTAGTAGTAGCGCACTCAGAGCGTACTCTAGAATCACAGGTAGCATACCCATGCAAGCTAAATTTACCCAATTTTTTTTGAAACTCATTCATTTTATTACGTAGAAATTTAACCACATACCAACTTTCGCAAAAATTGTCCGAGTTTCGTAAGCGGTTGTACTATTTACAGCGGTGAAAATTTCCCGTGCAGGACAACGCCACTTTTCGAACGATGGGGCAGTGAACCTTTACACTTATATTTTTCTTTTACTCCAACCCACACAGGTTCTCGTAGTAAAAATTTGATCGAGAGCAAACTTGGAAGCGTCAAAGAAAAAATACGTAGAAAAATTTTGTGAGACGCCGGTTCCGCCAATACGTTGTCGTTGGAATTCGTAAAACCTACGCTCAACAAACTAATTTCAGAAACTTTCGCAGGTTTAAGTTGCCTGAATATAAATTCCAATCCTTGTGTTGGTATTTTGCGCAGTTATGCGAAGACCTTGTCATGAACCCAAAATTATTTAAAACTTTATGTTTAGTGTGGAGGCGCGGTAAACAGCCACGCAGCTTTTTTGGGAAAGCTCTAAGCATATCGAACCAACCAAACAGCATTTGCCCGAAGGCTCAATTAAGTGGAACAGTACAGGAAGTGCAGCTCGCCCCGCAGCCAAATGATTACTCTTGGCACATTCAGCAGAATAGACAAAACTGCAGCCTACAGGAATGATTGCACAAGGAGTGGTTGCCATGCGGGATAGCTAATATATAGCTAAAAAAGCGCTGAAACGGCTCCACCTCGGTCATTGAGAGATGCTTTAATGCTATTTTCGGTTGTGTAAACAATTGCCGGCCACCTAACGAGGGATTAAACGAGCAGTAATTACATCCTTGGGCTCCAATACAGAGTTACTTGCCAAATTTTCTTATCTCATGATTCTTTCTTACTTTCCCTTCTGGTCTAATTCGATGGTTCGCCAGAGAAGAAACTCTAAAGAAGCTGCCTTTGGCTAAGATCCCGCAGATCGTCTCCGGCCATAAACCGAAGCTGGGTCTTACGGTCTTGTGCCGCCGGCAAGAATTCGCTCAGCGCCATGTCTTCAGAATATGGAAAAAAAAATAAAGAACGGTCCTAGGGCTTTTATATTTCCATACGCCCCTAAAAATGTATTTCCAGTAATTAACGTGTCTTTAAAGGTTAAGCCGACTTTAGGTGGTAAATGAGAGCTTGGTTATTGTAATCTGGCTTTCCCACATGTGTGTTACACAGCGAAGCGTGCTTTCGAAGCGAGCTTTTCTTTGTAGCCACAGGAAGTTACTCCACCCTGGGGATTTCCCCTAAATCTGCTCAATTAACGCCTGTGCATCGCTTCGAGTTTTTGTTCAATTCGCTGTCGCGCTATAAATGAATAGCCTTATGATTGGCTCAGTTGGTAGAGCTACTGCTCCGGTTAAGCGGTGGTCCCGGGTTCGAATCCTGGACCACGACGAATTTTTCTTCAACTGCGAAGTGTCTGAGAAAGCTGTTTAGCTTTCCTTTGTAGCCGTATGACTATTGAGGTGCATGCGAAACCTCCCTCGTAGAAACTTACTGCACCTTGGGGATTTCCCCAAAATGGGGTCGATTGAGAGCGAAGCATGGACATATTCGGAAGTAGTACTGTTGCAGCGCCACTTAATACTCCTCACCACTGCCGCCGCCTTTTCTCTCGAGTCGTGTATGCTCCTCGCCACACAGGGCGTCTCTCTCACCCCTGTCATTGCGCATTGCTGTGCTCTCTTCGGCGGCCACCTGGCCAGCGCAATACGGCATCCGCCGTGATTGGCGTAGCCATGCTATAATAAAGCGGGACGGTCTCTACCCGCCAATCCCGTCCGTACTCAGTCTGTGCCATGGATATCCCACCACAGTCTTCATAATTCAACGCAACTGATTCCCAATACAGTACGCCCCTTCCCATTTGGTAGGGGGAAAATAACATGCTTGTGAGCTCGTACGTTTTTACGAAACCGCGTCCACATTTTTTTAGACTACGAATAATTTACTTTAATGGCTTACTTCATTATTTTTACCCATTTACTCTATAAATGTGTGAAACGGTGGGAACTGAATCCGCAAGTAAATAGCCAAGGTTTTCTCTGTGTGTTATCTGCACTTAAGCCACCACTTAGTTAAAACCCCTTGCACAAGATAAGAAATGACGCTGGTTGGCGTGAGCAGCTACAGAAAAAAAGGTAAAAAGAATCAGTTCTATCTGAAAAGTAAAAAGAAAATTACGAGGACTGTTGTGTCGCTTGGGTTGAAATCTCTAGAAAGGAGACAGGCTGTAAATGTAACGCAACAACAAAAAAATAAAGAAGAAAGAGCAGAAGGGACATCGAGCACGAATGCCACCGAACATCTCCGTGTCAATTGGGAAACCAACTTGAGTAGCAGGAGGCAGTGACAAGCGAGAGATCTCCTCCTTTGCACCTGATTTCCGATGCTGGCATCACTTCTCTTCCGCTCAGCTGTCTCGCGCCAATAACGTCAGCGGGAAACAAAGCCCGATGATGGCCGCACGGGCAACCACAAGGATGAACGCGACGCAGGACGGGCCAAGAACGACAAGTACTGGCAAGCGGAGACACACGAGCACGTTGCCGCATCTGGGAGCGGGTACATGCCGGAATAGGGTCGCTTACGACATAAACAGGCAGTTTACACCCTAAATATGCGTCCTCATGCTACTGCACAAAGACAATAACGAGGCGAACATGCGAATGAGAGAGAGAAATAAACGTTTAATGAAAACTAGCAAGTTTGGTGCTACATGGCAGGGGCACCAGCCCTGTGGGGGGTGACCTTAGTCCGGGATTCCCTGGTCCTGGCTGGTTGACCGTGCTCTAGCGAAGGCTTCTTGTTGCGCCGCAAGGTCCGAGCTGGTCGGCCGGTCCACCCACTGCTCGTCAGTAGGTTTGGGGATTGGAGATAAAGATGGGGATTTCTGGCCATCCCATACGAGGTGGTATAGGGTGCCAGGGGATGGGCAGTAGGCATGGGTCATGCAGTATTGGGTAGGATACATTTTAAATGCAGAGCATTTTAGTAACTCACGATGTCACCCGCGTTGGCGTCCGTAGTCCGCGTCCTACACTATGTAAAGAAATAATACCTTCCGGCGCCAGGTTTCGATCCCACGACTCTGCGGGCGGAACGCAAGGTACACGGCACTTTACCGACTGCTCCACGGAGCCGACACAGAATGGAAGGTTACGCACGCGCCTTATATCCTTGACTCATTCAACCGTCGGCCACAGGTGCGCCCTCTCCCCCGCGTCCTCCTCGCCTTCTCTCCGCTCGCAACACCCTCTCTCGCCGCATTCGGTTCGCGTTCATGCGGTGGCGCGATTTCGGCGCTATAACACTCTCTCGCGAAGGGCATTGGATTGGATTCGATTGGATTGGATTGGCTTGGATTTGATTTGGATTGGGTTGGATTAAAGTGGATTGTGTTGGATTGTGTTGCGTCATAGACGCGCCACGTTGCGTCGTAGCCTCTCCACGTTGCGTAATAGCCGCGGCAGGGGGTTCACGGCACGTTTCACGTTTCACCATCCACTTCATCGACAATGTCTACACTGGAAGACAACAATTACAACAACAACAACCAATACGTAATCCATAAGACTTGCAGGCACGCCCCCCGCGTAAATGCTCTGCATTTGATCGTGCCCCTCGCGAGGGGGATGTTTTGATTTTTTCTATTGTGGAGGAGGGTATGGTGGGGGTAAGAGTTAGTTTGTAGCCTTCGGAGGTTAGTGGCTTCGTGATGAAAAGGGCGATGGTGAGGGGGAGGATATCTGCGGCGGCTGCGGTGGTAGTGGGTGAGGAGATCAGGGGGGGTGGGGGATGAAGCATCTGGAAATGAGGCTGCTGGTCGGAGACGGCCTGGCGTGTATACTTGCAGGCAGCGGCGTTGGGCGCATCGTTTCCGGGTTTCGAATGTTTCGAAGCTTGCGTGATGGGTCAGATGGCCACACAGGGATTATAGAAAAGGGCGACGAGAAAAGGGCGACGTCTCACTGTTTCATCTTATCGCTGAATTAACACACGACTGTTTCTTTCTCGCGTGGCTGGGCCGGTGGAAAGGGGAAAGAAAGAAGACGAAATCTGGCATTACTTGCGGGCAAACATCCAGTCCGCTACTGATAAGGCGGTTACAAACAATGACCCCACCGGGCCAACATTCTGCACAATAAATAGTTTGAAAGCGAGCAGTTTCACAGGAAGTGTGTAAGATCGGGTTAAAGTTGGGACGTCGCGCTCCGGCCCGGCAGCCTTCAATCAGCTCCCTTTCACTTCCGGGCACAATATATCTCTGGTGTAATACTTCCAAAACCATGGAAACGACAGTTGACGTAAGTGCACGGAAGCTATCTGCAGGAACGCTGTTTTACATCTGCCTGTATTGAACCCGCTTAGGTTACGGGCGACTAGATTTAGGTTTTTATTTTGTTCCGGTAGCGGGAAGGCACCACTGAGCATCGCTTTGGAATCAGGGTGATCGCAGAAATGGGGCAGGCGATGGCGCGTTAAACGCAAGTTCCGCTTGACATCCAGTTTTCTTACCGACATCCCTTTTGGACGCAGCAGGGTTGTGCGAGGTGTATGTCTGCCGGATGCCGGCCGCGCGAACGGGACGATAACACCAAAGGGGCTCCACATCAGATTGGCAGGACATTTACTTGAGATGGGAAACGTGTGTTGCTGCTTGGCGCCGATGTAGAGTGCCTGGCGTCGTAGAATGTTGAGCGGCCATGCCTTGTGTTGGAGGCAACGTGGATTTGTTTGTGTACAGCAGTGACGAGGGGTACCAAATAGCTGCTCGTTAAGAACATAAAATTTTCAAGTCTCAGAAATTTTCAGATTTTAATGGTTCAACGCGCCGGAGCCACACCTGTATTTCGGATTAGTTTCACCCACCTGGGAATTTTTAACGTGTCAGAAATGTAGACACGCGGGTGTTGTTGCTTTTCTCGTCCGTCTAAAAAGCATCCACCGCTACCGGATCGAGCCTGCGTCCTTGAGCTCAGCAGCACCACGCCTTAGCCCCAAAGACAGCGCGGCGGTTTAGTTAAAATATCTGATGGAGGCGAAAAGCAAAAACACCCATGTTTACGAGATTTCGGCGCAGGTTAAAGATCCCCAGGTGGTCAAAAATAATTCGGAGTGCTTCACTACGGCGAGCCTCACCGCCTGCATTGCGTCGGCGCGTTAAACCGTACAATCAATCAATTAGTAAAATATCAAACAGGAGATAATACATAATTCATTTGAAAAATAATTTACGATCTATACTAGTACAGTATACTATACTATACGATCTAGTGGCAAATTAAAACACCCACGTCTCACTCACTCACTCACTCACCCATTCACTCCCTCACTCACTCACTCACTCACTCACTCACTCACTCACTCACTCACTCACTCACTCACTCACTCACTCACTCACGTGCTTTTGCACTAAATCAATAAATCAGTCAAACTGAATGAATCAAGCAAAACGGCTGTCTTCAGAAATTCGTCGCGCTCTTTCACTCACCCAACCAGTCACCATCATCATCATCATCATCATCATCATCATCATCATCACCAGCCTATCTACGCCCACTGCAGTGCAAAGGCCTCTCCCAGTATTCTCCAATTACCTCGGTCCTGGGCCAACTGTGACCAATTTATCCCAGCAAACTTCTTGATCTCATCTGCCCATCTAACTTACTGCCGCCCCCTGCAACGCTTGCCTTCTCTAGGGATCCACTCTGTTGCCCTTAATGACCAGCGGTTATCTTGCCTTCGCATTACATGCCCCGCCCTCGTCCATTTCTTTTTCTTAATCTCTACTAATATGTCTTTAACACCAGTTTGCTCCCTGACCCACTCCGCTCTCTTCTTGTCCCTTAATGTAACACCTATCATTTTCCGCTCCATTGCCCGCTGAGTCGTTCTCAATTTAAGTTGAACCCTCTTAGTGAGCCTCCAAGTTTCTGCCCCGTGCAGAAATACGATGCAGCGATGGCGTAGAGGTAGAACACCCGCCTCGCGTGCAGAAGGACCGTGGTTCGAATCCCGGTGCCGGACAATTCCCACCGGATTAAAAAAAAAATCCGCGTATTGATGGAATTGGACAAAGGGGCTTGGGGTGCGGCCTGACCCCGGCGGCCATTGCCGGTAATGCACTCCCTCACCAGAGCAGGATTGGCCACCCTGGTGTAGTAACGGCCACAACCTCCCATGAATGCGCCAATTAACCCAACCAGTACCAGTAATTTAAAACGTATTTAACAAGTGATTTAGTTGAGTAATCATTCATTAAATAGTACAGAGTACAAGCACCGGCAGATACGCAGTCCTGCGAGTTGCGTTCCCTTCGAAGGGGGTAGGCTGGTTTCAGGATGCGGCGAAATTGTGGCCCGAGATGGTGAGCATGCCGTCCAGAGGGGACTTCCATGTTCTTGTAATCGACTGTCCTCATCAGCGATACATACGCCCTCATATATCTCGTAAGAGAACATAAATGCTCTAAAAATAGTATTTGTGGTCTAGATGTCCCTGTTCCCGGATATTATTATCCACTCTGTTCCATATCCTCTCGGATACTGGATGACGTTTTCCCTCAAAGCCTAATTCAAATCCGCGAACTGCAATTGAGATGTTTGTATAGAGTGCCGGATGCCGTATGACATTTTCGATTGTCCTTGGAAGTGGGAAGGCAGCAGCTTGGGAGTAAACGCATACAAGCTCCGCTCTGAAAATTCACATGGGGCACGAAGACTTGAAAGTTTACACTGTCACATCACGGCGTAGCAATGAAACTAGGATGTTTGTAGCACATTGTAGTCATAACAGTCATGCCGCTATCAGGTACTATATTGAGTTCACCTGTTTCTCTACGGAAATGCTAGGTCGTCCACAGTGAACTCTCTCCTGTGCGCGTGCACTCCCCTATCTAGTCACTGGTATACTCGAATTGCAAACGAGGACGATATTTCCCCCCACGATGCAGTACGTTCCCATCCTTTTTGTTGTGCAGCCTCAATATTTGTGGCAGTTGCAGTGGAGCTTGAATTTTCCTTACACGGGAGTAGCTTTTATAGCTAGAAAAACAACGGAGTCAGCGCGTAATGAGAAAAGAGAAGGGTGAAGAGGAATGCCTTGAAGCACACCATCATTTATAGGAAGCTGGAAGAGGAATTGCAAAGGCGGAAAAGCGCTGCCTCGACAGTGACGATTTTTTGCTGGTGAGCCCTCGAATAATTCACAGAGCACGCATGACGAGGAACCTCACGGGAAAAACATTTTCGTGATGTTTCGAGATAAATGAGCGAAGAATTCTCACTTAATTCTTAGTAACCGGCGGATACCCTGTCTGAACTGCTGCTGTGTTGAGCTCGAGAGTACTGTAAAAGAAACAAAACAAAAGGGAAGAAAACAACAGAATAATTCTTAGAACAAAGGCTCTGCGACAAATAACCACACATATTAAACGCATTGTAAGGTGGCAAATTTTTTACTTCTATTTTAACGCACGTTTGATGGTCCCGGAATACCTATACTAAATTAGCGGGTATCCGGGTTGACTACCCAAGCACTTGCAATGGGTAAGCAAAATACATTTGAAATTACGAAGACCGCTACGCTATTGGCGCTACGTTCTGTCTACAGCAGTTTAAATGCACCAAGCGGTGATGAGCTACTTTCCTAGGTTAGTGAAGCTCTGACGAGGCCAGTCAGGATCTTCTTGTCAATACCAATCAAAGCTAGTGGAGCCGATGAGGGTAGTCAAGCTATGACGAGCTTTTCTTCCGGTGCGCGCTGCCTGTAAAAGTAGAAATAAACTGAATGAAGTTGAAATTTGTAGAGCAACTTTTCTGGACATTGCCTGATCAAAACCAAGATCAAGTGTCTTCGATGCTGTGATTGAACTTCAGGGAGTAACGTTTCCAAGGTGTCAGAGCACTATATATCAGCCCACGTACTTTGTCCTGGAAATCGTTTTATTACGTCCGTCTAACAGCCTTGCTCATTCTGAGGCAAAATGGTCATTCTGGCGACCCTTGGGGCTGAAGGAGGTCGACAGGATTATCCGCACGGCCACTGACTTCACTTGGCCCCTAAACATGAGAACTCCGGCTGTTCTGGAGAAAGCTTCTAGGGATTTCTCTCTATCCAGCTGCGTGACATCTGGTAGCGACAACATTTCGAGCGAAAGCCGAAAGTTCTTTGTAACAAAGCCAGATGGACCAAAGTAGGCTGTGTTCACGCTCAAAAATACTGCGAGGTGAGGAGTTTATTCAGTAGGAGCATTGAAAAACGAGCGCGAGGGGGGGAGATGCGCTGCTGTATGTCGCTTCTCTATCCAGTTTTCAGTTGTGTGTGCGTGTGTGTGTGCGTGTGTGTTCGCGTGCGTGCGCGTGGGTCCGCATCCGCTCTAGGAGAAATAAAAGCTAAAGGGTCTGCGTTTAATCGTAACCCAAAAAAGCGATTTTTAACTAGAAAACTATTTCATAGCACTTATTTCAAGCGAGGTCGTCATAATTGATAACATGTGCTGATTCACTGTGAGTGGGGCCATTACAACCTCTGTATCTGAACTGTTGTCGGGGCTGTGTTTTGCGGACTGCTTGGAGCAACCACTCATACACTGCTGTGCCATTAAAAGCGGCAACGCCGTAGTGTCAAGCGCTGTGAGCCAGCCCCATACGTGTCAGCAGTGCTAGTGTAACGACGCCGAGCCTGGACGCATGGACTCGCCCCCGCACGATAATTAGGGAGGTTCACCGCTGAATAAAACGGCCGGTGTAAGCCACCAAATTAACCGCAACGCGCTCCATTCACCCCTTCCGGGTTCCACCAGCATGCTTTCATCGACATCAGTCTCAGCGATGATGAAAAGAAAATGGACGCAAGCATGTGTTATTACATGATGGGCACGGTTCTGGAGGCAACGACGAGGCATAAAGGGCGCTGCATGCGCCCACGTTGGCACTGAGTGAAGACTTTATCGAAGGTCAGATTAGTGAAGCCCGATGTTTTTGGAAAGATGCAACGAAGGCGGGTGGCGATGCTATTTTCGTTTTTTTGGGGACGAGCCAAAAATGTCGATGCAAATCTTCGCGCGCCGCATCTATCCGTGTTCCGAGAAGATGCTCCGCTGTTCGGCCTTGCGCTCGTGATCTGTGGCGCTAACACTTGTGGATTTCTTTTCTGTCACCTTCCTCTTCCCAGCGCTATGCTGCTCTTACTGTGGAGCAAAGACCCAAGAACAATTGCACATGCTGCCACACCTAGCATGAGCGGTAACCGACTGAAACGTGTTGGAGGGCGCCGGTATTTTCTGGTGTTTGCGAAGTGCGGAGCAACGAAATCCGTGTGTGCTGCATAACGGGGGTGAAACTTCGACGGCCATCTCTATGAACTGAGGTTTTTTTCTCTTTTTTCAACCTTTATTTTGGGCTCTGATTTGGGTGGGGGGGGGGGGGTCATTATTTGAGAGTTTTTCTATATTGCTTGAGGTGCTGTAAAAAAAACGTCCTTGGTGGCACGAATGACGCTTAGTGAAATGCGAAAGTCTAGCTCTTTCGACTTCAACAAAGCCGCGAACGTCTGCATGGCCCCTTTCACAAAAAAAGAATTACAATTTCCAGTCTCCATTTTGAGCCCATGTAGCGTAAGCAGGTGGCTCAAGAGCTATCTCAGAAACAATTTTTCATAGCATGAAAAAAGACAGCGGAACGGGAAACTCGCAATTTGCATACCGAATCTTCATACATGCAAAAGAACGAATTTTGTTATGAAAACGTGCAGAGTGCTGTAAACAAAAACAAGAATTACGAAGTCCTTTTCTACAGATATTCGGCCTCGCTGCAAATACTGCCCATCACCGCCACTCAGAACGAGAACATAAAGAAGACAAGGTAGGTAACATCGTTAAGGCGGCCCACAGGTAATGTAATTCTGTAGCGCTGGTCTCGTTTGGTAATGATAAAAACAAGATCAAGTGAAACTGAAATTCAATTCCGGCCTACTACAGGTAACGGTCATAGAGGTTGTAACTTTGTTATGACTTCGAAGAGCACATTCACCCTTTTCTTTAGGTAAGGTGTTTCTTTTTTCTACAAAGCTGTTATGGCCCCAGTAATTTTGCCTGCGTAGACCGTAAACACCACTCCCCTCTATTTCAACTCAGGCACCCCCGCAACCACGGCCACCTGTTCGCCCCCCGGCTATTTCCAATTTGATTTAGGATGGCCCGCATTGCCACCAAAAATGTCTTCCTCGAATTTCTTTCTCTTTAAGGGCAATGCAGACTTTGATGAGATTGGTCTAAGCTTAGTCTTTTAAGCTAGCTTTCTAACATTGAATTTTGCAAAATGTAACATACAACTAAAAAAATTAAAGCAGTTCTACTCAACGCGGGTCAAGTTCGAAGCAGTGACTCACCAAAGCTGCTGTGGCGGCCTCGCATGACTACTTTCAGTATAAGCCTGTCAGCCTGGCGTTGGTACCGCAAGTAGTCAGGAGAGGGCACCGCAGATCCTAAAAAGCCTATAAAAAGACGCTGGATGGAGTTTTTCTAATTTTAGGATAATAATGCGCTAATTCATGATTTTATTCAGATTTACTGCCATTGTGTACTTATTTACGGCCTAGCACCTGCAATCTCCGTGGCAAAGGCGCAGCGCGAAAGTCACCACAACATTTGGACATGTGTAACATGTGCGTCGGTAGCGCAATGGCATTGACGACGGCTTTATAACACGAGGGACCCAGATCGATCCCGCCCAGGGAAAGCAGTGATCCTTTCGAAGCCTCTGTTTGGGTGCGCGCCGCCACTTCACCCGCTAGGCTTACTGCAGGGGCTAGATACCATGGCCCCGGACTGCTCACGACGACAAGCCGGGCCGCTAAAGTGCCCCGCATTTAAAATTACCCGGCAATGGGCGCTATCACTTCGGAAGGAGACTACCGACAACGATCAGGCCGCAGTCGCCAAGAGCAAGCGGGATACCTCTCGGGACTTCGAATACCGCGGGGCGAAAAACGATAAACGTCCGCCTGTCTACAATCCCACTGAATGCTCTTTGAGCGCCATCGGTGGTTTAAGCGGGAAGCAGGAGTTTGCGACGAACCAATAACCGGAAAACAGCTCCACCGGCGATCTACCCCCCCCCCCCCCTCCCCCGCCCCTTTTCAGTTGAATGGCCCTAAAATTTGTTCACATATTCACAGATATGCTTTCTGGTACTCATGTAGCCGAAAAAGCTCGCTCGTTTCCGGGACTGGTTTCCGCAAGAAACGCACTTTTAACCATTAGGCGGAGGAGAACACGTCGGGTCAGAGTATAGCCATCGCTCTAGGCAGAAGAAAGAAGGAAGCAGAGATGGCCCAGCTCAAAAACAGGACCGCAAGCCCCTATGATGCCAGTTTTGTGGGCCTTGTTACGCTTACATTTGTGTTACCAATGTCCTTGATCAACACAGCGCCACGTAGGCTTTTTTCATACATTACGTAACGAATCCACTTGGACTTTCCTGCTGCCGAGTCGCCAAGTGCGAAATGGAAGCCTTTTCACACAAAAGTGAAACATCGAAATAAGTGGAAAGAAGAGCACAGAAGAGAGCGGGAAGCGTGCTTTTGTAGAAGATGACCAAGCGTGACAGGAGGAGATGTCGAGACGCTTTCTTCACGCTCCACAGAGCTGGCGAGGTCCCTTTTCTGTGCAAGGAATCAGTTTTGCGGAGCCGCTAGCGAGTGTCGTCCCATCTGTCGCGATCACTGAAAGGGATACGAACTAGCTCGCCCTCTTCGCAAGATTTCGCATTCATGTTAGAGGCTATGTTTTAGCTTTTGGTATTTGCCTTTTGTGTGTCGAGTTTATTTCAGCTGTACTCAAGAATACTCGCCACGAGTACAACAATGCTTGCGTCGTTGCTCGAAGGGAGCGGAAAAGACTTGATGTTTTGAAGAAAACCTCCAGTGAAATATGCTTCCCGGTGCCTTGAGCCACTAAACAGCGCTGTTTCAATTGTGATGTTTAGCTCATACGCGACCACTGACTTCGAAATTAGCAGGAGCAAATACGTGGCGCCCCTGTGGAGCAGTGCATCAGCACAGCACGGTGATACTTCCAGAAGTAAAAGAAAGGAAAATAATTAGCTCACGAGTAACACTTCATATCTAGCTATCACGGGCGAAAGCAAATACTATACATTGTGCTTCAGGAACATTTGCCTTTGCTTGAGATCTGGCAGCCTGCTATGCCTACTTAACAATTTATTCCAATATTTCGCTTGCACTAAAAGGCACGCACATGCTACCCTGTCGGCACGCCATCAAACGCGCCACTGAGAACGAGGAGCCAGCAAAGCAACCTTTCCAACTTCGTGCCATCACGTGGTATCCCAGCGGAGATGCTCGGAGCGATAGAAATGATAAGAAAAAAAGGCGCAGCTTGTGCACCGGCGGCCGAAGACCACTTGTGACTGAATGAATGACATTGAAAATTGTAGAGTAGTACCCTGTTAGTTCTATTATTTATGACGAGTAAAAAAAAGCCACCAAATTGTCACACTGCCAACAATGGGTGCAGTTAGCCGCTGAGCTTTGTTTGCCTGTACATTAAGGTAGGAAGATTAAACCCTCCGGAGGGCTCCAGAGGTATTGAGACTGCAGCAGTGAATGATTGCCTAAGTGCAAGTTCGGTAGGTCTTCACAAAAGTACAGCGGCGTTTTAAACATGATACCCTCTCTATGAGTAATACAACGAAGAATAGCTGTCTGTCTGTCTGTCTGTCTGTCTGTCTGTCTGTCTGTCTGTCTGTTTTGCGATTCAGCCGGCTGGCCAAAAGTAAAAAGAAATATTCAACCAGGAATTTACTACAAGCAAAACATTTCCAAATTGCTAAATTGGGTGGCAATGTTCCGTTGATAATGTCAAGATTCTTGAACAAAAGTAACAAATTAGGCAGATGTGGAGCAAAGCAGCAAAAATACATCAACGCGTGATTCCTGCGATAGCAAAAAAATACGCCTGACCAATGTTTTTGTCCAAAAACACAAAAAGAGCTCGCGCGTGACACCAGCCCTCCTCGTGGCATTCCAAGAAACCCGACGTCAACGAAAGGTTCCAGTAGTTAGGGCGACAGTTGTAGAATGTGGTAAACCGCCACCGAGGGGAAGCGTGTGAGAGGTACGCGGAAAAGAGAAGAATGTGATTCACCAGGAAAGGGATGCAGACGGCTGTCTTTTTTTATGACATTTGCAGTGATGTGAGCATACATGCCACAGCGATAACCCCGGGATTGAAGAGGCCAAACAGACTCTAGAGGGAGACATTACTCCGCCACACGTTGGAATCTTTATCGCCTTCTTTTCCACATAACCTTTCACCTGAAGACTGCAGGAAGACAATTCAACAAGAAATCAGAAAGGAACTGGAATCAACAATTCCTGAGCTACTGCACCAGGAACACGCAACAGCCCCCGTGCTGTACAAGTAGTTCTTACCGAAGCAATTACCGGTTACGCCTTCACAGAAGACATCTTAGCTCCCTGGGAATACTACTTACAACACAAGAACACTCAGGATTCACCAGTCCGGTTTCTGTTCTCACTGTGCCACCAAGATCGACCGACAATACGCCACTTACTGTGCTCATGTAGGGTCCTCGAAGGTGTCTGAACTAGACACAAGCCCCCTGGTGTCACATATGGGTAGGATTGCCTATACGCAATCATTGATGCCAGCGAAATGTTGCTTGGGCGGTGGTCCTTTGTGAAGGAGGCTCACCTTGTGAATAGAACATGAACTTTATCAACGTTTAACTTCTTCCCCCATTGCCCCAACAGGTGAGAGTGCCATCAGTGTATGATTCATTCATTCATTCATTCATTCATTCATTCATTCATTCATTCATTCATTCATTCATTTTTCCCAAGGGGTAACCTCTTACTTTATTCCCCGGTTTCATGATATCTGCTGCCAACAATAGACTCGCGTTATCTGTGGCAAATATCCCCACCGAAAGGCACACCACATCACCAATGCTACTACAGTGGTGACCGCTGGGAGTGGCCTACTTGGCGAAGCAGTCTGTCGTATCAACAAAAAAATGACGTGATCTGTGACCTGCTCGGAGCTGCTGACGACACCATCGCTAGCTTCTCTGTTCGCCCTCTGTTCGCCTGTCAACTCCTCACTCTGTGCCATACGACTTCAACGTTAAGGTAGTTTAAAGGCCTTGCAAAAAGAACGTCACAAATGCCATATAATGTCGCCGCGTTATCAAAACAAAGTAAATTAGTAGCGTTAAGTCCCAACCAAAAGGTAGCCTAAAATCTACTTACTCGCGCTAGACGTAGGCCTGCGGTGACATACGCTACTGCCGTTATGCTGACCGACGACGCCGGAGAAGGCGAGTAACCACACATGGGCCGCAACGCGCGCGTAAACCCGGCGTACTCCACTGCTCCCGCGCAGTGTGGCTAGACTACACGAGACTCACTCAGCTTTGTGGCGACCAGTTCATCTACATTTTGGCTTAAATATTACAAATATTACAAAATTATTCCATATTCGCACATATTTAGTTCAGAAACGACCAAAACCATACTTTAGACCTTGAAAAACGCTAAGAAATAATATGGTTACTTTGTAGGCACAAAACCATCCGCTTTATTTGGCGTAAAATCCTTTGCTCTCACTGTTGCCAGTTGCTTCACATGTTTGCTCCAGTTGCGTACTGTTTGTTTCTTACAAATTGATTAGTTTTGTCACCCAATAATAGTCCAGTTAGCTTATTTACTATAATGGTCTTAACTTCTATGCGCCCTAACCGCCAGATGAGATCACTCGCAAGAGGGCGACATCAACACCCTGCGTCCGAAGTTTGTGTCGATGCCTTGGTGGCTCTGAGTTTTGCGTAACACTCACGTTGCAATCTATTCAGCGTTCGCCGCAGTACGTAGATTTTACGCGGGTTTGCGTCGCGCTACATCGTTGCACGAGTACGTCGATTTTATGCCCCTTGGGGCTGGGCCTTTGAAAATGGGCGATGCGGTCAGAAGCATTAAAAAGCAAAAATAAGAACTCGATGTAGAGCAGTTAGACGCTCGTTGTACTATTTTTGCGTGTTGGTTTGCTTATTCTTCACTATTTGAAAGCAAAAAAAAAAAAAACAAATTACGTGAAAATTTAAATATGCACCCGCAGCATTCCCTGTGCCGGTTTTCCCGAGCCCAGCAAGCTCAAAGAAGGAAACGAATTACCTGGAGAGGAAATGAAGCTAAAAGAGGAAGTAGTTCAGGGAAAAGGAGAGGGAAACGGCTGATGAGAAACATCTTGAGGAGAACGCAGGAATGAAAAAAAGAAAAAGAAATAAGCAGAGTATCAACATTACCGGAAAGACGTTCGGAATATAAAAATCTGAGGCGTCAAATGAAGAGTTCGGCTTCCAACCTGGTCATTTTCCCTCGACACTTTCTCCACTCTCCCCATTTTTTTCCTACTCCAAAAACGGGGATAGAAACATCGCCTCCGGTACGCAGTCCACGCGACACCAACTTATTTCCAGATTTGATTCATTTTTGCCTCTTTGGGTAAGCGTTAACCGTAAAACACCGAGATGAGGTTTCTCGAAGCAGGGAACTCGTTACAGCAAAGCTGTTTGGTTTGCTGCGTAGACCGTTGACGTGGCGTCAACATCATTTCTTTCCATTGGTGGTGTCTTCGGTTAAAACTATCTTCGTCCCGAAAGTCCCTCACTCCTCTTATATCAGGAAAAACAGCTTACCGGGAAGAATCATCTGAGCAGACAACAAACCCAATCGTAAACAGCCTGCGCTGCTTCTTGGCTTTTTTTAAATTGAGGAGCAGCACAAGCCCTAACAACGTGAACCAATTTAGAAAAAGGAGTTTTCTTTCTGTGTCTTAATTTTTTTAAGAACCGCGGATTTCTTTTCTTTTTTGCGTGGTCGGTTAATGGTGGTGTTATCGTGTCAGTCATTCCCATCTCCTTTCTCTTTTATTCTCCCGTGAAGAATGTTAAATATTTGTGTTTCGGCCATACAAACGGGTTCGCTGAAATGGGAGAGCAGATGCCGACGTGCTCAAGAACGAAGGCGTGGTACACAATACACGAGGCTTTGGATCTGATACGACGTTCGCCGCCAAGTAAAATGAGTCCTGATAGCGGGACGCGATGCGACCGGGTGGCACCTTCTACAGAACGAAAAAAAGACGGGCTTGATTCATCCGTGCAGCGGGATAGTCGGATCCAAACAGGGGAAGCTACCAGTGAGTGGGAACAACGACATCTACAACGACAATAATTAAGAGAAGAATCAGAAGAAGGAGCAACGACAGCCACAACAAACCCAACCAGGACAACAGTAAAACAAAAGAACTAGTGTTGCAATTTAAGAAGAAATAGAAAGCGAATAGGATGGAAATTGGGAATTCAATCCATGTTTTGTGTTGGAGCCAGAACTTCGGTGGTGGTGTTAAGAGCCCTGGCGCAAGAGATTTTGAACTTTTTTCTATTCTCAGAAACTTCTACACAGAGAAGTATTTTAGGGTTTCGCATTCCAAATGTCAGGATTTTAGAGCGTGGCAGAGTACCCAATATTCAGAAAGATAGCGTTGTACTTCCGGTGTGCTACTGTCATGTTTTTTTTTTGTGGCATAGGCCATTCAGACTTGTAATCCTGGCGCCGCGGATTACGGCACGTCTTCGGTGAGCGGGACATCTCCTTGGTTCGAAAGGATTAAATGTACGCCACAGTGCAAACAAGAGAAGCCTGTGCAGACTCTTTTGCAGCTGCTTGAAAAGTTATTTCTTCTTGTGAGGCCGATGATGAAATCCGAGGCCGAGTACGAAATCCACGAGGATAATGAGATTATGATGAGTGGTCAGGTGGCTGGAACAAGATTTATCAAATCTTATATAGCCTTTAAAGTGGAACTGAAAACGTTATTGCTGGGAGCGTCGGAATAAAGAGAAAAATGATAACAACAGTAGTTGCAAATTCAGAGCAACTGGGTGAAGGATAGACGATGAAGCTAGCAGGAACGTAAAAGATGCGTGGGAATAGGTCACGCGCCATCATCATCCCTCTTTTTTAAGCGATTCTTTTGCTGACGATGAAATAAATAGGCCCTTCTCTCCATCTCCCCCACTCCTGTGTTTTCAAAAGATTGCTGCCGTGATCAGGATGTGTGATTCTATCATTGTAGACTGAACCGAACAGCGAGCCTTGAAGAGAACAAGGTCCAGCAAAACACTAGCAGATCAAGACCAACGAAACCGTTCGCTGCATTGCCGGATATTCACCATCGATCGACTGAAACAGAAACGAGCCCACCTTCCAGCAGTGACAGCCAGGGTAATCAACTAACTGGATTCATTCATGGACATAACTCCCATTTGATGATGATGGTGTGTGTTTCATGGCGCAAGGCCAACGAGGGCAAAGAGCGCCAGAAAAGAAGTTATATAATGAAGCGAAGTGATTACCACAAAAAGGTAGGTATAAAAACATGTAAATCGAACATAGTAAAATCAATTAAAGGTAATGGTGATGGCTGGTGTATAGGGTCAGATTTGATTATGCGTGATATGAGATAAGGTTTAAAAACTGAACATCTGACAAATAATGAAACACACGTTTCATAGAAACACTGGCATCGTCACCTAAAAACAGCAATGAATGTAGTGGGATATGTTGTCTGTAGAGTTCTCTGAAGTGTTTGTGTCGTGTTGTGTGAAGTGCCTTGCATATTATTAGTATGTGGACTATGGATAGGCCCTCCCCGCACCTGCTACACAGGGGTCTTGTAGATCCCGTGAGCAGGTGGGAGTGTGTTGTATGCGTGTGGCCTATCCGTAATTGAGCCAGGGTAACTTCGTTGTGTCTGTTGTGAGTATCAGTGGTGTATGCTCCCAAGAGTGGCTTTATAATGTGTAGTTTGTTGTCAGTCTGTTGATTCCAGTGTGCTTGCCATGTTGTGCGCAGGTGTTGTCTGATGTGTGATTTGAGGTCGGTGTAGGGTATTGTTGTTATGTCAACAGTAGTTGTAAGGGCAGCAGCGGCCGCCATTCGGTCTGCGGTCTCATTACCTGGAATTCCAGAGTGCCCTAGCACCCAGCACACGGTCACCTCAAGGTTTAACGCATGCACAGACGTAAGAGTACTAATGAGAGCACTGACCACATGGTTTTTAGGCTTCTGTGAGGATAATGTACGCACAACACTTAAAGAATCAGTATAAATTACAGATTTCGGAATTCGACTTAGAACAATATGTTGAACTACAAGAAGTATGCCATAGGCCTCTGCCGTAAAGATACTTGTATTTCTATTCATAGTTCTACAGACATTAAAGGTGTCACCATGCGCTGCACAGGAAACAGTTGTGGCAGTTTTTGAAGCATCCGTATAAAATTCAGCACACTTATATTTGTGCTGCAGGGACAAGAAATGTTGCACGATCGCGCTTCTAGGCACTCTGTTTTTCTCGACACTTATAAAAGATACATCACATGATATCGGGCGAAGCTGCCACGGTACTAGAAGTTCAGTAGCGGAGGTTTTGATGGTGTCTGAGAACATGACATCAAGTTGCGACGCTTCTTCTCTTACTCTGAAAGCGAAGGGAGCAGAGACTGATGGACGATTAGTAAGGAGTTGAGATATGGATGTATCATAAAAAACTGATATAAAAGGATGGTGAGGCATTGATGAGATTTTAAAAGCATAAAGCAGGTCTGTGTAGGCTCGCTGACGTTCTAGGCTCCATTTGTTGCACTCTACATAAAGACTTTCAACTGGACTAGTCCGAAAGGCACCACATGACAAGCGGAGCCCTAGATGAAGCACAGGGTCCAGCATTCTGAGGGATGTTTTAGTGGCTGACCCATAGACAACGCTACCATAGTCCAGTCGTGAGCCTATCAAGCTGGTAAAAACACGTAAAAGAAGTTGTTTGTCAGCACCAAAAGAAATGTGCGACAGAACCTTCAGGATAGTCATTGTTTTTAAGCATTGATGTTTTAGTTGTTTTATGTGTGGGATAAATGTGAGCTTTTCGTCAAAGATTATACCTAAAAACTTGTGTTCTTTCTTGTCAGGAATCGAGACACCATTGAGATGAATGTCTGGATCCGGCTGGATGCCACGCCTCTTGGAAAACAAGACACAAGTGCACTTCCCCGGATTAAATTTAAAACCGTTGCTGTCTGCCCAACCAGCTAGCTTGTTAACACCAAGCTGGACTTGGCGCTCGCAGACAGACAGGTTACAAGACTTAAAGGATAATTGAACGTCGTCTACATAAATGGAGGAGGAAATCGATGGTGGTAGCGCCTTACGAAGAGAATTCTTTTACAATAAAAAGGGTGCAACTTAAAACTCCACCTTGCGGCACACCGTTTTCCTGCACATGAACCCTAGAAAGTGCAGTTCCAACTCGCACGCGAAACGTTCTTTCAGACAGGTAACTGGCAAGCGTGTTCATCATGTTACCCGACATGCCAAAGGACTTCAAGTCGCTAAGGATGCCGTACCGCCAAGCAGTATCGTACGCCTTTTCAAGATCAAAGAAGACCGTCATGCAGTACTGCTTGTGGAGGGAAGCATCTTTGATATAAGACTCTAACACAACGAGTTGATCGTTGGTAGATCGCCCCGCCCTGAAGCCCGCCTGGCAGCTCTCGAGAAGACCATTGTACTCTAAGAAGTACACAAGTCTCCTGTTTATCATCTTCTCGAAGAGCTTACACAGGCAGCTTGTCAGGGCAATGGGGCGATAACTGGCAGGAGAGGAAGGGTCCTTCCCTTCCTTTAGGACAGCCACTACTATGGCCTCCCTCCAAGAGCGAGGAATGGGCCCCGAAAGCCATATTTTATTGTATAGGTGTAAGAGTGTTTCAAGAGTGTCTGGGTGTAGGTGTTGTATCATGGTGTATGTGATTTTGTCTGCACCTGGAGCTGACGTCTTACATGTGCTCAGAGCAACCTGCAGCTCATGAATTGAAAAACAAGAATTGTAAGAAGTGTGCGACTTGTTGTTATCACGCAGGGACTTCTTTTCTACAGATGTTTTGTGTTTCATGAAAGTGTTTGTGTAGTGTGCTGAACTGGACACGTGTTCGAAGTGTTGTGCAAGTGTGTTAGCCTGGTCTTCCAGTGTGTCCCCTGTTGTACTAACCAGGGGCAGGCTGTGTGTCTGTTGTCCTTTAGTTTTCGTATTCGTTTCCAGACTTTGTGTGTATCAGTGTATGAATTGATGGAAGTGAGGAAGGTGCGCCAACTCTCCCTTTTCGCCTCACGACGCACTCGCTTCCCAAAAGCCTTTGCCCGTTTAAAAGAAATGAGGTTGTCTGACGTGGGGTACCGGCGAAGGACACCCCACGCCTTGTTCTGGGCCTCTCGCACCCGCCTGCAGTCTTCGTTCCACCAGGGCCTCCTTGGGCTGCGGGACCCACTGGAGGCCTGGGGAATGGACTTTTCGGCGGCATCGAGAATGTGCGCCGTGACGAGTTGGGCGGCTTCCTCCACGTGTAGGTATTTTATGGATGTGTGGTGTAGTTGAGATGTTTGTGTGAATGTGCTCCAGTTTGCTTGTGATTCATTAAACCTTTTATGGGAAGATGGACTGCTAGGGCCTATACCTATATACGTTAATGAAGTGGGGAAATGGTCACTACCATATGGGTCTGTGCCCACACCCCACTCAAGACATGGAAAGAGAACTGCGGAACCAATAGCCAGGTCAAGATGCGAGTATGTATTGTGTCCTAGGTTATGGTATGTAGGCTGTTTTTTGTTGAAAAGGCATGCTCCGGAGGATGTAAGGAACTTCTCTATCAGGCGACCTCGGGCATCCGTTCTGGTGGAGCCCCAAAGAGAGTTGTGCGCATTAAGGTCGCCTGTTAGTATGTATGGTTCGGGCAGCTGGTCAACCAGTGCCTCGAAATCAGAGCTCAGAAGTGCAAAATCAGGAGAGATGTAAATGGAGCATACCGTTATCAACCTATTAAATATTATGGTACGGATCGCTACAGCCTCGAGGACAGTGTTTAAAGTGACAGGGTGGCATGCTAATGATTTCCGGGCGATAATGGCCACACCTCCTGAAGAGTGGGTGCAGCCAACCCTGTCCTTTCTGAATACCATGTACCTATTTAAGAAATTTGTTTGTGTAGAGTTGAGGTGGGTTTCCTGGAGACACATAATACTTGGCTGACTGGCATGCAGAATCTCATACACATCGTCAAGATTTTTAAGGAGGCCTCTGCAGTTCCATTGGATGATATTTTCTGTTCCCATTATTTAAATTTAAGAATGACTGGAATGTGTGTGTTCGTGTGTGTTCATGTGTCGTCTTTCGGGGCTGTCACTCTAGGATTCGGCTTTTTGGGCCTTTCTGTAGGCTTGGAAGTCGGTGGCCGCTCCTTGCGCTGCATTGCAGGCAGGAACGGCCCAACATCCATCTCCTCGTCGGATGTCCGAGGGGTGCCCGACGGACCGGGCTTCCCGGACTTGGCCCCCCTTCGGGAGCCCTTCGTTTGAGCCGCCACCGTCGGGGGCGCCAGAGGTGGCACAGGCGGTGCGGTGGCGGTGGGAGCCGGTGCGGGGCCCGTGGTGTCCATCACCTCGGTACCCTCCAACGCACTGGAGGACGGGGAGACAGAGGCGGGAGCGGCACCGGTCCCGACAGGAGTGGTTTGCGCCACAACCGCTGCTGCCTCAGCAAGCGGCGTGGTGCCGGGTTGTGCTGCGTGAGGCAACCCAGCGGGGGACAGGGGCGGGACCAGGTCAGACTCGCTGAACTGGGTCCCTGTGGACACCAGACGCCGCTCCGCCCCCCGGCGAGCCGCGTCAGCGTACCTGCCCAGAGGGAAAGAGGCGAACCTCTTTCTCGCCTCCGGGAAGGTGATGTTCTCGGTTACCTTGATGTTGATTATCTTTTTTTCGAGTTGGAACTTTTCGCACTTGCGGGAGTACGCTGCATGCGGTCCCCCGCAGTTTACACAAGTGAGGGTATCGGATTGGCAGTTGTCACTAGGATGATCGTGCGCCGCGCATTTCGCACACGTCGTTCGGCCATGGTAAGAGTTCGTACCGTGCCCGAACCGCTGGCACTTAAAACAGCGCCACGGGTTCGGGATGTACGGACGTATTGAGCACCGGATAAAACCTGCATATATATGTTGTGGGAGAACTGCGCGGTCAAAGGTCAAGATGATGTGCTTGGTGGGAATCTCCTTGTCGTCTCTACGGATAGTGATGCGTCTCACGGCAGTGACGCCCTGATCCTTCAAGCCGGCAAGGAGATCCGCATCGGTTTCGTTCAGGAGGTCTGTCTCGGATATCACACCCGGCGAGCTTTTGAGGCTCCGATGGGGTGTGACCCGGATGTCAAGATCAGCCAGTCTAGTCTGAGCTAGAAGCTTTGCAGACTGCTGCTTGTCATTTATTTCAATTAAGAGTTCACCAGACCTTTGTTTTTTGCATTTATACGATTTTCCTACTATGGCTTCAAGATACTTGGCGATCAAGAAGACTGACTGAGATGCAAGAGGGTGGGTTGGATTGAGCGATTCCATCACAAGAAATCGAGAAAAATTATCTGGTTCAGGAAATGTCAAACATGGCAATGGGGGAAACGATACTTCGGTGCGGCCCCTTTTAGGGGGCCGATCACGGTTGGAGGGGGTTTTAGACAATACCATAAAGCATAGTATAAAAGCAGGGAGATGGGGGTACTTTCTCCTTTGACCTTACCCTGGTAGTCAAAGAGGCCCCGGAACTCCCTGCCTGGTAGACAGGCAGGGAGCCCATCGGCCGGAGCTTGACCAAGGCTCCGACGGCCACCGTTTACGGCTTCTACCCTTCACCTTTAAACACGTCGCCACGGTTGGACACGGCTTATGTTGGGAGCTCGGGGTCCGCGGTGTCGCTGCTCACCATCACCATGAATACTCAAGGTGCCCCGTGTGGGGATAACTCCCATTTCCCCCGGTGAGTTGAACAATAAAATTGTCCTTTTAAAGCCTAAATTGAATACACTAATAAATTGAACAGCTTTGGAGGATGGCTATTTAGAAGAAGGAAGCAACACAGCAATCCGCTATCAGAAGTCGATATCCCCCCGAAATGTTTGTGCTGACCGCCTCCTCTCGATGGCTACGTCCACCACGCGAACGTTAGGTGCTCCTCACGCTAATGGTACGATGGCACACAGACGAGCCCAAGTCAGGCTGCACAAACTAGAACTGATCAAATATAAAGGGGACATTGCACAGTGGCCTGCCTTTTGGGGCCAGTTTGAATGTACACTTCTGAAGAATGGCTCTCTTGCAGTAGTGAATAAAAATAACGTAACTACGAAGCTATCTTAAAGAAAAAGCCGAAAGTCATCAGTAAATTTCCAACAACACATAAAAGCTACGTAACCGCAATTGACCTTCTAAAACAAAGATTGGTCAGAGATCACTTATTATACATGACAACAAAAATAATCGTAATTTTGAAAAACTTGAGGCTTGTGATTATTTACAGGGCCAGAAAAAAGGGCACGAAGACTTGTAATCTCATCTGTGCTCTGATAAGAACCTTCAAGGTGATATTGAAGCCCATGGTATCCAATTGTGGACAGCATTGCTCCACGCCTTGCCAAATGATCTTTTACTCAGGTACAACCATCATCTGCTAATGACAGCATCAACGCAAGGAGAAGTGGACCTACATGGCGATTTGCCTTTTCTTCCACCCGTCCTGCATATTTGTTCTTATTTTTATTTCTCGGCAGAACCAAGGGGAGGCCGAGTCTGAATGCGGATGTCGCCTGAAAGAGGGCTCAGCCACCCAAATAAAGTCCGGAGCCGCGAATCCGCAGCCATAATGACTTCAAGTGACAAGCGCTCTCTGTATAAGTCAAAACTGCGAAAAGTAAAGACAGACACCTTTCAAGGTTCGGCGTCTATGGCGGCGGTGCATCAAAATTTTCGTACCTGTCTTCTTTGCGACACCAAGGATTTTACGACAGAGTCTTGCACGGCTCGTATGATTATTGATGACAAAAGGGTAAAACTGCAAAATCTGGGTTGGTGCTTCCTCTGCGCAAAACCTTTTTTTATCACGCCAAGGACTGCAGGGCTACGCGGAGATAACATTGGGTAAGTTGCGGTGGGCACCACATATCATCGCTGTGCGACCCAAACTCAAAACGTGGGCTACCAGATGCGGCAACCACCGTTTCTACGTAAGCGATTGATGAGATAGGACGCACAGTTTTCCTGCAGACTGCCCCGGTTAGGCCAACGGCACAAGTCCTAAATTTTTGTAAGAATATTTTATTATGGAGGCAGCCAGCACGGTTTTATAACAGAAGCACTATCGAAAAGACAACGAACTACCTCAATCATTCATGAACTGCTAACCTCTTTCTGAGTTCGGAAACACGGTGTTTCATCTAAAAAGATACCGAAAAGTGGAGTCGCTGTGTGCAGTCAATACGAAAACCAACCGCTAAAAATCGAAGCACTGGAATTGACAGTAGTATGTAACTACCCTCCCGTCAAACAAACTGGCACACACTTCGACGAATGACAAACGACCAGGTTTTCTACGCTGACGTTTCCGCCTTCGACATCGATTCTGGTCCAGGCATTGAAGCCGACTTTTACTGGGCGTTCGTCACCGGCGTCACCGGTGACCGCTGCAAGCACCGCCGTCGAGTGGACCCTTCACGGAGATAGCCCCTGCGGTGTCAACATTGTCACAATGCGAGAAGTAAAGAGCCTCCACGTGTCTACCGAATCGAAAGGCGGCCCAGGGAGGGACATCGACGCAGACGATTGTGCAACCGATGCCGATGGCAACAATGCGGATGATGACTGGGAATGTTCACAGTCATGCTGCATTCATGATTCAGCGGACACCCCGAGTATAGGAGGCTTGCTGGATGCAGCGAAACGTCAGCAAGATGTGCAAAGCCGTGCGGGATGTGTAGGTCAAGGCGCAGGAACGCAAGGATGAGACAGCGCGGAAACTGCAGCTCCTTAGAAAGAATCTGCGGGAAGTGTGAGAACGAGAAGGGGACCACAGCACTGTAGTGAATGCCACAGTTAATGTTGAGAACACATTAGGTACACCCTTTTTTTCCACGTGTTGTGGTGTTATGCAACAACGTACCCTACTTTCCCATACCAGCATTTCTTATTCGGTGACTGCATGAGTCCTCCTTTACTTTCGCGTCTCGTGTTCAAACTCTAGGCATTCCCACTTGGGGATTTATAGTTTTCCAGTAAAAGCTGAAGCTTATAATTTTTCCGTCTTACGCGAAGCAGCAGGGAGGGAACAATTGAGACTGAAAAGAAACAGATAAACATTGAGTTTTACTACGTCTTACATTAGAAGGACCACCCATCAAAAAACTGGCATCGATGTCGACGTGTACTAATGCAATAAACCGTGTTTCAAAGGAGGTCAAGGACCAGTCGCTATTTTCTGAGACGTCAGCAACCAAGAAGTAGAATGAATACTTTTATCCCCATGGCTTTGTTTGGGTACACAACACTGCTGTATAATGGAGCCGGGTAGCAGAGGTCGAGGATGTAGGTAAGCAATGTTCCTACCACCGCACAGCAATTTCTCACGCTAACAAAAGGAGCGCGTATGCTCGTCCCCTCCCAGCAAATATAGTCCACAAAGTTACGGTAGCGAAATAGATGTGGACGCCCTCGTTTTTCTTGGACAAATTCGCAAAACACAATAAGACACGTGTTGAACTGCAGAATTATCTAATTGAAAATAACTTACAAATGACGGTAAAGCAGATTGATTCATATTCGCGACCTGTTCTCTTCTGGGTGCGACGCTCGGCTCAATTGTTTGGCGCTGTTGGCGTAGCCTCACTACTCCAGCCGCCTCTTCTTGGGGCGTAATTTTCCCCGATGAATCCGTATCGTAACATCGCCACAACGAACGTGTTCCGTGGCTCTATGGAGCGTCGCTCTCAGCATCTCGTTCGGTTATCGGAGAGTCCAAGTTTGGATTTACTCCCGCTTTCTTGACCCCCGATGACCAGTTCCCGCATTCTCTTCCGTCCGATGCTTCCTTGTGCTATCCGGTAAACCAAAGTGCTAAACGCTTTATCATTACTTCTTTCCGCGCACCTCCTAAGCATTCCTTCTCGCTATCTTCTTCGCGTCATATACGAATTCTATATCACCAACTTTTTTCGGTTTCTGTGCTTCATTTCCGCACGTCTCCAAACGCGGCAAAGGGAAGTTTGTGTGATATGGTACGATATAACAAAAGGGTATTAGTGAAGTGTGGTGTTGCCCAAGCATTAGTGGCTGGATAACGGTCTAAGACCCTTTGTGGATTTAGAAAGATCACGCGGGGTCCTGAGACAAAAAACAAAAATGTTTTAACACGTAGAAATAGAATTACACAAGAAATATTGGGCAGAAGCGGAACACCAAATATATAATACCTCGCCCTATTTCTTTATTTTGGTCTCATCGCACACGACGCCTTGTATAAAGACAATACTTTGTTCCCGCTCAAAGATTACTCGTCTTCCCCCTACCTCGTTTTTTTTTATTTCTTGTGTAAAAACGGATAACATGTAGTAACACCGAAGCTGAGGGCACATCACACGGAAATTGATCTGACGATTAAATGAGATGTGCTCTTTCCCGTTCTTAATCCCACGTGCGGGGTTTCGCTCCTAATCTTACATCTCTTTATATTGAACAGTATTTTGATGTCGCGGTAGTGTTCGCTTTTAAAAAATGCGGGAAGGGGAATGTTTTGAAATTAGTCCCGAGCGTACCTGTGGTTTCTCTCGTTGTTTTCTTTTTTGTTTGTTTCGTTTGAGGAGCGGGGATATTAGTATTGCATAATTCTGAGAAATAGATGCGCAAATGTAGAAGAGCTTCATAGGTTATAATATTAACCATGTAAAGATCTGAAGGGAGCTTTTATCTTCAACGTAAAAAAGCTATGAAAAATATGAACGCTATGAATTCTCGCCACGGCATTCACCCACTAATATGATTTATGTTCTATTCGATGCACATCTCATTGTAGCCGGGGCGCTGACATATAAACGCCTAAAGGATTAAGGCAAGCAGCCAATGTGACACGTTCTCGACATGGCATTACATCTTAAAATTGTCCGCGTATCACCTCACGTCTCCTCAAACATCGTCAAAAGACGATATTTTTCTGCTGCCTCTGCTGCGTAACTGCCCATATTTTCGCCCCCACCCCGCAGTCTTTTTTCCCTCCCGTCTCGCTACTCCCACAGTAAATATGGTGGAGGCTTTCTCAAATCAATTAAATTTTCCCACGTTCCACTGTTTGCACGCCACGTATTGGGACCTATCGTTACGGTTGAACTTGGAACGCACTTTTACTGCTGCCAGGATGTCTAGCTTTGTGGGTCAGCTGTTTCGTATTTTTGTGCCAAAATAATAATTATAACACGTATTTTTATTTTCTGCCGCAAATATAAAGTGCAAATTTACTTTCAATTAAAAGAGCATTGCCTAGTTCCAGCATAAGCCATCTTTAAAACTATTTTTGCTATTGAAGAGCTGCTGGCTATTTTGGGCTCAAGTAACAAGTTCGAACTGTTCCGCACCTGGGGTATACGGAATCGAACACTCGATGCCGGTTCGCTGGACGTATTAGTAATGAATAAAAATGACCCAATGTGCGTAGGAATCTAAGGGTGTCCAAATGCAAGTGTTATTCGGCCAGTGATATCCGGCTCGCCCTCACGTAATATTCGGTTACAGGCGTAGTATACCCGCTGCGCCAGATGTGCAATTAGAGCGGCGCAGGTGGAAAAAAAACCTTCTCAGCTTTTGGAACGCCAATCCGCGACCTTTGCCTGCGAAGGTCAGCTGTGCTATTTTGAGCACATGATACTTTGTTATATTTTATGTTAGCTTGGAATACGCCAATCACCTTCTTGCTCCACCCGAGCCAACACGGTTAAGCCGGATTGCACGGCTCGGTCACAGGGGACCCATACTTGGAAATAAGCCAGCCAGACTCTGCGCCACGCCATTTGCTCGAGCTCATTGCCGGCCCCAAGAGGCGGCTCCGGTAAGACGCAGCTTTTCCTCTGACGGCAGCATAGGTAAAAGATTATCAATCTTCTTTTTCTCTTCTCTGCAGGCTGTGTTGCTTTGCTCATGGCTTAAAGCTAATCCGCGCAGCAAAAAAGAAAGGAAATTCCCTCTACACTGTAAAGTTAGGCGACCACACGAGTCACCTTTGGCGCAGCAGGGCTATTCCTGGAACAAAGTCGAATAAAACCTCTAGAAAAAGACTTGAATATTCTGCAAACAGACCAAGGTCCAGGAAATGGGCTGGAGAGCAGGTTCATGTTACTATTTGCAGAGTGTGGGAGGAGGCAAGTTCAGTAAAAACAAATTCACGAGGCATGAGAAGTTGAACCAGTTGAAAAGTGGTTGTGCCAGTGCTGTTCCCTGGCGGATTCAATGCCACCAATGTTCTCTCGAAACACTGCAAACGCTGCAAAGGAAGCTAATGGCAACATCGACTCAAAATCCAATACAACGGTCTCTGTAGACATGCAACAAGAAAAGTTCACAGCATATCCACGGGGTGAATGATGATGAGTGGGCGAAGCTCCTGAGGGGAAATCATCGGTAAAACCGTGACTCTTCAGTGAAAGTTTGCCCACTACATCTGTGTCCGAACGTAACGTCTAGAAAGTCTCGCTTAAACCGCGCGTCGGCACCTTGTGGCTGAGCTCGCCTGATGCGTTTTGCAGACGCCTCACGAGCTCTCACTGCATCGGGGTCTGCCTGCCGATACGCGCGCTTTCTCGCCGCTTCCCGTTCTCTGACGTTTTGGAGATCCTCTTCGCGCCGCAGCCGTGCCGCTTCGCGTACGGCAGGGTCCTCGCGCCGTTGCCGTGACGCTTGGGCCTCTCGTTCTCGAACGCTGGGATCTTGGCGGCGGCGTCGCGCAGCCAGACGACACGCTTCGGCCTCCCGCTCTCGTACGGCAGGATCTTGGCGGCGGCCGCCTTGCGCTCTCGCCGCTCTGCAGCCTTATCCATCGGGCGACTCCGAGCGCGCGCCAACAGCGAACGGATTTTATTACAACGCTCCCCGCATCTAGCAAACAATCCAAGAACTAAACTAGAGGTAGCCACGCCATCTAGTAAACAATCCAAGAACTAAACTAGAGGTGGCTACATACATACGTCGAGGATGGACAGACCCACGCCTTAAGGAGCTTCGCCCCTAAAACTTCGCGGAAATACAAACATTGTGCCTAAATTTGCAGCCGCGTTATGTCGGCTGGTTTGCAGTAGGGGCACCCCCAGCTAGTAAGAATTGACGCAGCGCAGTGTGACAAAAACCGGTATGAAGAAGATGGACAGTTGAGCTTGCACAGGAGAGGCACAGCGGGAGAAGGAGGAAGTCGGCGGTTGGGATAATCACCGGTGACCAGACAGCTACTATTCCTGTTCTCCACCCTAATTTTCCGCCATCGTTTTGCGAATGATCGTTCTCAAGAACAGAGTCGTGCCGTACAGTAGCACGGGAGGCAATGCAAAGATACAAGTCGAAGCCGCAGAGTAAAGCAGTTAAAGCGCAAACGCCCGCATCGCCCTATACAAACAGCGTCCTTGGCCGAGCCGGTCACTACTCCCCCAACGATGTCCTTGCACAATGCCGGGCCATGACGAAACAGCTTGACCGTGAAATGGGCGGCTCGTCAAAAGGGATCCGTCCTCCCTGCCATCCTTCCCACTTGTGATGGGCCCTTACCCCAAACCCACCAGTCCCGGTGATCTTGGCTTCCATTTTCGCTAGCTTCTTGCCTTCAGCCTACGTAGCAATGCAGGTGCACGGTTGGGATTCCTGATTGTGTCTTTCTCTCTCGACAGTTCCCTGATCACCATCGCATTCTCAGTGTAAGCCCGGGGACTAATTTCTTTGGAAGTTTTTTGTTAAGCTCCAGCGTTGCGTTTGCTTTTATCCCCAGGACCTTAACCGAATGGATCCTGCTTTTCCTTGTGCCGTGTTTTCCGACTGGAGTGAGCGCTCGACTGCGACTGATTGGAGCGGCACAATTAACCGTTCGTTTTCCTCTTCGAGCACTTCAACTTATTGTTTTTCCTTTACCGGCCATTTTATTCCGCGTTGGAGGGTTGAACGAGTGGAAGCTTGGTTCGCAAAAGGGAATCCTTACCTCGCCTATGCACTACTAAACAAGGCAGAGAAGAACAAGTTAGATACGCTCTTGCGAAAGGCGTATAAACAAGCCCTGGGTCTGCCCCCCTACACTTCCACGGATCGTCTCCTCAAGCTTGGGGTGCACAACTAAACAAGGCAGAGAAGAACAAGTTAGATACGCTCTTGCGAAAGGCGTATAAACAAGCCCTGGGTCTGCCCCCCTACACTTCCACGGATCGTCTCCTCAAGCTTGGGGTGCACAACACTGTGGACGAGCTGATTGAGGGCCACCTGCTCAGTCAACGTTACCGGCTAGTAGGGACGGATGCAGGCAGGGCCCTTCTGCTAAGACTGGGCATAAACATCCCTGATCGCCCTCTGGAAACCACAGTAGACATCCCTCGCGAACTACGCCAAAACATCAGAGTGGCCCCGCTGCCCAGAAACATGCACCCGCAGTTCCACGAGGGTCGGAGAGAGGCGCGAGTTAGAGCCCTGGAGAAAAACTACGGCTCAAACGATATGGTTTATTATACGGACGCCGCAGATTATGCCAGACGAGGAGCCATGGTAGCGACTGTGACGAAGAAAGATAGCCACGCCTCGAGCCTCACTCTCAACAACGTCTCGACGCTACAGGCCGAAGAGGTAGCTATTGCGCTGGCAATAACGCAGACCCCAGCGGAAGTGATAGTCACAGATTCACAGTCAGCGTGTAGGAGTTACCTCCAAGGCCGCATCTCGTGCATCGCCATGAAGATCCTCGGCCAGAACCCTCCGAGGAAAAGGGTGTCGATTGTCTGGACACCAGCTCACGCTTCCCTCTGCGGTAATGTCTTTGCTCATGAGACTGCTCGAGGTCTGACCAACCGAGCGCCGCGAGAAAGTTGGCTTGAGACAGCGATCCCTGTAACGTCATACCAGGAGGTGACCCAATTCTACAGGCTCACCAGACTTATGCTACCCGCTGGCCACCCCTCCCTCAGCAAGGCAGAGGAGCGCTCCTGGCGTCTCCTCCAAACCAACACGTTCCCCCACCCGACCAAACTCCACTTATTCTGGCCAACAATATACTACCCACAGTGCCAATTCTGCAACGCGCCCTGCACCTTGTATCACATGGTGTGGGAGTGCCAGCTTAACCCCTCACTTTCCCCGATATCTAATCCCTCGATTGAGCAGTGGGAGGAAGTGCTGGCCAGCTCTAGCCTCGAAGAGCAGCTTCGGCTGATCCACCGAGCTGAGGCGGCTGGACGCTCCAACGGGGTCCTGAACTGAGGAAACCGCCCGCTTGACTCGTCTCATTAAATAAAGTTTATTCTCTCTCTGAGGTTGTTTCTAATAAGGCGACTGTCTTTAAAGAGCATAAGAATTTGGGTGGAAAGAAATTGTAATAAAAAATAATTTAGAGTCCGTGAGTTTCCGCGGATCATACAGAAGGCAGATGAAGAAAATAAAATAGGCTGTGTTTGTAGGAATAAATAACCGTGCGCGGTATTTAGCTATAGGTTTTAAAGTGGGACGCGACAGAGTCCACATTGTCAAAGTCTTGGAAGAGGTGTGCGAAGTAGCCGATACTAACTGCGTGTAACGTGAAGAAACGTAAAAATGGGAGTGAGGCGATACATCTGTGCTCGCCGACGTGCGTTTTCTCGTGCGTTCGAGTAACGGCGCGTAAGATATGAATGTTAGATGCATTTGTTGAAGTACATGAGAAAGCAGCACCAAACACAAGAGACGATGAGCGGAAAGGACATTCAATGGAGGATATTACGAACAAAAATTTGTCAATAAAGCTTCAAGTGTTGAGTAGCAAGGTACTTCTGTTGCTGATATTACGGGAAAATGTTTACGTTAGATAGACCAAATGAGGGCTAGATTCAATGCGCATAGCTTTTTCTGGTTATGTGAAATGCCGTGGAGTTCCATTAAACCGCTGTCAGCAGCGGAACTGTATTTTCTCTTTGTCGAGAAAAAACAGACCATAGCCACGAGCATGGTGACCCACGCCCAGATGGGAATGACTATTGCTTAGATACTCTTAGAAACGCATCTTTTTACACCTGCTGTTGTTACCAATATACGCACTTTTACACAAAAAAGCACGTTCCTACACCCTGTTGGCGTCACATGGCACCTCAGCCATTCCATCTATTTCTAAATGTATTGCTATTCGAAGTCTTCAGCGAAATTTTTGTTTGTTTACACGAGTACATGTTCATAAAGATTACTCCTCACCCTTCAGCTTACTCTGGCTGCTCACAGAAGTTGTCATTGTCTTAGAACACTTACTTGGGCCACCGAGTAACAAATACTCATATAAGTACCCGTGAGCGCCTGTGAGTGCTTCGAGCAATGCAGTTCGAGAGAAAACATCAAAGGAAAGATGGAATATCTTCTTTGCTTAGCTCACATATGTGCAGGCTTATAGGGCCAATTATACTCTACTTCGGCCGCACGCTGTCACGGAGCAATTAGCCCGAGACTGCAACTCCGAGGCCCGGCTTAGCATACGGCTCTATGTATGGTTACTGAGGTTCCCTTTTTCTTCCTGATCTTTTTTGCGGCTCCAAGGTGGCCAGGAACGAAAAACATTCTGCCGAGAAATGACGTCGTTGGGAAAGTTGCTTCTTGCTCCTATGGCAATGTCCATTTGAAAATAAAGTTGCGCTTGGCCAAGCGTGCGTATTGCAGGTATTTCTTGGATGGGGGCAATTGCCTTACTTGTGCAAAATACTGAGACCAAAATTGCCGCGAGATGTTGTTCTTGCCTAATACAAAATAAAACTCAGTTTTCAAACACCGCGCTTCTAATGACGTAACCAAATGCCGTGAACCAGCAAGTCCTACGCATTTTCTTATTGCCTTGTGCCTTATAACACCCATACAATAACAAAAACTTGACAAAGTTTATGAACCAGAAAAAAAAAGATGGACGGTGTTAATAAATGCAACTGAATAAAAATCACGTTGTTTCTTGCGAATAGAGCGCGTCAGCTGTAGCCACATTTTTTGATTATCTGTTGTAATTTCTTGGTAATCTTAAAATATTTATCCCACCTTTTTTTCCTGAATATCCTAAAACTTTTACTAGTCCCACAGGTATACGCCGGTAACAATTGGAACTTCATTTTATTTGGTCTCTCGAGGCAACAATTATGGTTGTATGATCACTGAAGTGTACTGGAATGTGTTTCACAGCCTTCAGAGCCTATGCGCCTGCAGCGCCTCTTAAGAAGTGCTCTCAGATATAGAGGCGTTGCAGAATGTATTACTGAATGCTCAGATTTATTTCTACGTGTTTAATTGAGCTTCCCGTCCAAACCGCGTGTCCTGGTTAATGACAGAGGCGCTCACTGGTGACAAGGCGTACATGCTCACCGTTACTGCAGTAGCCTTAGCGGGGAGTGTGGCCATTTCTGAATTATTCAACCAGTGGCTCAGATTAAGAACAGCCGGCTCACGACGTGGTCACGCGGTACCGGCTGCACACAATTTTTTCCGCCGCTTTAGATGATCACAATACTCTGTCCCAAGAGTTCAGAGATGGCTATCCGATGCAATGATGCCTTTTTCGGAATGAGCCAGATTTAATTGGCGATTAAAGGGACGCGGAGAACGCAACCATGAGGTCCCAATGATCAGATCTCGGGAGGCCTTCTGGGTTTGTAGCTTCAAGTAATTTAAGGTCACGGCGGGAATCTTAGTTCAATATGGCCGTTAATTGGGCTCAAACTAGCGTCTGCGCGTCACCCGTATTGACCGTAGCGATACTGTTCTGACGGTCATCGCACGTATGGGTGCGTATGTTTCATTAGGAAACAGCCCTCTTTTCACAAAGACTTCTAACAATGGTTGCTAGTTCAGGAATTCAGTCCTGTGAACAGACGACCATTATCTGTCTTTACAATAAACCATTCGCAGGCACCCTAAAGCAATGCAGAGTAATTTATGATGTCGTCTCATTATGTTTGTGATCCTGCTATGAATAAAATATTGAAACAGAACCCCCGTACACGACAACCATACGAAAAATTCAGCGAAACTTTCAAACTAAACTATACATAAACGGCCATCTGCACAACGATCATATTCACACATGCCGACGTTAAACGTGTCTACCCGGGAATCGGTGGACACTGAATAGAATCCGTAATCTACGCGCCATGAATGACAGCTTGGGTGGTTGCATGCTTTCTTTCAAGAAGTCATAACGCAAATCATGAATGGTCCATTTAGCGCAAATGGTTGCTTTGAGGCCAGCGTCAGCCCTCGTAACACTATACGACCCCTAGATACCTCGTGCCTGTGAAGCACTACATAGCACGAAAAGTTCGCAAGAGGGGAAGCTTGGGCGAGTTTGTAATACATAGCATTCACTTGTTGTCTTTGGTTTTGTTATCATCTCTTGTCCCCGACTTAGTTTGTGCTTCCCGCCCGTCCGAGAAGTTCCGGAGCCTGCGTTAAAGCCGGGCAGTAGTGGAAGGTGGCCAGCAACGCGAACACGTACCGCATACAATGTAATATAGCCGAGTAACGCAGCCGAGTGAACTAACACACAGTCAGCAAAAGCCAACACTGCTTTTTTTGTTTCCCAGTGCTCGGCAGCAAGAACGAGCCGCGGCGCAACGCATACAAGACAAATCGAAGCCATTCGAAAGCGTAAGGCAATAGCGGATCGAAAGCAAAATCTTTCCAAGTGGCCAGAGGAAGAAGCGCTTCGTGACCGCGGGGCGCAAGGAAGGCGTCTCAAGAGTTCAAATGTATGTCGCGAATTCAAATGGCCGCTGTCACATTCACATTGCTTAAAATGGTTCAAATCTCTTAGCACTTTCTAGTTTTAGCATTTTGAATTCAGTGAAATTTGCAAGATGAGGTCATCGGCAAATATTAGATAGTGCACGTGGAAACTTTGAAATGAAAACGTAAACATAGATACGGCGTGAACACCATGAGTGTGCGGTAATAGATTCAATGTAGTACATGCACATTTTAAACCATGCACTATCGAAGCATGTAATCTGAAACTTTTCTTCATGAATACCTCAGGAGAACTGAAAAATTCAAGTCCGCTTCATTGAACGGCGACGATGGTTGAAACACGTAGCTTTCTTGCGTTGCGAAATCATATGGTGAAGTTCCCATGTCGATGCCGCTGCAATTAAAGTCAAAGCGTGAATAATAACGTTGTATCCTGCCTGCGAGTCAAAGTCTCAACTCAAACGGCACCAAACGAATTTCTTACAAAAAAGCTAAGTCGGCTACAAAACGCGTGAGACCCAGGTTCGATTCCATGCCGTCATCATCATTATTGTTTATTCATTTATTTATTTATTTTTATTTGGTTACCCTCAGGGCACAAAGAGCGGTACAGAGGGGAGCGGGTTACATCTTGTGCAACACAAAAAACAAAAGCAGCATCACAAACACAAGCTGAAACGAGCAACGTAAAAATAAAAAATCACCACAACCGGTTCCGCACAGCAGATCGGAACGCAGTATCGTCTGTTATCGCAGCAACAAACGATGGAAGGCGGTTCCAACTAACGCAAGTGCTGGGGATAAACTAATCATGAAAATGCTTTGTATGGCAGGATGGGACGTGAACTTTGTACAGATGATCAATGCTTGCCGAAGTGTAAGACGGAGAATATAGTAGCTGTTGTTTTAGAATGGGATTTTTGTTATATATTTTATGAAAAAGGTACAACCGAAATAATTTCCTGCGATGGTCGAGCAGTGGTAAAGAAAGGCTTAATGTCATGGCCGTAACGCTTGATGTGCGGTGATAATTAGAAAGAATGAATCGCGACGCACGATTTTGGACTTTCTCGATTTCTGTAATGAGTGATTCTTGACCAGGGTCCCACACAGAAGCCACATACTCTAATTTTGAACGTACGAGACATTTTTAAATAAGTAATTTTAGGGAATGGACCTTTTCCAGTACCAGTCCCTCTAGCGGCCGCAACGGCGAATTAAAAATGGCAGTAAGGCACGCCCTCAAGGAAGTTTGGCTTTCAGAGAACTCGTGCACAAAATATCCTGGTCCTGCGGTCCCTCCCGCACTGACCCGTCAGCCGTACCTTTCACATAAATTCCACGGTAGCAGCCGCAAGTTCTCGTGTCTGATCTGCAGTAATCGAAGCGCCCCTTTTCTGTTCTTTTTTTTTTTTTCATTTTCGTTACCCCCTCAGTCGCAGCTATGTGCAGGCAGCGTGGTCAAACTCACGCGTTTCTGCCCCTTTTCTTAGAAAGTCATTATTGTGTGCACGTGCGAACCCACCACGAGGTGTCGAAAGAGAAAAAAAAATAAAACTTGCAGCTCTAGACCGTATAGCCGCTCCCTAGCAGAACAGTGAGGGGCGCCCTTTTGTTTATTTCCGCCCGAGTGACTGCCAAGAATGGCGCACCGGCAGCCCGCGCATGCGCAGATCGCTACCGGAAAAAGGTCCATTAGGAGCCATATAAAAATTTCCCGGAGGTAGTATAACTTACGGTTAGCATCATTGGCTACATAATCAATGTGAACTTTCCACGACAGGTTAGATGTTAAGTGTACACCAAGGTATTTACAAGACTCTACAGTTTCGAGACGGACGTCGTTAAGAAAGTAGTTAGGTGCAGCAGAGTTAGTTCGAGAAACGCGCATGCATTTGCATTTATTAATGTTAAGATTTATTTTCCACACCTTACACCATTCCATAACTTGTTTAATATCGGACTGTAAAGTTTTAATATCAGATGTATTAATTATTTCCTGATAAATTACACAATTATCAGCAAAAAGGCGGACTGATGAACGGATGTTAGTTGGCAAGTCATTATTGTAGACCAAAAAAAGTAAGGGCCCCAACACAGAGCCTTGAGGAACATCTGCGCGAATGGCAGATAAAACAGAATCGGAGTTATTTACAGTAACAAATTGTGAACGGGTAGTTAGGAAGCAGCGCAGCCATCCGAGCACGTTAGTATCCAAGTAAACATTAGTTGTGTAAATTTGGCTTTCTTGCAGTGCGTTTCGGTTACAAGACCGCCATCAGTGAGGCCAAGAAAGCCTCGCTTCAAAACAGCCGGATTTAGTCAAAACCTGACTCACCAATTGATTGCCGCGACCGTTGTTCGATTAAGCTGCTAGTGGTGAAGTGCTGGTGCTCAAAAATACGCCTCAAAGCGAAGGAACCACAGAGAATAAACGGCAAACGTGACTAGTCCCCGTAGTAGATACAAAGCTACAAAGCGAGGTTGTTTGATCATGTCTTACATTAGGCTCCCGGACAATCCGTTGCACTGCTGCAGCTGTCAAAAGTGCTGCTTCATGTTTCCATAAGTCTTCACTGGAAAGCGATGATTACCAGGGCGAATGACAAATGGTAGCATGATATTCATTTTCATGATACTCTCACGAAAGTTCCATAGTTAGATCTACCTTAAGCACGAGCTGTTAAACCAAGGCTTTCTTTTAAGAAATAAAGGCTTGCGTGTAATGCGAAATTTACAAGAGAAGTGTAAATAAAATTATGTCTAAGGACATTGGGTCTTTGCGTCATTAGTCTAGCCATTTGTCTTGTAAAACGAAGACATTTGAACAAACTGTGGTCTTTGATGAAAGAGAAATTTTATTGAACGAACTATTATATTTTGTACGTCATATTCTTGAGCCCCCCACTTTGAAGCGCAGCCAATAGCAAAACTGCAAATCACACGTGTGCGCTAAGTTTCCTGGGCTTAAAGAATGCTTGCTGTTAAAAAAAACTCATCAGCGCATGCGAGCCGAAGGCGTTTAAACACTGTAGCAGACGTCCACATCAAGCCACCGTTGGTCGTGTGACCTAGTTTCTTGGAAGCTATCTGTGGACAATATCTCTTGTATGTCTTGAGACGTCTTCTCTAATTCCTTTTCGTTTTCCTCCACATGTTTGGTTTTCTGGGTGACCGAAGTAGAATTTTTGTTTTCTAGGTCATTTCCCAACAGCTTTGCTTATACGCTAGCAAAAAAAAATCCTGTTTTTTTCGTATGCCGTTACTATAGTGGGTCACATAAACTGCTCCTCTTTAACTTCTTTCTGGAGCAGACGATAAGTCTGAACGCAGGCATCATCGACAAATCTTATTAGAAGAGGCGGAACAGCAACAGAGTCAACCACAAAACATAGCTTGTTAAAGCTGAAGCGAAGTGATGTGGACGGCGCCGGCGAAAGCGAAATTCTGAAGCATGCCATGACGAGAACGTATGTTTTTTTTTCTGCAAGGACTTGTGAAAACGCAGGGTAAGTAAACAGGAAGCGATGCCAGAGACAGAAAAAGAAAGGGTGAGCTTGAGATAGATTGAGCGACCGGATGTACAGCTAGCTGGAGATACTTCCGGTGTCTTGCCAAGACGCGTTTGCACGCCGCCGAAAATCGTCTGAAAGTCCGTGATTCACGATAATGTTGAAAAGCGAGATTGCGTATTTTTTTTGTTTTTTTTATATTTGTTCGAAATCACGGAAATGTTCCAGAAGTCCCTCGCAAAGACACCACATTATTTTACCTTTATGAGCTAAGCCTTCTCGTTTGGATTCTAAGCCCGCCGTACTTCAGGGGCTCATATAGCGAACTTTATTCAAGTGTAGAATATAATATTACCCCGAAAACCACTATTTCTGTTATCTGAATATGATAGGCATCGTCTCAAGTCTATTCGTTATGGCGGTAGTGTTTCACTTCGCGATAGTTATGATATCATCCACAAAAAATAATGACTCGTTGCCGCACAAACTATCGTTTGGTGGCAACCACTATATTTCATCGCAGTGGCCGACGCCGACTAGCACTCCTTTTAAAGGCGCAATCGAAAGCCCTCTAGCGGTACACTCCGAAATAAGTACCTTGTTATTTCGAACGCTTTGCCATACCCTTACCCCATATTTTCTAGCGTTTAACTCCGATGCACTTGCAGTGTTGAAAAATCCAGCCTGCATAAGTGTCTTGTGCTTGCTAATAAGAAGCGTCACAAACTGTGGCGAAGCGAAGGCGGCATCGCCAGTGGTCCTGACTTCTATTCCACGTCTGGAAACGTTTCGAGCAATCCATTTGACTACCGTGTTTATTTGGATAAATATAGTGCAGCAATAGAAATTATGAATAACGGCTTGATCTTCCTAAATAACATAACCTAGAAATAATTCCTCAATGGCTGATGTCTTGCGTTCGCAGAGTAGCGCAGAGCAGCAGCGCCTGTCAACGGGAATAGCTCGTCGCAAAGAAATTAGTTTATTCAACTACTGTACTAAATGAAGCCGGCCGTGATGACGGGGTGTTTGAGCAATAATATCTAATCCTTAGGAAACAATTATTTAATGCTTGCGCAATGGTACACCGAACGAATGAACAAGATCGCAGTACTTGCGTTAGCCTATGTATAACTGTGATCTCCTGCTCCCGCCGCGGTGGCGCAGTCGGCTCAGCAACGCGCAGAAGCGGGTCTTTACCGAGATTCTGCTTCTGTTGGAGCATCCCCTGACAATGCAACCTTGATCGTTTTCGTTTGTCGCGTGCGATTAAAACAATTTTTTAATGCTCGCGATAACGCCACAGCAAGGAAGAGGAACCCGGAACAGCGCATGAGGTCCAATTAACAACGCAACGCAGTAGCGTCTTCATGAGATTCGCGGGAACCCAACAACAGACGGCCAAGCGGTTGCGGAGATAATGGGCTTAAAATCAGGAGTTTGCAGAAACCGAAGAAGGGGTTTAATGCTTGGCCCATTTTCCTTTTGCTGGAACGCGACGGAAGCAAAAACAGCAGCTAGACAATTTCAGTTTCCCTATTTTTTTCTGGCGTTAAAAAAATATAAATATCCCGCCATGCCACTCGAGACCCAGTTCATGCCTGTCGTAATGCTCTAAGCTCCTTGTTTTCTTTCCTCATACCAGCAGGGTTCTTTTCCGCGGATTTTCGTAAAGTTGCTTTCTTTCTCGCACGCCCATGCCCTTGGAGTCCTTCCCGAGTCCGAGATTGATATGCTGGAGAAGCTGCTGGGACTGTTTTTATTTTATCCTGAGCTTTATTAATTCAGAAAATGCGCCGTGTTCACTTCAGAAGGAGACACGCGCAAAACTTGCCGGACGGCAGCGAAAAATGGCCGCAAACACGTATTACACCCATGTTCAGTAGGTAAGGCCACCTATTTGGTTGTAAGTACCGGAACGTACTCAAAGTAAATCTAGAGAACAAAAAAGAAGCAAAGGAACAAAATACGCATGTTGTTATGCGAAAGTTATAATTCCAGCAAGCGAGCCTTTCAAAAGTGGATGACATTAAAGGCGCTCTTTGCGCGCGTCAGGCATTAGTGCATGTCAGCCGTTAGCATGTCAACCTTCCCCGGAAGGGACCATAAGGAAACGCCAGTTTGAACGAGCACTGTTTTAATAGTTTAATCTTCTTTGAATTTGAAGGTCCTGTGTAAAGCAAAAGTCAGTTTACTTCTCACAGGACAAGTTATTATTTGCGTATCGGTTGGACGTTGGACAGTTGCTGGGAATCAGAGCAAGTTTCAAAAGCGTCCTACCTTCATCAACGTGTGGTGTATACCACTATGCAGAACTCGATCCGTTTGGTTCTATGCTGCCTCAGCACCCAATCCATTCTTGTCGATAGTGACTGCTGTCGTGACCTTTTGGGGTAATTTCGCCCGCTCCGGGAACCAACCACTTGGCACGTTTTTCCGATGTTTGTGTGTGCGTGTGAGTGCGTGTGGTAAACGTTTGTACGAAAAAGGAAGCATGCTATATGAGATGCGCAAGTGCCCACGAAGCGCTTGGTGTTGATTTTTATCGAAGGCGTCAAGTCCTCTAGAGTGTACCGAGTGATGGGGCTAGTGGAATGTAGCCGGTGCAACCCGGCCGCACGAGTAGCTCGGCGGGCGACGTTGTATTCCGGATGCTTACCCCCACCGTACACTCCTCCACAAAATGTACCCTACCCAATACTACGCGACCTGTGCCTACTGCCCTTCCCCTGGCACCCTATACCACCTGGTATGGGAATGCCAGCAATCCCCGTCTTTATCTCCAATCCCCAACCCTACTTACGAGCAGTGGGCGGACCGGCTGACCAGCTCGGACCTTGCGGCGCAACAAGAAGTCGTCGCTGGAGCCCGGGCAGCCAGCCAGGACCAGGGCATCCCGGACTAAGGTTGCCCCCCACAGGGCTGGTGCCCCTGCCATCTAGCACCAAATTTGCTCGTTTTTATTAAACGTTTATTTCTATCTCTCTCTCTAGAGTGTAGGGGATTCATGGCCCCTGAGAAGCAGGCCATGATTGATGCCCTTTAGACATGCGTCTGCAATTTAAAGCTTGTGCCTGTCGGAAAGGCTCTGGGTCTTCCGTGAAAATTCCCCTAAATTTCCTGTGATTTTTCTTGTTTCTGTAACAATAATGGTTTTCTCTCGTACGGGCATACTGATGTGCAGTCCTTTTACAACGGAGCTGTTAGCCTATAGTTGCACGGGATTTTGTGTGTTAGGGCTAAAACAACTAGTGTGACATTCCAACAGAACCGCCGACACCCGCTGGAGGTTAATATTGGCGAACCCTCTGACATTTGTTCTAGCGATGCGCAGTGAGTTCTAACGCCGTCAGAAGGGGCTGAAGCTTGACGTACAATGAGAATAACATGGCTACAGCCGTGGTTAGGCTTCACTTTTTGGCTACCAAAGGGTGAGCCTGGAAAGCGCTATAACACATACTCACATGGTTGTATTGCCCGACGCTTACACCTGCAAACGTTTTATAGTTTCGTGCGGCTTGTAATACTCCTATTATACTCGGATAAAAGACCCAAATGGCACTAGCTCATGTACGGTACCACTCCGCCGAAACGACGGACCTGGATATTTTCGTGAGCGCGCGTTTTAAAGGAGATTGCTCTTAATGCGTGACAGTGTATGTTTATTGCCACGTAGTAAGTTTGTTGTTGCGGCATGTAATTTTTAAACAGACTACAGAAAAACACGGAAACTACTCGTGTCGCGTTCCAAATGCTCACAATAACACACTCTTTGCTCCTTGTAGGGGAAACGCCGGCTGTGGTGATGAGGCGTAGCGGAAACTTCCGTTGTCGGTTTAAGTTGTATCCGAGTATTCTACAGTGTTACATACCCAAATAGACGCCATATTCTCATATGTGTAACCGACAGCACGTACTGCCGGTTTTCCTAAACATTTCAAGCGACTCTAAAAAACCCAACAGTGTTACACAACCCAGGAGCAGCGTGCACACACACCGGCGCATTGGTTTATTTTACCCGAAATTCTCGTTTTTTCCGAATCCAATGCATAATATTGCCATAAAATTGGCGCTTTCTAACTCACTTTTCTGGCAAGTGGAAAACTATTGTCAATCACCTAAAAATTTGAAACAATGGTGTACACATATGGCAAATCATAGTAATCAAATAGTAAGGTAATGTTAAGGCGAACGCACATGTTACATGCTTCGGAAACGTTCCAGGACTGGCATTTTCTCGGCCATGCATTTTTTCCGAGTGGCGTTACCTAAGGCATCGAAAGGCAGACAGGTAGGCGATGGTACATGAATCATTCATTCGGTTTGAAGTAGAAAAAAAACGGGGATGCAAATATTTTGAAGTTTTTTGTGAAATTGATAACATAAAATGAATGATCTTGGTGGCGGTGATTATTATTACTTTAATATTTATACTGTATCTAGGGTTGAATCAGGCTTTCCGTTTTTAGTGCGTGTATCTGGTATCAGGAGCGAAAGAGAGAACAAACTTTATTGCTCCCAGTGGGATGTTCTCTCAAATCCCAGCAAACAAGGTTTCGGTATATTTCCAGCAATACAGAATATCCGAAGCCCTGCAATTTTTAAGTTTTTGTAATGAATATTTTATCGCTGTAAGACATTTTCCTATTGTTGTTTTAAAAGATGCTATCGTCCTAACATTAGATAAAAACATCGTGGGTTCCGACTAAAGGGTTGCACAGCATTTCGCTGCACAGCAAACAAGCGCTCCTATAAATTTAAAATAATTCCGTACTAATATTTTACCCAGCCCGGGATGGTTGACCGACTATTTTAGCATAATTTTACACACTTTATTAATTTCTTTTTTTCTTAGTGTTTTACAAGAGGAGCATCACCACTGTCCATGAATTGTGTGTTTTTTTTTTGCCGCCCGCAAAATTCGACCTAAGGAAGAAGCAGCCCGTATATATGTTTATTTTAGTGCGTATTATTTTTGGATATTTATTGTTGCTGCGTTTTTACTTTCATTATAAGGTTATTTCTTCAAGCCTAGTAGGACATGTAAAAACATCGCGTATACGGTTCAGCTCCGCCGCATAAGGCCCTTATTTACAGCGGTGCACCCTTTACAGGCACCAAGAGTTTGTCTAGAAGTTGATGAAAGATCTCCGTGAAAGATCTCCGTGGAAATGATGGCGGTGCGTCAAGTTCAGAATAAATTAGTGGCTTTAAAGGAAAACGCTTAAAGCTTCCAAGTGCCTAACAGCATTGTAAAGTTCTTTGTAAGTTTTACGCGCGTGTCTTATGGTCTGGCTCAGCTACAATCATAAAAAAAATTACACCATCTTCCCATAGGGGAACCCTGAGTAGTATGCGAAGCAGCCATGGGGTCGACTGAACTTCCCATTCGTTTTCATTTCGTCGTTTCCGTTGACGTTCAGCTTCGCGTGCCTTCGTTGTATCAGTACCTTCTTGACGTATTTTGATTGAGTTAAGGACATAAGGCGCGTTGTAGCACATGCTCCGGTATCGGTTTGTAGCGCAGTGGGAAGAGCGCCACGTACCTCCCGTTGCGGCGAGAGAGTCGTGGGATCGAAACCGGGCGCCGCTTAACTTTTTCTTTTTACAGTGGACTGCGCTGACGTCAGCCCAAACGCTGACGGGGCTGAGAAGACGTGCATGCGCAGTAGAGTGCGGACGGCGGACAACGACAACGACAACGAGGAAGGGAGGGACACAGCCCCGAGCATGAGATGCTTCGCATCTAAAAGAAATTTGGTGCGGTGCTTATACATATTCAAAGAAACTGAATGAGAAAGACTAATTAGACCTTCTGTGGATGTGCTGTTGACCTGTGCGGCACGGATCTACCACATGAACAGCTCCCCAGTCATCACCCTCCGTAACTGGGTCAGCTCGCTAGCCTTCGCTGTTCCCTTGCACGCACAGCGTCGCCTTTTCTGAGCCCGACCCTCCTCCTTCCCTACGTTTCGTTTTACTGGCGCGTGAATCCTCGATCACGCTTGGCGTCGGCCTAAATTGAACTTCTTTAATAAGATTTTTTTAAATTCCAAAACGCGGATGCTTCACACACAAACAAAAGGCTTTCCCCCTTAACATTCATGAGCCATTCCACTCGGCAAAAATGAATTACCAGCGAAGCTTGAGTTCTGAATATACGCTGCCTCCCCATTACGACGAAAGAAAAGAAGTGAATATCGCATGGGGAATGATAACTACCCTTGACGATGGCACCACTCTCCCGGGGAGACTGAAGCATCTACACAGGCAAGCGGTTGGAGCACGGACGAAGAGAGGGCGGTGTGAACGTAGATATAGCCTTCGGGCGGCGCACATAGACTAGCCTCGGAGGAACCTGTACCGGAGACTCAACTGATCTCGAAAATGGGGTTCCTTTAAAATTCAAATGCAACTGATTAGACGTATAATCTTGTGGTCGTAACCAATTTTTGTTTTTAAAAATGGCACACGTTACTACATAATCTACGTAAAATACGTATCCATGTGGTAATTTGTACAGGCTTGAGGTCCAAACTAACGTTTTGAATGGCGCGCGATTATGATGATGACCATGTGCATATAGCACATTCATTGGTTAGTTGTTTTTACAACGTCTCGCACTATATTGCACCTCGCACGTCAAAGTCACGTGACTTTTTGTTCGCAAACATAAAATACATTGGGCCCCACCCACATTGTTCGCTTAAAATGGCTGTTTGCAAATTTAGAGACCAAGCGCATTCAACCCGCAGGCGGAAAGGCCTTGAACTCAAAGGGAGTGGGAACTTCTACGCCTCCGCCTCGGAGCCACCTGCACGCGTACTCTACCGTAGGTGGGACTCGAGGGTCTCGCGTTGTGGTCACACAGGGCACTGTGTCCCGTTGTGAAATTTAGCGCCACATGAATGCAATGTGAACTGGAGAGGAAAATGCCAGCTTTGATAATTAATTTATCTTGGAATGAGGCACCGTATAACGCCCAACATTGTGCGCTTCAAAAAATTTGGGTCTTCATTTGAAGCAAAATAATTACTTTCATGTTCCTTTAACGTGTGTTGTTCGTTGACCACTTGCACATGACAATTTGTATTAAACTATTTTTAATATTGTAATATATCTATTCCATGCCTGTAATACCTTTTGGTAATACCTCTTAGCACTAGCTATAAATACTGAAGGATATAAAAGCAGAAAATGGGCACGTAAATGCTAGTGTAATCTTCCTACCGTTTATTCCGCATAATTACATGCCGTTTAAATATAATGTTAGCAGACAATCTACTGCTTGTTACACAAGGTCTAGCTTTTTATTTTATGTAGGGTGCAAGGCTTCTTTCTCATTATCACGTGTTTTGTTAGCAGTAACCGCGACCTGAGGGCGTTTTTAACGTACGTAAGCGCTACCAACTCGCACTTTGAAGGTTAGGGGAACAATAACGGCATGACGCCTTTACCACAAAATTATGCGGCCATTTAGTAATATGAGGTAGACAAAAGATCTCCAGTTTGTTGCCTCTTTGTGCGCTACAAGATAATTGCATTCTACAGTTTCATCGTGACCTAAAACGGGCACTCCCCCAAACACTATGTCCAACTAGCCCAAGACCCATTTACTCTATAGGAAAAGCGGAAGTTTTTGTCGGCCCAGCGTAGGGGTACCATACGCGCTCTTTATGACTTTGTTAAGTGAAATAGAAACAAGGCGAGAAACACAAAGTATGAAGAAGAGGGGGGCTAGAATAACCGTTGGGGGCCACCGAAGGCACCACGAAGAGCCACCACGTCTAAACACAGCCCTCTGTCTCTTCCTTGCTGTAGTGCCATCTCGGCGAGCACTTTTAAGTCTTTCAGCTAGCGTTCCTAATGGCGGCTGGGCTATCCTGGAGAGCGAAATCACAAATGTCCGTCATTATCGTGGATTATTTCCCTATTCCCCCTTTTCTCGCAGGTGGCCTTAACTGACTCCTGTCCCCATTCACGGGGACACTTCACCCGGGTAATGCGGCTACGGATAAGAGAGAAGCTAAAGGTTCCCTCTACACGGCAAATGGGCTGAGTTGAAGCTTTTGTGCCTTCAGCAGCTCAAGGCACGAATTGAAATCTTCACTTGTGATCCACTTCTACCACGTAGATGGCGGGACGGCTATTTTCTCCTCTGCGTTTAATAAAATGTCTTTGTTTCTTGACAGGGTAATTAATAAAATGTCTTTGTTTCTTGATACGGTAACGACAAGTGAGATGACCCCTCAATACACTGTTTTTCTGGGCCGAACTCCCCCACGCAAAAGCTTCAAACAAGCGTAATGATCCTGTAAAGAGCTCATAAAACTGGCACCTCCAGTCTGAATAACTTCATAAAAATGTAGCGAAGGCTCAGCCGCAAACAGTTATTTTTGTGGAATGCATAATCGTTGGGAAGCGTTGAGGTCCGTGCTTATTCAATAATAGAGATCTTTGCAGGGCAACAAAAGTCATGAGTAATTGCCCGCATGGGGAGTATTATCAATATGGTATATACCTACTTTTTGACATAAATACCGTATATATACATTCATGTTTTGGTTTCAGAAAAAGAAGATATTTTCGCTGCTAGCGATGGAAACTAAAAAGCCCATTCAATAAAATTTCGACTCCGAAGTTGGCATGATAACATTATTATTTACCTGTAAACAGAAATGCTCATACTTGCCAATATTAAACATAAACGTGTGTGCCAATTGTTCACTTATATACGCTCCCCCCTCCTAAGCAAAATTATGAATAACCACATTCTTTCTCGGCCGTTAGTCTAAAACTGCGAATAATTTTATAACACCATAATGCACTGTTAACAGTAAGTTTGCGTGCCTAATTTTTGTAGACAATACTTATTCATATAGTAACACCAAGCGCACTGCCTATGTCCCGGAGTATTCAGCATGGTATTAATTGGTATACAATAAATGCGTAAGTAGCACCAAGTATGCTTTATTCTAGGAATAATATCCCAGCGCCAAATGGTAAACCACCTAGAAGGCCGGAGGGGCTAAACTGTACCCACTTTAAAACTATATTTAATTAGGTTGACCTCCTTTGGAGCATTCTGCAGAATAGTGGATTGCTTGCTGAGGCTAATTACGCAAGATTGATCATAGTTTCATTGGTGTATAACGCTAACACGATAAAGTGGCATGCCGACAAATATACCTGATAGGTATATTGTGGCGCATGAACAGCAGTGATTGCGTAAATCACCCTAACAACCATAAAAATGTCTCTTGCAGGTTTTTTTTATGCTGGACAAAAAGGAAAAAAACGCACTCCTTTCTGATACAGTTGTATTACTAGCCGCTTTTTTCTGGGATTTTATATAGTCTGGTCGTAATGTTTTTTTAACTTCTTTATGCATGGGAATTGTTTTTTCACCCTCTTAAGTCTCGACTGCGCAACAAACCTGAACGCGCCTTCCCTCCTGACGTCTGGGGTTTAAAGGAACACATCGGAAGGTTCTCTATTATTTATCTCCATTTCGCGCACATAATCATATAACCGAGGCTTTAAAAGCTGAGAAGCGGCGCTGAGACAGCAAATTTATTCTAACGTGTTTTTTTTATCTATAGAGCGGGTTCGATGACTTCCTCAATTGAAATCTCGTACAAATTTTCGCGTTCTTTTTTCTCAGCTTCGTACGTCGTAAGGAGAAGTATTGCCTCAGCCGTCGGCAGAGGCACTGTTGTTTTATTGTGCTCCACCTTTGAAGACCGACATCACATCGTTGGCAGAAGGATCGGTTTAACCATAATCGCTTATATTCCGAAATACTAAAATAAGAACCACTTCGTACAAGAAAAGAATCGCAGAGTCATACGAGGGACAGTACCTGCGTTATCATATTTTATTTCACGCACCCTACCAGAAACTCTAACATAATTTTTGCGGTTTGATGACAAAGGCTTGCGGAACGGGGCATGAAACTCAATCATCTTTTCATTAGTCAGGCAATGTTAGCGTTCGTGGGAGTGCTTTACAGTACGCCTTCTATTATCAGTGCTACTACTGCATACATGTGAAAGTTCGGGAAGGAAAAGGTGGGCTTTAGATTTGGGGAATGAAAGCCCACAATAGGGTTTCTGATATTTCCTGAAAAAAATGACTTGCTTTTGACTAAAGCCTTTGTAAACAGCGAACGAACCTAATCAAACCAGGATTACGGAAAACTGCTCTTCTTTTTTTTACTCTAGTAGGTTTCTAAAAAGCAGTCTCAGGCAAAGGTGGCTGTAGAAAAGTTTTAAGCGTGTAGCTTTAGCGTATATTGTGTGGGAGACACATACAAAGGAGCTGGTGTGGCGCTAAACCTTGTTAAAAGAAGCCACCAATATTAGGTTATTCCTCACAGGATTCCCTGCGAGCGGGAGCGCCTGTGCGTGCTTCTTCATTTTACCCCCTGGTGGACATGCCTGAGGATTCAATTCTTCTACCACTGGAAAACAAACCACCTGACAGGCAACATCGTACAGGCGGCATTGGCTTCCTTTAGAATGCCTCGACGTCATTCGAGCCTCTTGGAATAAAACTCATTTTGGGTATATCCTACAGATTTATGCCCTCAAATGAGATTGCAGGCAATAACTCAACCCAAAGGCCCTCGCGCGATTATGTCTTTCATTTTCCCTGAGCAGACGTCGCTGTAATCTTGAATATGTTTCTTTCGTTCTTGCTTCTTTGGCTGTCGTGTTTCTGTGTTAGACTCGTTCGCAAACGAGCAGGCTTCGGCTTGTCGCGTTGCGTCTGCCCGCAGGCGCGATACTTTCCACTCCAGTCCGCAGCACCTATACTCAAATCGCTGGTTTTTGGTTCCATGGTAACATGTCTCTTTGAAGAGACATCTCAGGAATGTTAGGTCTGTAGGGCATTGACCGGGATGACTCTGTGTTTGGTGAGTTCTAAAAATTAGTTGCAACAAACAAGCGCTGTAATAAGGTGTTTTATTTGCCTTGGCATGCTTTCTTCACTTTAGTAACTTATAAGTTTGTTTTGTCATCATCATCATCATCACCAGCCTATCTATGCCCACTGCAGGGCAAAGGCCTCTCTCATAATCCTCCAATTACCCCGGTCCTGTGCCAACTGTGACCAATTTATCCCCGGAAACTTCTTGATCTCATCTGCCCATCTAACTTTCTGCCGCCCCCTTTGTTTTGTTTTGTACCGCTACTCAAGTACCAATTTTCTGCACCCCTCACATGATGTACTATACCATCAAACCTTTTAGTGTTCAATAATGACGACGGTTAAAAATGTATAATGACGATCATACTCATACAGCTTGGGGGGAACCATATTGGATGATAATGAAGCGTAGTATTTCGAAGGGTGTCATGACAGCTCAAGCAAGGCTACGTACCGCACACATCTTTTTCGACGTCGAAGGAGTGTGCAAAGCGCTACGAGCCAAAGCCCACTTTCTGGTCCTATCGGGACAATATAGCATCATTGCATAGAAGCACCTAAGTCGACAGTAAAAGGAATATTCTGTAATTTCTGTGTCATCATCATCATCATCATCACCAGCCTATCTACGCCCACTGCAGGGCAAAGGCCTCTCCCATTATTCTCCAATTACCTCGGTCCTGTGCCAACTGTGACCAATTTATCCCCGCAAACTTCTTGATCTCATCTGCCCATCTAACTTTCTGCCGCCCCCTGCAGCGCTTGCCTTCTCTAGGGATCCACTCTGTTACCCTTAATGACCAGCGGTTATCTTGCCTTCGCATTACATGCCCTGCCCAAGTCCATTTCTTCTTCTTAATTTCTACTAATATGTCTTTAACACCAGTTTGCTCCCTGACCCACTCCGCTCTCTTCTTGTCCCTTAATGTTACACCTATCATTTTCCGCTCCATTGCCCGCTGAGTCGTTCTCAATTTAAGTTGAACCCTCTTAGTGAGCCTCCAAGTTTCTGCCCCGTAGGTGAGTACCGGTAAGATGCAGCTGTCATACACTTTCTTCTTCAACGACAATGGTAAGCTGCTATTCATTATCTGAGAATGTCTGCCATATGCACCCCACCCCATTCTGATCCTTCTAATTATCTCTGCCTCATGGTTGGGATCTGGGGTCACAACTTGGCCTAAGTAGATATATTCGCTTACCACTTCCACTGCCTCGCCACCTATCTCAAACTGCTGTGTTGTCCCGAGGTTATTGATCATTACTTTAGTTTTCTGCATATTAATTTTCAGGCCCACGGTTCTACTCTGTTCGCCCAGTGCGGAAAGCATGCTTTGCAATTCGTCCCCCGAGTTACTTAGCAAGGCAACGCCATCAGCAAATCTGAGGTTACTGAGGTATTCTCCATTAACCCTTACTCCCACCTGTTCCCAATCCAACGTTCTGAATACTTCTTGTAAGCATGCTGTGAATAACATTGGAGAGATTGTGTCTCCTTGTCTGACACCCTTCCTTATAGGTATTTTACTCCTCTCCTTATGGAGGATGATGGTAGCTGTAGACCCATTATAGATATCCTCTAGTATTCTTACATAATGCTCATCTACCCCCTGGTTCCGTAATGCCTGAATGACTGCTAGGGTTTCGACCGAGTCAAATGCTTTCTCATAATCTATGAAGGCTATATATAGGGGTTGAGTATACTCAGCGCACTTCTCTATCACCTGATTGATCGTGTGAATATGGTCCATTGTTGAATAACCTTTAAGGAACCCTGCTTGTTCTTTAGGTTGACTGAAATCTAAGGTTGCAGAGATTAGGTTAGCGATTACCTTGGTAAATACCTTGTAGACGACTGACAGTAAGCTGATCGGCCGGTAGTTTTTCAAGTCCTTCATGTCGCCTTTCTTATGGATTAGGATGATGTTCGCGTTCTTCCAAGATTCCGGTACCATTGCGGTCATTAGGCATGTATAGTAGGTGTAATGACACCTATATTTATTTTATTTATTTTGAAAGGGCCGCTGTTTTTCAATGCCGATCAATCGAATTAAGATGAGAGCACAATCCAAACGCTGTGAAGCAAAGGTGGGGCTACAGGGACTTCGTGTTGTGCTTGTGCGGTTTGTCCCTGTTGTTATGCTGCGTTCGTTATGGGTAGCCGCCAACTTCTCGCGTCTGCCCTTGCCAGTCGCGAAGTTCGGGTTGCATAGAGAGGGCAGCACTGAAGCAGACCCACGCAGTACATATTTTCTGACCTTAAGAAAACGAAAGGCGTGGACTGCACGAACATAACAAAAAACTAGCATCCTTTCTCACAAACTGCCATAACTAAGGTAACAGTACAACAGAGGGCACATTAAACGAGAGATCTAAGCATGTGACTTCAACATAGTAAAAAGCGCACTAGACGGGGACAGAAGAGGACCAAAGAAAAGACAGTGACATGGGACGAGCACTAAACATCAACTGAGTTCCAAAAATTCGCTTGTCCCGTGTAACTGTCTTTTCTTCTGTCCCCGTCCAGTGCGCTTTTTATCATGTCGACGTGGTATAACCAACTAGCCCAGATTTCTGCGTTGAATAGTAAGCAAATCAATGTTTTTTAAGCCTGTGCTCCCGTCAGCTTAACTTCTCACTGCGTCTGTTGAGTTATTCCATTATAAAGAAAATGTTCCTAACGTGTGGACTACGAGCGCAACATGGTTCGTATTCTCTTGTCATAAATGCCTTTATGAAAGCAGCGAGCGGAGTTCTAACCAACTTTGCAAGTATTCTGACAGTTTTTGTAAACAAAACATATGCAATGCTCCTCTGGCGTGACTTCCGTTGGGGTAAGTCTTTTGTGCAGAGATTACCAAGTTCCACATGAGCCGGTTGATCAACTTGATATTTAACGAGCTAAACTTTTCCGTGATTGCATCCCTCCCGTCAGGATCCTGCTTCTCACGCTTTCCCCTTTCCCTGGTATGTCCCTCTTTACCAAATCTGTTGACCATGGATGGACAATTATTCAGATATGCAGTCGACTGGGTTGTCAACGCAGACGTCCATGTAGTTGAAGTAACTTTGAAAAAAAAACACAAATACAAGTGGTAATTTTATAGCTTACATGGCAGTTCGTATAATGATAGAAACCTGCTAAGCTAGAATACATTGCATTATGTTATACTTGCGCCGGGTAACGAAGATCCCTTGTTCTATGGCGAAGCTTCAGGAATGAACAAAAATGATAAAAAAATACGGACACAAAACCACACTTCCTTCGACTCAGTGTTACCCGACCTGCACAAGGCTTAAACAAACAGCGCTGCTACGCTTGCATTCTTCTTTTAGGCTAATAAACAGACCTTCGTTCACCTCGTGCTTCGCCCTTTTCCGTCCGATCTGTAGCATCGCCTCCAGGAGGGCAGTGCTCCGGACCTGAAGCCTGCTTTTTATGTCAGCGAACGTCACCACGATGGGCCTGATTAATTCCGGGGTCGTCGCTCCCAGGCGGTAATGAAGGTGCTTGTTATGAAGACGGGGCTCTTTTACCATGACCCCCTGGCGAGTTATCAACGCTGATGGAGGAACTGCTTGACCTATACTGTTCTCAACCTCGTGCTCTTCACAAAAATACGCTTAGCTGCGTCGACAGTGAAACCAGTCCCCAAGTGCGCATACAGACATTCTTACTGAGGAGGTGAGAGGTCAATTTTTTCACTTGCGCGCTAGCACTTGACAAAAGCTGTAGTATTTTTTTTTACTTCTTTAAAGAAGGGCTCTTCGCAGGCACTGTTAGGGTGTTAATAAGGCACCTAAACGCAATGGGTGTGTTGCTGCGAGCTGTTGCTGCGCAGTCGTAATCAAGCGGCATTTTTAAAAAGAACGCTGAAATGGAAAATTGTGAGCCGTTCTAGCATGTGAAGTTCCATGACCAGCAAAGCATTTTAGCACAGGGCATAAATGCCACACAGAATTTTGGGTGGGGACGTTTGAGCAATTTTTTTTAGTTTTGACTGAGGACTCTGTAAAAAGACATGCATACGACCACACACATTTATTTTGGCGCGACTGATATCGGTAATGGTGCCTATTGATAGCTAATCTACCCAAAGGCATATCCGTGTGACGCGACGTATAAGCGCGAAGTCCAAATGATGTCTTTAACGGCGTGTGAGCTTGTCGGTAGCCGCGTTGTAATAGTTCCTGCACCGCGACGTTCGGTTTCCAGCGCCTGGTGCTTCAAAGACACTTGAAGTCTCGTCTTTATTTTTGTTTCTTTGCAGATTGGACAAATACATAGAACTCTAGCGATACAAGCATCTCTAAAAGATGTGGTTTCGTAATGTCAAACCAATAGAGTCCCCTTTTGGTAGGCTCAAAACATTCCTCCTTAATAAAATCACTCCATAGCTACCGCACTCGAAGGCATTGCTTTATACTGTGTACATCGATGGCGTATGTCTCGTTCTCCCTTCCTTTTAAGGAATCACCACGTACACTGACTCTGGGCAGTTTGGTAGTTTCAGCTGGACAATATTCAGCGTCACAGAGCTGCCGCTCTATGGCGGTTGGAACATAACTGGGGATCGAAATAAACACTGGACGCTGCGGCAGATGCCAGACCAATGGCGAGCTGTGCCAACAATGCCGCATAAGACGTGACTCTAGTGCTAAGACCTGAGCGACCGCAGCGTTGAAGACGATGGTCTTCGTAGATGCCAAGCACGCACTCTCAGTTTTGTGCTGTTCGTTCTGTACGTTGTCTCTCTAACGCTTTGGCAAAAGCAGAGCCGCGGGTTAAACCACGCGTAAAAGCGGCTCCTGATCTATTTTCCCGCTTTTTTTCAGGGATCCATGTCAATATGAGTACACTCCGCCGCTTCGATGCAGCAGCAGGAACGCCATAAATACTTGTTAGGTATTAGCAAGCAAGTGTCCTTAATAATAATTTACAGTCTGTCATCGCCAAAAGGTTGCACTTTCATTGTCACAGCCTGGAGTGTATTAAGGTAGTTGTCTCAGCTTCAGCAAACTGCATTGTTCTTTGCTGCTACTGAAATCTGTATAATTGGTGAGTTGTATATGGAAAGGAGGAGAGCAATTCGAAATCGCGCTGAGTGTATTAGGCGCAACACACAGATTTCTCAATTGTTCCGCATCCATATTGCATGACAGGGGCTCGAACTGTTTCCCAAGTGTGTGCATCAGCGTTCGCAAGACACATAGAGGAGAAGGGTGCGATTAAAGAGACCATGAAGACAAAATAAAACCTGGTTTATAGAAAGAACTAGTTTTTGTTCAATCACTGAGTTCTATTCCAGTCTCAAGAGACGCTTTTGAACCAAAGAAACACCACAAAAATGGAGAAATTTTAAAACTTCGAGCTTTTTGAGCCAACACTAAATGTTAGAGCCCTTCCATCCTCAGAAAAGGCAAGTCCAACGAAGCTAGAAGTCTTGTTGAATTTGGTTTTCTTGGGTTTATCCAAACTGTGCAATCGCTATATTGAATAATAATGGCAGTTTCCATGTCTGTAAATGGCAAACTAAGGATGCACGCCACTGCGGGGTAGAGACAAAGGGTTTTTAATGAAGCAGGGCTACACCAATCACAGCGCAGGATCTACTCCGGCGCAAAGGTGGCCGCCGAGGAGCCGACGACATTGCGGAATGGCAGGGGAGAGCGAGACACCACGCTCATCGAGCAGTATTCACGACTAGGAATAGAGGAGATGGCGGTGCAGAGGAATACTATTCGAGGTGTAACCATGCTCTCTTCCTAGGTTACTAAGCTGAACTGCGCAACAGAAAATATGGTAACGCCAGCTTGTAAAAAACAACCCTTACACCAATTTTTTTCAGGCTGCTTTGCTTGAAACTCGAAACACAAATGCATTGTTGAAAAAAAAATTAGGGGCAATGTAAGACCTACAAAACCAAGGATGGCCTAAGGCCTTGTTTTTAAAGCAAATCTCTTGGAGCGGTTTTACCATCGCCGTGCATTTGACCTTTATTTGACCGCAGCTGCTCGTCACCTGACTCGCCGGGTTGAGCTCCGTAGAGGGCCACGTTCGCCGCAGCCACCATCGCTTCTGGCTTGGAGAATGCGCTCTCCACAGCTGTTCACGCATGACCACGTGACTCGCCGCATGCATACAAGCTTGGACATGAATGAGAGCGAGACCGGGCCGTCTTATCCGAGCGTTTTGTGGTTGCTGGAGGCTTTGAGCTGTCGGCGGTAAACGGCGTCTGACCACACCACAAAGATCGCCCGGCAAACCCTATTGTTCGTAAAACGCCGGGAGGGCAACCACGGCCGTTGACAAAGGTATTCTTAGGACGAATAGTATAATAATTATCTCTAAATACATGGTTTAAAAAGTGAAACCAACACTTAACCAGGCTAAGCCGAGCTTTCGCTTTGCATATCCAGGGGTAGCTGAGCCAGGCCGCAGCCATTTTTATAAAGTTTTCCATGAGGTGAACACACGTCCATTAGTAAACTCAAACTCGCACGAGACCAATCCACCACCTACGGCAGAGCTGCGGAGGTCGCCAGAAACGAGTGCAGTAAGAGGCGCGACAACTCGGGGACAACTTTCTGTGGCAATGGAGAGAAAGGTCCGGGGGAGGGGGGGAGCTCACTGCTTTGTGTTACTGCGCCACAGTAGTTCCCAATAAAGGGGTTTCGGTTTCGGTTTTGGCGAGACGGTCGTACATTTGCTGCAGTTCGTTTCTTCGCGAGAGCTCTGTGGCTGAGTGTCCTGAGCCACAATCCCCGATCATGCAGGCATATCGGCGTCTTCTCTACGTGTCATTTGCTGCTAAGCACAAGCCAACGCTTTCACTGGAGAAATCGGACTGACTTCAAACATTATACCGTGGACGATACCGTCGATCTTCGAACCGTCGAAAAATGCCGTCAATTTTGGTAGCACTGTAGTTTAGGGGCTCGCACTGATAAGTAAACTGTTCTTGAGCTCAAAACCGGGCTTCAGCACGGACATGCGTAGCCTGCTCACACAGCGCAGGCGCGCTTTACCGTTAGAGCAGCGCGCACACTACGGCGAGATTGGAAATCCCTTTTGGATTACGTTGAACTACGCAGTCCCCAAGAAGTATCCGTAGACCGCAGTTCGGAAAGCGTAAATCGGAAGCTCACGCTGCAGAACACTGGAATCATGTGCTATATCCCCACCGGTGCCCGTTCCCATTTTTTTTACTAATATCATGCAGGCGTGCGGTCGTGCCTCACTATACCACGTGGCGCAGGTTTCATACCTGAGAATAGCAGTCGTACTGCACTGGCTAAGCTGCTTATTTACAGAATAGAAACGTGTCAACTCTTGGATGGCTGAAAAACGCCACGCCATCTAAACACCTCCCCAATTAGCGCTGGTCCTAAAGTTTACAAATAACTGGTCACTAACCATTTCGCCAGTAATGCGGTCATTCACATCGTTATATTCATTGCATTGGCTAACGTTGCCAAAAACCAACATTTTAAGCCGCACTCACATTGGTGGTTTCAGCATCCCCTTTTTATTTCGTTAATGTGTGATAATTCGCACACTGCTTGGCTCACTTGCCAAGAAAGGAACCTTCTTCAGAGCCCCGAAACTAGGCCTGTCATCGAAATTTCAATTGGCGCCCAAACCACGCCACAGAATTTGCATTGACTGATGCAGCTAATAACCCGTCATCAAAATTACAATTGGATCGCACGGCCTCCTTTTCCTTATGACTTTCATTACGTAGTGGGAGCATGGCTGGCTTTGCAGTAAAATAGGTCCTGGCCGTCCAATTAACCAGTTTTTTTAATTTTGCGGCGACCGGACACCCTAGCATCGCCTATGTGCTCCCTAATTTCACATAACTGTGCAATTTTGTGGCTACGGCCAGGATTCGCACAAACAATTTCAGAACCAACATAAAACTTCCTTGATACTCACGGCTACCACCGTCAGTTGTAGACAGTTTGACATTTGTACACGCTGAACATTACACAGCCAGAAAAATGTGTGCTACGCGAATAATTGAAGTAGAAGAATGAAGGTGTTTTGTTATTTATTTTCTGTATAATCAGTTGAGTAAAATGCGGAAGTCACACCAACCATCTGCACACCCAAAAGCACACGCACACGAACTCCAGTCGCCGGAGTAAAGCTTTAAAACCATGGCCCCACCGTTCAAGCCCAGTTTAGCAATGAACGTCACAAACACGCGTACTTCCAAAAATTTTCACTTCCGTTAACGGTTATTTGGAGCCACTGAATATGGTGTACAGTAATACATTCATGATAAATCTGAAATCAACATATGTACCAGACTTTGCCCCCCAACCGTGAAAAGGTGACAGTGTCAATCGCTGTGAAAGTGAACGTTTCTTTAAATTATATTGCATAAGAGCACGCCTTTGCCTTTTGAGTGTTCGACTTCACATCCCAGGGCCTAAGGTAGATATTTAATTGATACTTTTTACTAAAACTAAGACTGGTAGTAGGGAAACATACAGCATTTCGACATTTGAACGTGAGACATTGACGATTCGCATTACTCCTCCTCATTTATCCCTGTAAGTACGCATTCCAAAGAAATTATTTAAACTTGAAATTCCCCTTTACTTTAGCAATCTACCCTTTGTAGTCGAAAACACAAACAAAACATGAGCAGGTGCGTATGGATGATTACGTTATTTACAATGTGGAAGTAATGGTTGTGCTTTTTTTCACATGCCATTGTTTCAGTTTCACAAATTGTTTCAGTGACTGAAACAATTTCAATTGATGGACAACTCAGCAATGCATTTCAGGACATCATCATTTGCATTTCGCCATTAATGCCAAATATTATTCCAGTTTCGTCATTTCACCCGATGGTAGCAGCTAATTGCAAAGGCTGTTTAATGTCTCTTGGGTTGTAATCAAATTTTCCCTTGGCATTTCTTCAGGGTAAAACAGCATATGTGACATGCCACACCCCACTGCTTCTTCTCTGCTTCCGTCCTCAGCTTCCATTTTATGCAGGACAAAGTTACAAGTGCATCTCGAGCTGAAACCCACAACCGACCATGTGAAGATTAATCCGCATGTTGTCAACAAGCAAACCTATTCACTGCCCGGTTGTGCATATATCCAGCACCGCATGACCCAGGTAACTCCCACATTGCTGGGCACTACAAAAGTAAACAAGGTGTCCTGTCAGTTTCCACACGCCAGCAGTACCATGTAAACAAAGAGAGGGTACTTTCAAGCTGATAGTCACCAGACAGGGTGAACAAGGGGTCCTCCGAGTTGCTGCACACAGGAATCACTACTTAACTCAACAGAGCATTCTATCAAGCTGATGTGCACCAGAAAGGTAAACAAATCACCTCGTATCTCGCCCCACGCAACGAGCACCACATGAGCCAGCGCATGCCGTGTTCATCACAGTTCCTCTACATTGCTCATTTCGCTATTACTGCCGTCACTGTAGCTGCTGGAGTGGGAACCTAGAGGGATTACAACATTGTCCAGTCTGGTGTCGATTCCACCATCCCGCTCCCAGGCCTCATTCTGAAGACCGCGCACATGAGCACAGTCCTGGACCCAGTTTTCTCGAGTCATGATGGCGATATCTTCATTCAGCATTTCTTGGACTTAAGTGAGATTGAGGGAAGTGTTGTTGGTAGAAATTTACCCCTTAACATCACTATGCAGCAGTTCAAAGGGTTTAATTCACAGTGGTAAGGAAGAAGCTGAGCAATGTCATGACCAGCAACCTTCAAATCAAATCAAATCATTTATTTGCCATCATGCATGGTAGATGGGAGGGCGGCGGGAAAAAAACTGCTCACAGGCAGCTTGACCAGCCCACAGGACCAAGTTTATTTGGTTCAGCGCAGCATCACAGTTGCACATCAGTATGTAGTATGTAAGTGGCAATATAAATGAACTGAACACACTGAAAAAAACCCTCCCCATTCCTTGGGAGGAGGAGAAAAAAAAGAAAACAAGAACAATAAAACAAGTTCCAGTGACAATCGAAAACACGTCTTGGCAAGAAATCACATATAAAAAAAAGGCATCAAACATAGGCACTATACATGAGCCGGAGATTTCGGTAAGAACAACAAAACAAATCAGAACCATCTACCATCTACTTTGTAGGCGTTCGAAAGAGACGGTAAAGTGTAAAATAAACGCTGTTGACCGGTATTTAGACGAGGAGTATGTACTAACCAGTTTTCTGTATATCTAGTTGGGTAGTGTGAAATTTGTTTTTGCAAATTTACAAGGCCTTGTAAAGCAGTCAGGTTATGTCTTATCTCTGTTTTGAACTTTACGCTCAGTCGGTATTTATACAAGTTGTGAATACTGATTATTGTGGCATTGTGGAAGAGTTGAGCAGTGTGGGATCGGTACGATGCGTTGTAGAGATGACGAATAAGTTTTTTCTGCCGGATATAAATTTGCTGCAAACTAGAGGGCGCTGAAGTGCCCCATACCAGCTGACAATAGTTTAGATGCGAGAAAAACAGCGAGTTATAAAGAAGATATTTAGATCGCGTAACAGCAAATGTTTTAATCGGCCTACCATACTAGTGATTTAAGATAACTTCGTCGTGATAAAGCTTATATGTTCGTCCCAAGACATGTAAGAAGAAAAAATTACGCCAAGACACTTCAAGCTCTCGACAATATCTACAATAAAGGAGTTCAGTACTATGGCTTTATGCACTGTGATGACCTTGTTTCTTGGCCGAAAATAATGGCTTTAGTCTTCTGGCCTTCTGACCTTGGCCACAGCTTCAATCGGCTATCCAAAAAGAACTTGTCTTGGTTCTCGTTAACCAGCAGAAGGAACTCGGGCTTCAACTGGTCAGCAGACCACGGGATGTTTTTTGCAGTCAACAATGATGGAATGTCGGTCTGGCGCACGACGTCGAGGGCAACTTTTTGAAATAAATACTGTGTCACGGATCACTGTCTATGACAATACCACTTCGGGGCTCAATGTGGGGTATTCGTTGTTGTGTGAACTACTTCTCAAAGCATCGGCCATTCATGTCACTGTGGTTGTCGGTAGAAGATTTCTTTGACGCACGAAAAACAAGACATGCCCCGTCCAAAAACGCCTTCTAACTTCTAACTTCTATACGATGAGCCGACCACCTTTGCCGCTTAGTGCACGAAGCCAATTAGCGAGCCCCTTCCGAAAGGCGTTCTCACGGGATGACGTAGCGGTGTCTTCCCACACCTTGTTCTAAAGGACCCAATAGAACGGTCTGGTAAAGTTCTTGGTGTTCGCTTCGTTGGTGGCCGCAAATGGCTCCATCAAGATGCTGTGACGTCATAGTCAACTGACCAGAAAGTGGCTGGAGAGTCGCCACTACGTAATCTGTTTTTGTTTAACATCTCCAATGTTTGTATGAAGTTTTGATAACATTGATATGATTGTTATCGGAAAGATGGAGTATTTTTATTGAAACAAACTACAAGTTTGTTTTAATGGCCCCTCCTAGAGCGAAGGACGCGGTGAATGTCAATGAAATGCCGCACACTTGTATTAGCACTCTATGATAATGAATGGCAGCCTATCATTGTCCCTGAAGAAGAAAGTGTTTGTCAGCTGCATCTTCCCGGTACTCACCTACGGGGCAGAAACGTGGAGGCGCACTAAAAGGGTTCAACTCAAATTGAGAACTCAGCGAGAAATAGAACGGAAGATGATAGGTGGGACATTAAGGGACAAGAAAACAGCGGAGTGCGTCAGGGAACGACTCCGTTTTAAGGACACATTAGTAAAATAAAGAAGAAATTGACGTGGGAAGGGCATGTAATGTGAAGGCAAGATAACCGTTTGTCATTAGGGGAAAGAGAAGGCAAGCGTGGCAGGGGTAGCATGAAGTAAGATGGGCAGATGAGATCAAGAAGTTTTTCCCGGAAAGATTGGTCGCAGTTAGTAGTGGACCGGGATAATTGGAGATTAATGGGAGAGGCCTTTGCCCTGCTGTGGGCGTAGAGAGGCTGGTGATGATGATGTTGATGTATCAGTGAATTATTGTCGAGGACTTTGTGGTTTGGAGCACGAGCTTGACTGTTCGATTTGCAGGTGGCGTTACCTCAACTATGGTAGAGATGAGGAGCGAACACGGGCATCCGCGGATGACGTTTGTTACAGAACAATATGAAAGGAAAAGAAAAAACGTAGCCTCACCCTGAGGCCGAATAATTTCGAATAAGAAATAAATACATAGATTTTAGTGAATCCATACACATAACGTAATAAGTTTAAATATAAAAACAAAACGACAATAAATTAAATGAATCCGTCTGACAAGACTACTAGTCATTCAGAATGGCAAAAATAGCTCGCAACTTTTCCTGCAACTTTTCCAACGCATTCTTTTATATTCTCACAAGCTTTCAAAATCGTTCATTGAACTTCGAACCCAGCAACATTGAGCGAATGCATTTTGTCAGCTCTCGAATTCTTCGAAACTCGGTACACAATGTAGGCAAACTGATTAATCCCTGCAAACGAATGTTTTGCCCAGAGCGCTCGAAAAACAGCATGATTACCATCGGCGCCCAAACCTAGCCGTCGGGTGAAAGCGAAGCGAAATCTCCCTTTGAAATCGGAACTTCCCAGCTCCCCTTCTCCGTCCCAGAAAAACCTTCTCTCCCTCGCGTCGGTGGAGGCCTCGACTCCATCGCCATTCCGCGCCCAAATTCCCGGCATCTGAAGGCGCAGCGACGCGCTCACGGACGCTTGGTTTCACATCTTCGCTTTGGGTTCCATGGCCTGCCGTGTTTCCTTCTCCAGAAGCCTTTGTTCCGACAGGCGCGACAGCACGTATTATCGACTTTAAAGCCGCGGCACGGGCTCCCACATCCCCAGCAAAGCTCCCATCTCGGTTGTCAGCCTTCTCATCCTTCTCACCCTTCCTCTCTCCCCCTCTCCTTTTAAAGCAATTTATTTTTTTTTGTTATTGTAATTACCATCGAGACCGCCGTGCGAATGAGACAATTTCGCTGGGTAAGCATGTTGTCTACGCATTGTGCTTACCTAGATGGGGGAGCTCCCTTCTTCTAAATTTCACGGATACTTAATAAGAGGCCCTATATGCCAGGTGTAGAAACCCGTATTGAGCCCACGAACATGGTTCGATGCCCGGCCGTTGCGGTCGCATTTATGATGGAGGTAAAAAGAGATAACACACCTGTGTTCGGGATTTCGGCTCTCGTAAAAGATCTCCCCGAGGCCAAAATTAGCACGTCTCATCGCCAGTGTAGCGTCGGCGCCTTATAACTATATTCAATCAATCAAACCTTTAGTCATCCCCCAGGCATACGCGGGTATTCAAATCGTTTTTAATACAGAGAAATTCTAGTTTTTTATAGTATATTCCAAAATTTTGCAGTAAGTCGTTTCCTAACGAACACTGAACACTTCACCTCTCCTAATGGCTGTCGCTGAACTTCGAAATTTACCACTGATGCTACAAGGCTGCTTTCAATCGTCACGTGAGCACTAGCGGCATCGTGGTTTTAACCTTCTCCGCTTGATTTCTATTAGCTAAAAAATTGAATAAAAACAGGCACTCGTTTTCGCCGTTCCACCATCCCTACATAGCGACGAAGGCGCTGATGGTGTGAGACTATCTGCTTCACGGTCTCTGCTCGAGAACTGCAGCCTCGAACGCGCCGTTGGGACTCATCCTCCATGACTCCCTTTCCACTCACCCAACTTTCACTTCCCTCGCACGGCTCTCCTTACCCTCTTCTCTTTACCCATGGGCCGTTTCTGTGTTAGTCTTCTGCTTCGGCGTCCTCTGCTCCTACACCGTTTTTCAGATTTATTCGGGCCAAACTGATAGGTAAGCTGGGTCATCCAGACGGGATGTGGGGATGCGGATGGAAGTGGTGAGGGCGGAAAATATACTGAAGACCGGGAAAAGGGGAAGAGCGAAGAGGAAGACAGAGTAATTTGAACGCCAGGTGCGCCTTCCCTTCGTAATTCAATGAGGCAGCATTTGACGCTGCAGCACCAAACAGGGCGTAGTGAGCGATGGAAACTGGGAGAAAAACAACGAGAGAAGAACAGCCAGGAAGAAAATGTCGACCCACCAATTTAAGTCGACTTTAATTACCTACATTCCAGTCTATCTCATAAACGCATGTTGTTTAGTTGGGCACTTTTTTGTTCTTTGGGTTTTGTGGGGCAACCCCACCCACCTGGCCTATTTTCCTTAGCTGCGGTTCTTTGTGATGAGCCGTGGGAGGCCGTTTTGATTAGCGACCAAGTAAAATGACAGGAACAAGTCATAACACTGACTGAGGATGCCGCAAGGTCCCACGTACTCGTCGCTCTCCTCTGGCGTGAAGGGGCTGACCTAACGCAACCAAGACCCAACCTTTATACACAGCAATAGGCAATCAAGTTGACTTGGCCTGACCTGTGATGGTTTCAAGTGGCGCAAGATCTCTTCAATCCTGAAATTTTATTGGAACAATCAATAACCACGCGTCAGAGTCCTTATGAACTATGTTTCTGAAATCGATTGGTGCGTACGTTGCCGTGATTTTACAGCGAAGCTGTTTAGTAATTCGTTTATTCAGGTGTTTCGCAAAATTCAGTTTAACAGTATAAAGAAAAAAAATGACCGGCACAGCAAGGTTAAAGCCAATTTTCCTACCCACTGGGATACGACCGTTTTTTTATTGGATACATGGAAAATTTAGGCACACTCACAATCACACATAACGACTAAGAGAGAGTACAAAGCTAGCAGGCATCGATGGAGAGGTACAGAAGTCCAACTGCGTTTTGCGTCGTTAGAAAGTGAGGCAAGCACTCACACGCATCAAAACGTTCAACCAGACCGGTGGATCTCCCTGGGCCGTCTAAACACTCCTCACCTGCGCGGCCAGCTCCCGAAAAATGGACTTAGTTGGACTGGGGAGTTGTGCATGCCGGTCAGTAATGCGTCACTGACACAAGCTGTAGAAACATAGCACTGCAAAAATGCCATTAGGTGCCCGATTGGCACCATGAAAAGGCGGGAACTGAATGGTGTAAGGAGTAATTTCGATGTCCTTCTTGTGAAGCCGCTGCAAAACGTCCCTGAAGAACACAGCATCATGGCGCAACACACTAAACAAGAACCACTTGTCTCTGGTCGATTGCATAGGTGAAAATTGTCCGACCTAGGAACAGACATTCCGTTTTCGCTGAGCCTGGTCTTAACCAGAAGTGTGGAAGAATGATGCTCAACGAAAAATATGTTTGCATTGGACGGAACGCACATCCTTATTACACGTTTTAAAACATTGCTTTTTTGGTAGCTTTAGTAAGGCTGGCGATAAATAAGCACCGGGAAGAGTCTTTCGATTACAATGCTCCTCATAGTTTTTTTTTTGACATACAAAACAAATATACCAAGGAAAACCACGCGTTAAGAAAGTTAAAAGATCCCACAACCTCCTTGAGAGATTCCCATGGAGGCTTCGTGTTGACTTCACCCGTACATATAAGCAAAAAAAGAAACAAATGAAAGCTTGTGCGCTGCTGAAGTACCGCTAGTAAAAGTTGGCGATCAACCAATTTGTAGAAGGAAAAAGGTGACACAAGTTGCTGCACAAACAAATGGATGAGCGCAACACCCCCAGCCTTTAAAGAAAAAAAGTTGTTCCACCGCATTGGTTCCCATTGGGAACACCACAAATATGTAGCAAAAACTTTATGTAGAGCTCTGAACTTTTGATCGCGCACAGTGAAGCATATGAAGCTCATAGAGGAGCTTTGTAGAAAGACATTACTCACTCTTGTACACGTAAGCACAGAGAGGTCTCGCCCATTCTTTGTCTGGGATGCGCACTTTACTTGAATGAGTGCTGACGACCATTGCGACCCTGTGTCCGTAATTGATGCAACGGCAAGCATAGGTACAGAAGTGGGGCACTATCCCAAATAATACCTACGAATCAAGCGGCTTACTCACTCTGCTATGACTGAGGATAGAGGAATCACGCCACGTGCTCGACACAGAGCAGGTGATAGGGTATACATTGCACCTGCTGGTGCCTACTTATAAGGGAAGCTTAAACGCTTTTAAAAAAATGAGTTAGAGCCAGGTTTGTATAGTTTCTTGCGCACTGACTCCAAATATCCTATTTGATTTTATCGTACATGAGTCCAACCGGCATTTATCTTGCAAAACACGCGGTCCCGTTTGAGAGACGCGCGCTTTTCGTCTCTGACGTCACTGATTGGTTGCGCTCGTCATGACGTCAAAGGAGGACACCTTTCGACCGCGCGGGTTGTCGGAAGCATTCGGAACGGTCGCATGGCAGCGGCACTTGCCTTTTCGGCAATTTAGCTTGCAGTTGATTGTTCGGACATGCACCAAGTGTATTTTCCAACTTCATGTGCTTTTTGTTCGAGTATCTTGGAGCTTAAACTTGCCTTACACCACCGAGAACCCCAAAACACTGACTGTGGCGTCGTCTAGGCGGTTCCGTCAAAATATTTCTGAATTAGGCAACCAGCATAGGGGGTTTCTATTCCTTACGTTAATATTTGGGACTGCTTGAACTGTTTGTTACTATATACGAAACCATTTATCCCCAAGACTAAGCGGCGTTCTATAAACAATTTACCAGCGAGAAGCACGTACGTGCACTGCGCGAAATAATATCGTTCATGCGCTGTAAACGTATATGCGAGACATATGTTGCCGGTACACGCATAAACCAACACGCAGACTCTGCTTCCGAATTCCCATTGTTCGTTGTCGTTCACCCCACCCCCCTTACACCGCCACATACACACACTCACGCCCACGCGCCCACACGTGCGCCCCATTTGGGCAGCGGTGCTAAGGCGCTTCCGCGATCGCTGGCAGCACTTCGATGAGTGGCGGCTTACTGATTGACTTGCATTTATTCTGAAAACACTGTACCATACTGGCGCCTCCGCAGCATTATCGGCTCTAGAAGGGCTTGTTTTTCGCATACGGAATCTTGGGCAAAGAATTACACTCCCGCAGTCTACACAATTATGGTACGGTGGTGGTTCGGAGCGGTGTTTTTTCACTCCAGACAAATACTACCTTATCGTGGCATTTATACTTGCAAAATAAGTAATGTGGTGGTCTTGTTTCTTTTACATTGTAGGAATACTGTTTACCTATTAGCCGGTAGGGAACGTCTATCAGGATTGGTCCCATGTTTTAGCTTCGCCGAAAATTGGGTTTTTGAATACTGTTCTAAGACCATAGGGAAAGAAAACCGACGCGTTTGACGAAACAGGTAATTCCTGAACAAATTTGACTTCGTTCCTGGAACAGAGCAAATCATTTTGGGCCAAAGTACAGCAGTGTTCACCATCCTGCCTGAATCTAGCATCTAATGTGAACATTCATGGCCGTCGCATCAAAAAAAAAAAAAAAAAAAAAGAAAGACGCATTGGACGTACATATTCTTCTTTAACGAACCGGTGGCCGGACAACTACCTTCAATATCTCTCGAGATCATGGATCCGAACGGATTCGCATTTATGCGGCCCGAAACTTCTTACTCTTAATGAATGATAATGCTTTATTATAAAGGCGGCACGAAGCCCTTTGGGGGGCGGGGGGGGGGGCTGGAAGGAGGTAAGCAGGAAGGATATGAAGGGGGATACCACTAAAGTTCATTATGCAATCATATGTCCTTTCGCGGGCGTCTTCTTTCGTGTTTGCCGTTAAAAAAACACATGGTCACGACCGCTCCTCATTGCTTTGTAGAGACCACTCTCTAGTGCGTATGGGTCTATTGCTCCGAGTAAGGATGCGTTACTCCGGAGTAGCTGTAATTGCGCGTGCGCGTCAGATGGCAATGACCATGAAAATTTATTTTCATGGTGTGTTTATCACAGTAGGTATCCTTTAAGGTCCGGCTTTAGCGGCTGTTATATCTTCTAGGGTATAACTGAAGGCACAGATATTTCAGGAGAAGTTCCTCCCACTCCTCTAACTGCGAACTTTCTTTTAAAGTCCGCTTGATACTTACCCGTGTAGTGTTATTTTTTTAATTCATACGTTAAGAGCTTGTGGGGTTTGCTGGAGCGTAGTACCGCGGCCTTGTGAGGATGAGAAGCGAGGCTAGTCAAGCTGCTAAAGCACAGCGTTTTCGCACTTTTCACGTCACAATTGCTTTTGTTTCGTATAAACCACAATTTTCTGTTGTCGAGAAATAAATTTCAAACTTCTTCAAGCTTCTTCAAACCTGGAAAACCAGAGAAGCAGAATCGCCGGTTCAGCCTTTGAGTTATGTATGGTGATTTACTACATTGATTTTATAAAGACACATGCACGGACCTCCCTAAAATTTATTGTAAAATAATTCTCATATTACTTTTCCGGATAGTTTCTATAAATGAAGACTTACAACAGCTTTGTATAGTACTCCTCCCTCCGTAGTCTGCTACGCAGTGGAGCAGAATGAATGTTGTAACAAATAAAACATCGGTGTTAACTTTCTAATTAAGACAAGTGGGTGTTGCTCGATGTAATGAAAGCTTCGTCTTAGTGGCCAATTCAGTTTTTTTTTTTCAATATACCTATAATAAAATGAGAGCTAAAGAGCATTTTACATTATCGTTGCAGCAAGCATGCCGCTTTGAAACGTGCGCGTGCGATCCTTAACCGACTCTGCCCGATAGAGGCACAAAAGTTTGGATAGAAGCTAACGCAGGACCGCATCTCCGAAAAAAACTAGATAAAAAACAACGAAACAAGAAGTAGAACCACAAGAGCGACGCCACCATGCAACCCCTATCATTATCTTTATGATCATAGCCATGACAGTGGTCTGGTACGCGAGCCCAGCGGCAACCACCGCCATCAACACTGTCCTCCTGATTAGTGGTGACACAGAACAGAACTGGCCCTCACCGACTCAAGGACAATGATGATGCCTTAGCATCGTTCATTGGAATGTTGTGACATGTCGCGCTGGGTGTTTTCTTTTTTTCTTTTAAATTGCAGGCAACTAACGAAAGGCAAATACCATTGCCAAGACAATCGAAATATGAAATATGGGGACTGGTCTGCAGCAACCCACCTGACAAATCTATGCAGCTTCATTGCACTGAGAAGCCTGTGGAGTCTGTGGAAACAATTCACACTTCACCGCCAAAACCACTCACAGGGGTAATACGGCTGCCGAAACCGCCCAGCCCCTGCAACTCAAGTCGAGAAAGCTGCAAAACCGCCTAGCGCACCCAGTAATTCCACTGATACACTCACTCAACAAGCAAACAGCCAATTTGCCATCAGTGAAGCCGTACGAGCCCTCGCGACGCCTTTCAAAGAACATCCTCTGAGGCCAGTGGCCCATCCAGCAGCGCAGCCTAAAAAATACCTCCAACCATTACGACAGCGTTCATGGTGCGAGAAGCGAAGTAGCTTTCCTCTAGTTGAACGCCAGTTAAAGCCGATGCCTTTATTTTATATTTACGTCTCTTCGCTTGAAAAGCCTTTTTTTTTGGAAATGGGTGAAACAGGCTCCGCCAACCTTACTTCCTAGTTTGCAAAGTGTAATTTCATTACTCAGTTTGGAAACTTTAAGAATTAGTGGGGCAGGACATCTAATTGGGTCGGCACCCATTCCAAGAGATTTCGGTCTTTTTATTGTTACTGAAAAACACACTGCTTCGGCTGCCAGGGACACACTCTTTGGGCTCGGCTCCGTATTACACGAACATATCCCTTATTTTCTCACCTGAGTGGCACTTTAAACTTTGCAGCTGTAATTAATGCAGCATTTGTTTAAAGCATGTGAAAACTTTTAAGCCCATTGACAGGAGCAAGCCCATGAAGCGCTGCACACCAAAAAAAAAAAAAAAACAGTGGCGATAGTGATCCGCGTAGCATGAAAAAACTCCCAGGGGTAAGCTGGCTGACAAAGCCATCACTCCGTGAAACAGCAGTGATTATTACGCTTCAAAGACCTGCCCACTAATCCCTTTTATCCTTTCATCCTCGTGTCCAACTTTTGAAAGTGAGAGAATTCAAGAGTATGGCCTTCACGCATTCTACTGCAGCCTGCTTAGCCTTTCGCTGCCTTCTGCCAATTTTATCGTTGTTTCTTCCCCTTGTTTAACCCTTTGCCTTTGTCTTCCGAACCTATTTTTTTATTTTCTTTTGAACGAAGGAGGCGACCCGCGCGTGAAATTATTTCCAGAGTACGTCGCCGAACTACAAAATTAGTCAAGCAGAAGCGAAAGCCAAAGGGAGGATTGATAAAATAAAACAACAACGCCTTTAAATGAAGCGCATTACCTCTACCTTTTACGCCCCGTAATGAGGTGGTATAAGGAAACGAAATGGCGCTTATTGTGGTCTTTTTTCCGCTAGCTTGATAAAAATGATCACACGGATTGACGAAAGCACGGGTAAATCTTTGCTGCAACCAGACATTATTTGAAATCTGCGGCAAGTTTAATGAGACCCGTGAACGCAGTTGTTTGGGGATGTTGGCATGTGTTAATGATGTGGGAGGAAAGTTGAGGAGTGGAATGAAATGCCGCAATCTTCGGCGAACCTTTATTCTAGTTGATGTTGTTCGGGCAGTAAAATGGCCACCGCTCTAAAGAGTAAACATAAGACACGTGTTACATGATTGGGCATGAACTCTGGTCTCCGCGGTAGTTATTTTATTTATTTATTTCCTGCACCCTCAGGGCCATAAGGCATAGGAGCGGGGAATGGTTACATAGAATAAGTTCATGATAAAACCAGTAAAATAGAAAAGGCTTACAAAAATAGCAGAAAAACTTACAATCGTAGCTGGCGCATTGTAAGACAAATAGAAAGATGACAAGCTTCTCTTTCGTGATATTATATTAGCTAATACATAAGAACATGCCAGTAAGAAAATACCCTATAATTATACAATGTTATTTATTGTATTCTTAAATGGCTCATGGCCTATAATGACAGCGGTTGATGCAGAAAGGTGGTTCTATTCGGCTGAACTCTTGAGTATGAAAAAGTGAAAAAATGCATTTGTTGTTCACAATCATATTCCAACTTTATTAGCATGGTCCAAGTGCGGCGACATAAAGTGAGGAGGCAAAATAAGCTGACGACCGAATGGTGGGTGATAAAATATTTTATGAAATACACAGAGGCGGAATAGTTTTTTACGACAAGATAATGGAGGCAGTTGAAGGCTACATTTCATCGACGTTACGCTAGCAGTACGGTTAAAGTTAGAAAGAATGAATCTAACAGAGTTATTTTGCACCATTTCAAGTGAATGAGTTAGACTATCGTAACATGGGTACCACACTGATGCCGCATGCTCGAGCTTGGGACGAATGATTGTTTTGTATATTTGTAATTTAGGTAATGGAGGGGCTTTTAAAAAGTTGCGTCGGAGGTATCTTAACGTGCGGTTAGCATTCGCAATTACATACTCGGTGGGAGTGACCCATGTGAGATCGGCTGAAATGTGAACACCAAGATATTTATAAGATGACACATGATCTAAACGGGAGTTGCCAACAATGTAGGTAGGCAACTGGTGATCTGCTCTCGTGACATGTAAAGGCTCACATTTGTTAGCGTTCATTTTCATGAGCCAAGTTTCGCACCAGGAAAAAAATAGCGTTAAGATCGGATTGCAAGGCTATCTCCACAAGTTATTTGCCGGCACACAATACAGTCCTCGGCAAATAAATGAAAGTTAGAAGACACGCATGAAGGCAAATAGGTAATGCAAAAAATGAAAAGAAGAGGACCCAGCCCTGAGCCTTAGGCAATCCGGAGTGGAAGAGTTAAAATTATTAGCGGTCACAAACTGAGAACTGTTATTAAGGAAAAACTCAAGCAAAGAAAAGAGTTTTGAATAAAGGTTAAGCTGGTACAGTTAAACCAAGAATAATTTCTGCCACACCTTATCAAATGCTTTGGAAAAGTCAAGGAAAGTGCAATAGGCAGCAGAGGACTGGTCAAGAAAAGTATGCCGTTTGTTAGTGAACTGTGCAAGCTGAGTTTCACATGAGAACGTTTTTCTAACGCCATGTTGTGGATTCCAGAGTTGGATTCCAATATTTTAACTAGATTAGAGAATATTATGTGTTCAATTAGTTTGCATGGGATGCTAGTTAATGAAATAGGGCGGCAACAAAGGGGCGAGTGCTTGTTACCGGATTTTTGGAGTAGAATAACTTTCACGATTTTAAATTCCGCTGGTAGGTCCCCATGGTGAAGCGACTGCTGAAAAAGAGATGTTAGTATTGCGCAAGAATAGAAATTAGTACTGATCAAAAACTTTGAGCTGATCAGGTTGCAACCAGGTGCAGTTGATGTGTTTAGTGACTTAATAAGTATTTCCGCACCACTGCAATCGATGGTAAGTGGCGGCATCTGGCTGTGATCGTATTTCGGTGGTAGGGGTAGTGGGACGTTATTTGTTTCGGAAGAGCTGGATGCAAATACTTTGGTCAGAGCTTCCGCACACCGCTTGGCTAGAATAGAGGTAGTAGTATTATCAGAAAGCATTAAATAGTCACCATATTTAAGTGGGTTTATAACGCGGCAAAACTTTTTAGCGTCAGTCATTAACATCGATAGCAATGTATTGATCAAAATGTTTTCTTTGGCATTTTAAGAAAATTTACGTAATCTTTGGATGTCGCATTGTAGGCAGCCAACTGAACACAGCTGGGAGACAGCTATTATAGGACGGGACGCAGACGCGAGGCCATGGCTGAGCCGGACCGAGGTTTATTAGCTTCTTTCTCCTCTCCCAGATAGTAATGATAGTTGGCGGTCAGCCGCTTTTGTCCTCTTCCTCTTCCTTACTAAATCTGCGACATACTCCCACCCTCGACGGTGACACTAGTGGGCAAGTTCTAAACACGTTAGTTTAGTTTTCCTAGATGGGTAGTCCGATGTCAATTCCATTGTAGACGAGAGGTGGAAGATACATCCTTCTTTATCCTCCATCTATGCTTCGCGGCACGATGCCTTCTTCTTGCTACCTTCTTGGCTACGACGGGGCATGCTGTTTTGCTCGAACCGGAGTGCCTGACGCAGGAGGCAAAATTAGTCCTCGAGTGAGCATGAATAAACCGTATTCTGGATGCAGCCTCAATCTTCTGGTCAGTGGTCCCTTTTCTCTTTTATGTTCGCTTTCGGTGTTCCGTTCTATTTCCTGGCTGAGTTTTTCGCCCTTGTGTCTGTATCGTCATCATTGCCTTGGATTTCCTTGCTTCTAGTTGCCGAACGAACGCTTCACTTTCATATGCCTGAATCTCCGTGTTCCGAGACTTCCTGCCGAGCCACCCGTTTGGTACCTGCGGCGCACGAGTCTTGCTGTAGTTGCACCCAGTACCACTGCTAGGCCGTTCATCCATTGTTTTGATCCGAGTATTTCCCATGCGCGATGGCTTCTTGGTCTTGGCCTTGAGCGCATCCGAGTCTGGCATGGTATTGTCCTGGCTTCGGCGGGATACCACGGAGCCAGCTGCTCGGCCGAACTCGGTCGTGCTGGTAAATCCCGCGGCCTGGTTTAGCGACGGCGTTGGAAATGTAGGGTCACTCTGCTCGTCTATCCTCTCTTCCACTGACGACGACGAACCCAGGGTTTCGAAGGCAGCCCTTGTTGCGAAGGGGAGGACTGCGCTGGCCGCGTCCTTTTTCTGCGAGGTGCCACCTCTGATAGGCCCCTCCTTCTTTTGAGATAGCGACAAAGTCTTCGTCACGGTTCCCGCCTTTCTCAAAGTTTCCTCGGAGATTCGCTCCTTTAGCGAAACCTTAGCGCGACTGACCGTGTATGAGTACTCGTCGGCCTCTTCTAAGTCCTTTACGAAGGTGTCAAAGTCGAGAAGGTTCTGAATCAGCCCGTCGAGCTTACGAAGTTGATCCTGTTTTTGTTCTACCTCACGGCACAAATCCATAAGCATAATGATATTCGGTGTTGACGATTACAAGGCACGAACAGTTGTACTGGCTAATTCAGTTATGTCCTCTGGAGGATGGCACGCGAAATTCGAAGTCTTTCTACGACCTGCCAGTCATCAGAACCAGGAAGTGCAGCGAAGCAAGGGTCTGGATTGTCCGATGGGGGGATTCTAGGCGGGGGGTCTGCGTCCAGCAGGCAGCCATGGCAGGCACTGTTCAAGGGTGAGGTCTCCGAATTGAGAAGATCCGACGTACCTGAGGCCACGCACTACCTTGAAGGCGCTGCGCTGTGAAGTGTGCTGGTCCGTTGTTCCCGGGTTTCACGGCACCATAATGTTATGGAACGGGACGCGGATGCAAGGCCATGGCTGAGCCGGACCGAGGTTTATTAGCTTCTTTGTCCTCTCCCCGATAGTAATGATAGTTGACATTTAGCCGCCTTTATCCTCTTCCTCTTCCTTACTAAATCTGCAACAACAGCCTGGCTAAGTTGTAAAAACGCTTCTTCCGGATATATAGGCTTTTTAAGTGGGTAGAGTACCATGGCGCGTTATCTTTAGACACTATAGTGTTAATGTACTTATCTGCTAGTTCACTAATTTTTTCACAAAACATGTCCCAATCGGTTTGTACAGACCGACGGTCAAAAGACTAAAGGTTCGAGAAATAGTGCACGCTGCTAAACGTGATGTCCCGTGATTAGAATAGGTGCAGACCAGCCGCGAAGAAATGTCTGGGGAAGCTTTGACGTGAGCCTCCCTGTTTGCACGTCATTCGCGACATGCGATAAAGCAAGAACAGCAAAGAAGAAGACAAGAAGACAAAAAGGTGGTGTAGTAGAGAAGACGCCGGTCGATGTAATTCCCGATAAAAGACAAAGAAACGAAAGCAAAGAAGCAGAAGAAACTAAGATGTGGCAGCAAATTTGTTACAAAGTATCGCCAGGCTTTTGTCTCCAGTGTTTTGCCGCTTTTAGATGAGTGAGTGGTGCCTCCCCCTCTCTCCACCCGCAAGAAAGATTGAACTGCGGTTTAGAAAACCTAAGGGTATACAGGTTGGTCTCTTGGTACATTAGAAAGGTGGGCAGGCCATCTCGCACATTGAATCACCATGAGGTAAACTAATCTTTCCTCGTTCGGGTTTTGTCTGCTGTCAAACACGTGCGCGGGGATAATACTTCAGTTTACCGCCAGATGACTGGTAGTGCGCTATATTTGAGCCACATGGTCTTACATAAGGCCCATAGTACCCAGGACGCGCATTGTTCATCGCATTTGCTGTTATATAGTACACCACTCAAAGTACAGACTTTGTCAAAAGTGTCACAGATATACGCTATGCACAGGTTTCTGGGCTCCAAACTAGGCCGAACATCCAGATTGATTTTTAATCAGAGCAGAAATATTTTCCACAAGCAAAAAACTATTGAAGTTTGTGCTCACGCGCAAGACTTGAATGGCGAAGCTTTTGTGCGTGAGCATTGGATACCACGGGAAGCTGTACTAGGTAGGTGCAAGCATACCAGGCGAGGCTCTCTTGGACACAAAACAGCATTTCCTCACCAGACAAGGATTTGGAAAACCTGGTTAAGTACATTTGCTAAAAACCTCGAAATTATTATCCAACCACACTATCGGCTTTCAGTCCCCAGCAGTGGCGTGGCACCTACTGAAGGCGGCGGAAAGGAAAGCAATACAGCAGAAGGTAATATTTGTTCTCCACATACGTACCCAAATTTAACTTTTCCGCACTGTTCTGGTCTCCCATGTTAGCACTGTTTCGCGAGCAGTAAGAACAGTAGGCCCTTCTTGACAGTCTTAGCCTGCAGACTGGACTTCGATTCAATCGTTGACCGTCTCCCTTATTCCATCCAATTACTCATTGCAGCACGTAATCGAAAGTTCAGCAGAGACCAATCTACCTCCGAATGAAGCAGTCTTCGCATGCCACGCTGTTCCCTTTTGGCTGGCAAAGGCACTCAGCTTTCCTCGTGCGAGCGAACGAGCGACCGATGAGGGCGCCAAGCATTCTCTCCCTAACGGGATTACAGGATTAGTGTCCGGCGGACTGAGCTAATGTTTTTCCATCGGTGCCTCTACGCTGCTTCTGCCCGCGTGGCGGCCAATCCTGCTACTACTGGAATTTTGACGCCACGTGCACCTCTGCTTGGCGCTGCCAGAAAGACTCTCCCCGACTTTGCTTTCTCAGTTGTCCATAAAACTTTGGAGCATACAAAACTGCTTGTGTTGTTTGTTCCCTCACATAAGCAGACCAGGAAATCTCTGGACCATGTCTTCTTCTCGGTGGGGCAGTGGAAACTTCGTCGAGGGGTATTGTGCCTCTTTTTAGCTTGCTGCCGGGAACATAAATCGTGGTTCCACAGTGAAACAGACATTGCTTCGATGCATTGGGGGCCACGAAAAACTGCCCGTATATCATGCGAGGCTAGCACCTCCCGATCCAATTACACCACCACCCCGTTAAAACAGATGAAACCACAATCAAAAGTAGCTATTGTGCATAAGGTTGTTCAAAAAAAGCTTAACAAATCACGACGGCATAATAGTGTGAAAGAAACTGCTTCGGGACTGAACCCTATGCCGAGTTTGCAATGGGACGCCTCATAGGACCAGTGTGGTGGACGAAAGTGGCTCCGTTCTTTCCTTGAGAAGCTCTTTGCGACCCATAGAAATGTATAGTTTCTCGTTGGTTCGGTCTATCTCGGGGAGCTGTCACGCTTTCTTCTGACTTCCGGTTTCTAACGTCTATCTACCGCTTGGTATTTTCTTCGTTTGATGGATTTTAGTTGCTCTCATGTTTTACTTCTCCGCAGTGGAAATGTAACCTCTCTGTGCAACCTTTACCGGTCGCTCTAAACCCAAAGGAAGCATTAAGGTATGTGTCCCTAAATATCTGTATGTGCTGGTCGCCTGTTCTTAGGTAGGAACTACATTATTAGAGATTATGTATGTTTTGTTGTGGTTCTTGCTACTTCGACTTGTTAACAACTATGTTCATAATTCCACTTTTTATTCCTCTGCGTCACCTTGGATTTTCTGGTCATCAACATTCACCGTGTGGAATAACTGAAGATTTTTTCATGCTTAGCGTTTGTTGTTAAATAGGGTGCTTTTCGTAATGCCTTCATAATTTTTAAGTGCACCCGCTGGTGTGATCGGCCGTCAAATATTAAACCCTTCACGCAATGCAGCAAGCGTAGCAATGTGAATATTGGATGGCACTATCGTGACGAAAAAAATCATTCCGCGCTGTTGGCGCTATCAGCGTTTGTTTACAACCAATTTTCCGACTACCGTCAGTACAATCAAATGATTTCGCTTGCAACTAATCTTCGGTTTTGTGCTAGTTGGACGCTCTTTTTGATGTCCAAAGACAGGACATTAAAACTTGTTTGGTGATAACACAGGCTCATCTTTGTGCACTACAGTTTCAAGTATCGCCGTACAGTTTTATTTATCGAAACTGGCTTATTTCTTTTCCCGTGACCTAGATGAAAATTCAGCTGGCTGCAGCACGCAACACAAGTTGTTGGCCCATTCTACAAACACCTCAATCTTGACATGACAGTGTGCGTTGCTTAAACAAACTATACCGAGAAAAAAACAGCCTCCAGACAGCGTACTTTCTCCTCTTCTGGGTTCTTGTGAGTAAAGTACTTGAATGAAAGTACACAGAGAGAGATGTTAGGAGATATTGAAGAACAAAACCAGACAGGCGTAGTAGAACGATGAGGAACGGGGACGGTGCGCTCGGGATTCTTCCGGCTCGTCAAGCTGCATGCGGCCAAAAGTATATGTGTGCCCTTCAATTGCCTTCCTCCACTCTCAAGAGTACGCATGCGCAAGCGGGCGTGTTTGCTTATCCTTAGGCTCCCCGCTCACACTCATGCCAAACGAGAAAACGAGAGAGCGGTCGATGAAATGATATTTCACGGTAGTCGGGTTTGTGAACAACTGCCGGCATTGTTCACACCCGGAGAGGATCAACCGCGGCGCTTACGAAAGTAATATCTGGTGACACCGGTGCTTGTGTTGCATGCCAAAATTAGGTGGCCACTCATGATGACGGCGCAGACTAGGTTTATGTTTGCGATGGCATGATTGTTGCTTCTTACCTTATGTTATTATCAGTGCATGCTGTATTCTCTATAGAGCTGCACTGGTCTGTTTACTTTTGGGGACGCTTGTACTGGCAACACTGCTACTACATGTCAGCGTGTGATGCTATGTTTCCTTTAGCCTAATCAAAAGTGCTTTATCGGTGATTTTGTCTGAAAACTAGGCACAAAGTTAAATCTCCTTGCACTTCGAAAACTGGGTGTCCAAACGAAGAACTTTCATGCACGCTGCTGGTTTTTTTTTTTTTTAAGTGCGAATGCACTTCTTAAGCGAGCCTGAATCGTCCGCCGCCGTCGTCCGCATAGCAACAGCTGCGGGTGCGCGCGCTCCTCGTCTTCCTCCTCGTCTTCCCTAGCAACGGGGGGAGATGGGCGCGCGCTACTCTCCTCCTCCTCTCTCCGCTCAGTGACTGCGGGTGTTGGGCGCCTCCTCTCCACTTCGGGCGGGAGAGCTCTCGCTCGCGTAGCGGGCGCTCCGCATTCCGACGCGTGAGGGCGCTCGTGTAGCCCTCGCCGTAACGGCGGGCGCTACTCTCCTCCTCCTCTCTCCGCTCAGTGACTGCGGGTGTTGGGCGCCTCCTCTCCACTCCAAGATCACGATATCCACCGTAATCGCGCAATCAACAACCGTGCATTCGCACTTACACACTCTCCGCCTCGGGGAAGTGCGAGGGAATTTTGTTGTTATTGTTCAAACCACGTTTCTACTTTTACATTGTTCGGGTCCTTGGAAACAACAGGCAAAATTAAGAGTTTCCCAGAGCAGATTTCTTCCCTTACGTACCCTTTTACGTTGCACTAGAAAGTGTCTTCATCAGCGAAGAAACTTATGCCGAAATTCTTCTTCCGAAAGGGGAGGCTTCGCTACCCAAGACCTAAAAACACCTGATAGAGAAACTGGAAGACTTTGAATTTTACAGAAATGTTTGTGTGCGTTGATGCAAGTAAGTACACTAAGAAATGTTGCACAGGAAACACAGCGAAGTTTCTCTTGCGCTTATTTCAGTATCAAATGTATCGATCATGCGACCTGTGTAGAAACCATATCAAAGATACAAAACAGACCAACAACAAAACAAAGAAACAAAACAAAGCAACTACTGAGTGCAATGGCCCAAATCGTGTGACATCCATCTTAAACCCCGTTCCCCACCACTGAGTTAAGATGAAAACCCTTGTATCTACCACTTAGTTAACAGAATGTCTTCTTTAATCATGCTTGCATAATCCATGGCCCGGACCTTAATTATGATTCCTAAGAGGCCATTTCTCAGTGCCTTAGTGTTTCGACATTCCGGACTATTTGTCTACGCACCCGTTGAAGTTAAAGAGAATAGCCAGTGTCGCCCACTTTAATAACGATGGCCTGTTTCGTAAAGATCTCGTCCTGAAGATAATTAACCACATTCCCGCATTTGCTCGAATCGCTGTATGACGCCCGACATTTCTCTTACTTGTTACAGCGGGAAGCTGATCATATTGCCGCGAACCATACATTGGGTTTGTTTATTTGTGTTTTGCTTTTACCGCCCGGCTGTGCCGGTCTGTGTTATCTCTGCGCCAAGGAAAGCGCGTGTTCAATTCTTTCTTTCTGTGCCGCATGTGTTATCTGTTGTGATAGGGAGAGCATTCCGATCTAACGTGAACAGCCCAGAATAATCTTCTTGGGTCTACTATGTTCTCGATGCGAATCGACGTTTCGAGAACCACGCGCGCCAAAAGATAAAAAGCCTGCAGTGCGGACGCCGGGGCATTCGATTCTGCGACGCTCGCTGACGCAAGTCACTTTGTTGACCGCTGCTTCGCCGCCTCTGTATTCTTTTGAGTTGTTAGGGGAGCACAAGTTCGCTCCAATAAACTTGTTTCTCCTGCAAGACAACTGCGTCGTCCTTGGCTTCGTGACATCTGGTGGAGGTGCTGGGTACGCACCCTTCATGCCCACTACAACCTCGAGAAGCCGCCAAGCCAGTCCAACAAGAGCCAGCCCCCGCCTGCAAGATTTACCACCCGAGTTCGGTTTGATGCCAGAAGGGCCCAAGAAAAAGAACGCTGCAACCAACACCATGGTGCAAGAAACAACATCGCCAATCGTCCTGCAGCAGCCCCGGGAACCGCCATCGTTCCGGGGAGCCCCCGCTGAAGACCCCGAAGAATGGTTGGAGAAGCTGGAGCGCGTCCGCATCTTCAACAGGTGGGATGACGAAGAAACTTTCCGGCATGTCTTCTTTTACTTAGAAGATGCTGCTCGAACTTGGTTCGAGAACCATGAAAGTTCTTTGACCGACTGGACTCACTTCAAAAGGGAGTTCCTGAAGACATTCACTACCGTTGTGAGAAAAGAGCGAGCTGCGCTTTTGCTTGAAACTCGGACACAACACCCCAACGAAGGGGTCGTGATCTTCGTTGAGGAGATGAAGCAATTATTTCGCCGCGCGGACCCCGAAATGACGGAAGAAAAGAAGTTACGCTTCTTGATGCGCGGTGTGAAGGAGGAGCTGTTTGCTGGACTTGTCCGCAACCCGCCCAAAACCATCGCTGAATTCGTGACCGAAGCTAGCACGATTGAGAAGGCTCTCGAAATGCGTGCTAAGCAGTATGACCGGAACTTTGTTGGCGCGGCCAGTGCGAACTACATCGACAACATGCGGGTTCCGGCTGATAGCATACGCGAGGCTATCCGCGAAATAGTGAGGGAGGAGCTGCGGAAACTGCTCCCGACGACGCCGCAACCACAAGTCGCTTCTCTTACCGACGTCATTAGAGAAGAAGTGCAGCAAGCGCTGGGAACTTCAACGACGCCAGTAGCACCTCGCGAGCCGCAAGCCATGACCTACGCTGCTGCTGTACATCGCCCTCGCCCACCTGCACCCTATCGTCACGAGGCTCCGTACCGTCGTCCCCTCTCGCCGGCCCGACCACCTGCGGCGCAACCCCCTGCCCCAAGGAAGACCGACGTGTGGCGAACGTCCGACAATCGTCCGCTGTGCTACCACTGCGGAGAGGCCGACCACGTCTACCGTCGCTGCCCCTACAGGAGGCTCGGTTTGCGAGGGTTCTCCGTCGACGCACCCCGCCCCCGAACTGGCCAGCACCCATCGGAGATCGAAGAGTACCTGTCCAACACCAGCCGTCGACCAGCCCGTTTCAACCGTTCGCCGTCACCCTACCCATACCAGTCGCCGAACCGCCGTAGCAATGCTGAGTTCTCACGTGGAAGGTCCCCCAGCCCACGCGGGGGAAACTAAAAGCAGCAACTTCTGGAGGTAAAGTTGCACGATCGCGGAAAAATGAAAACCCTCCAACGACGCAACGACTCGCGGAAGACAGTGACTCACAACATGCCCTCATCCCGACGACCCGACCCAGACCTGACGAGACTCCCGTACACGACGAGACGTCCGCTGAGAAGACGATGACAACGACGACGCACAGTGCCCGACCATCAACACGCACAAGCCGAGATGCGACGCCCCGACGCACCCGGAACTCGAGGAAGGCGGCATCCGACGTCAAGGTGTCCATCGACGGCTTTGACGTAGTCGCCCTCGTAGACACGGGAGCCGACTATTCGGTAATGAGCGGACCATTTGCGTCTAAACTGAAGAAAGTTATGACCAGATGGGACGGTCCACACATACGCACAGCAGGAGGCCACCTCGTGACGCCAAGTGGAATGTGCACATCGCGCGTCACCATAGACGGCACAACGTACCCTGCGGCGTTCGTCGTTCTGCCTAACTGCTCCCGCGACGTGATTCTCGGAATTGACTTTTTGACGGACAACGGCGCAATAATTGATCTGCAGACCAAGTCGATAACATTTTCCTCCGATCACTCCACGACGCCGCAACCGAACCCCGATCACCGTGCTGCTGTCAGGATCGCCGACGATCACATCACCCTGCTACCCCGCGCAAGCTTGATGATCGCCGTCTACTGTGAGGATGCTGCTTCTGACATCGACGCTATCGTAGAGAGTGATCGAAGGTTGCTTCTCGACCGCGGCGTCTCCGTCGCAAGAGGCATTGCGCACTTTAAGCAACGCCAATCTCACGTTTTGGTCACTAATTCCACCGAAGAGTACCAGCATTTAAACAAGGGAGCTGCAATTGCGTTCCTCGAAGAAACGCAAGAAGCAAGTGATGTGATCGCAGTCGCCGACTTTGAACGCACACCCGTAGAAACCTTCAAGCTCCCGCAGCCATTCGACGTGAATCCGGCGCTACCGCAAGAACAACGGAAAAAATTATTGGCTTTGCTGCGTCGCTACAGCGAATGTTTTTCGTCGAGCGCAAAACTACGTCAGACCCCTCTAGCGAAGCACCGAATAATAACCGAAGATGGAGCCCGACCTACCAGACAGTCACCGTACCGCGTCTCTTCACACGAACGGGAAGCCATCCGGACTCAAGTCGACGACATGCTGAGCGATGACATTATACAGCCATCGAAAAGCCCCTGGGCTGCGCCCGTCGTACTCGTAAAGAAAAAAGACGGCACATTAAGGTTTTGCGTTGACTACCGGCGACTGAACAAAATCACGAAAAAGGACGTGTACCCCCTTCCCCGAATCGACGACGCCCTCGACCACCTCTGCCACGCGAAGTACTTCTCATCGATGGACCTGAAGACCGGCTACTGGCAAATCGAGGTGGACGAGAGAGACCGAGAGAAGACTGCATTTATAACCCCAGATGGCCTATACGAGTTCAAGGTGATGCCGTTTGGGCTGTGCACAACACCAGCGACGTTTCAAAGAGTCATGGACACTGTGCTAGCTGGCCTTAAGTGGCACACCTGCCTCGTATACCTCGACGACGTAGTGGTATTCGCCCGGACTTTCGACGAACACCTTGCAAGGTTGGAGTCTGTACTCGAGGCCATTCGTACGTCGGGGTTGACGCTAAAGCCTGAAAAGTGCCGTTTCGCATACGGGGAACTCAAGTTCTTGGGCCACGTCGTCAACGCCGCGGGAGTCCTACCTGACCCGGCAAAAACTTCAGCGATTGCGAACTTCCCAAGGCCGAAAGACAAGAAGGGCGTGCGAAGATTTCTCGGGCTGTGCGCATACTACCGGCGCTTCGTGGCAAACTTCGCACGCATTGCAGAGCCACTCACGCGCTTGACGAAAGATAGCACCCCTTTCAGCTGGGAAAACGACCAAGAAAAAGCATTCTGCGAGCTGCAAATACGCCTGCAAAGCCCGCCCGTGCTCGCTCATTTCGACGAAAATGCCGAAACGGAAATGCACACGGACGCCAGTGATATCGGCTTGGGTGCCGTCCTTGTCCAAAAGCAAAGCGGCTGCGAAAGGGTAATCGCCTATGCCAGCCGTGGTCTGTCGAAGGAGGAGAAAAACTATTCTGCCTCTGAGAAAGAGTGCCTGGCTATTATATGGGCGATTTCAAAATTTCGCCCATACGTGTATGGAAGGCCATTCAAGGTTGTAACAGACCACCATGCGCTGTGTTGGCTCGCCAATTTGAAGGACCCCTCTGGCCGTCTTGGGCGGTGGAGCTTGCGCCTGCAGGAGTTCGACGTTACCGTCGTTTATAAATCCGGCAGGAAACACTCCGACGCCGACTGCCTGTCCCGCGCCCCCGTCGACCCACCACAAGACTCTGATGAAGACAGCGCGTTCTTCGGTATCGTGACGGAGAGCGACCTAGCCGCCCAGCAGCGTGCCGACCCCGACTTACGCGTCATAATCGAGTACCTCGAGGGATGCAACGTTGCCGTTCCTAGGACCTTCAAACGCAGCTTACCAGCATTCAGCCTGAGAAACTCCGTCCTTGTGAAGAAGAATTTCTGCCCCGGAACAAGAGCGAATTACCTCCTCGTCATCCCCGCGGACCTTCGTGACGAAATTTTGGAAGCGTGCCACGACGACCCGTCTTCCGGACATCTGGGCACAGCCCGCACTATTGGAAAAATCAAGGCGAGGTACTACTGGCCCGGCCTTACCTCTGACGTCACCCACTACGTCCGGAGCTGCCGTGACTGCCAGCGACGAAAAACGCCGCCGACAAGACCCGCCGGACTTCTGCAACCGATCGCCGTCCCATCGAGACCATTTCAACAGATTGGAATGGACCTTTTAGGCCCGTTCCCTACGTCACGATCACAGAACAAGTGGATTGTCGTAGCGACAGACTACATGACGCGCTACGCAGAGACCGCCGCTCTTCCGAGGGGGACTGCACAAGAAGTGGCGAAGTTCTTTATAAGCCAAGTTGTGCTACGACATGGAGCCCCGGAAGTCCTAATCACAGACCGCGGAACGGCATTTACTGCAGAGCTGATGCAAGGAGTATTACGCTACAGCAACACGGATCACCGAAGAACGACCGCGTACCACCCCCAAACGAACGGACTAACAGAACGTCTGAACAAGACAATCGCAGATATGCTGTCAATGTACGTTGACGTTGAACATAAGACTTGGGATGAAGTTCTCCCGTATGTCACGTTTGCGTACAACACGGCTATCCAGGAGACGACGCAGCTGACGCCGTTCGAGCTTGTCTACTGTAGAAGGCCGACTACGATGCTCGACGCCATGCTTCCGCACGTAGAAGACCACGACCTCAACGCCGACGTCCACGGATATCTTCAACGTGCGGAGGAGGCCCGCCAGCTCGCTCGAGTTCGTATAACGGGCCAGCAGCTGGTGGATGCGGGCCGCTACAACCTCCGACGCCGAGACGCCGAGTACCAACCAGGGGATCGTGTGTGGGTTTGGACTCCCATCCGACGACGCGGACTCAGTGAGAAGCTCCTGCGACGGTATTTCGGACCCTACCAGATTCTACGACGTGTTGGCCAACTTACCTACGAAGTGATCCCCGATGGTGACTCCGGCACATCACGACGACGCACGCGGCCTGAAGTCGTCCACGTGGTTCGCTTAAAACCTTTCTACGCACGATGATGAACTTTTATTTTCATTTGTTCGGACTGTCGCTTATGTTAGCATCGGGTCGATGCACTCTTAGAGGGGGGGTAATGCCGCGAACCATACATTGGGTTTGTTTATTTGTGTTTTGCTTTTACCGCCCGGCTGTGCCGGTCTGTGTTATCTCTGCGCCAAGGAAAGCGCGTGTTCAATTCTTTCTTTCTGTGCCGCATGTGTTATCTGTTGTGATAGGGAGAGCATTCCGATCTAACGTGAACAGCCCAGAATAATCTTCTTGGGTCTACTATGTTCTCGATGCGAATCGACGTTTCGAGAACCACGCGCGCCAAAAGATAAAAAGCCTGCAGTGCGGACGCCGGGGCATTCGATTCTGCGACGCTCGCTGACGCAAGTCACTTTGTTGACCGCTGCTTCGCCGCCTCTGTATTCTTTTGAGTTGTTAGGGGAGCACAAGTTCGCTCCAATAAACTTGTTTCTCCTGCAAGACAACTGCGTCGTCCTTGGCTTCGTGACAATATTCACAGAAGAATTAGGGAAACTGAACAAAAAGCTACGGGTTCTAGTTACGTGAAAACAAAAAATTTAGCTACTCTGAAGCGTTGTAACCAGGAATGAAATAAGTAAACTACCTTATTTTTGCGGTTCTAAGACCCTCTACTCCAAGCACGCTCCCCTACTTTTGGAGAAAAAATTAGAAAAATGTTTTCATGCGCAATTAAGCACCCCCTTTTCTAAGCAACCATCGCAAGGTGGATTTCAGACACGTGTAAGCGGGCCCGAGTTAGCGTTGTGGCCAAGACATTTATGATGTTTTCAATGAAAAACCACTTCAACGGAGACAGAGAGAAAAAAAAAGTTTATTGGCAGAGCATTTACGCTGTTCATGTAGGAGTGGTTTCCTTTTCACAGGAATCCATGAGCTGTCTTGGCACCGGATGCCCCCTGTGTGAGCAGGAGCTGGTCCGAGAGGCAGGGGCTGCACAGCAGTGTCTCCCACTGCTCTTCAGGATTTCAAATGCGGGAAAGGGGTGGCGGGTGCATGCTTTTTCTGCACTCTAGGATGATATATCGTAGTGTACCGGGTGCTTGGCAGTATTTCCATTCTGCTGGATACAGGGTGGGAGATATCCGGTGAAGCCTAATTGGAGGCCGGAAGGTTTTGGTTTCTAGGAGTCTAAGTGTTGTTTTTTGAGATTTCGTGAGGTTTGTGTGAGGTAGCGGGAGAGTCCGTCGATTAAGCTTGTAGTATTGTATAATTTCGTGGTATGTTAAAAGAGGCACAGGTTTCTCCACATCCTCCGAGGCCTGGTCAGCAAGTTCTCGGTCTTTTTCGTGGGAAAATTTGTTGCCCTCCATGGAAGCATGTGCAGGCGTCCACAGAATCCTTATTTTTCTGTCAGAGAATTTGGTTGAGAACATGCGGTGCGTTTCTGGTGCCACCCAACCCGACCTGAAGCTCCTGCACGCTCCCTGGCAGCGGCCCAATCATTGTAGGACGACCTCGGGTTCTTTTCTCTACTTTTCGGAGTCTTTCGAAACTTGTCCCAATAGATGTTTCAGGCAGAACCTATATGGGCTTTCTAGGTGACGTCTTTGACGTTAAGTTTAATGATTTCGTGATCAGAACCAAGGGTGACTTTCGTGTTTGTCCAGAGAACAGATGACGATCTGCTGGGGTATACTGACAGCGGTGGCCCAAGCGGCACAACGGACTGAAATTGTACCAAGGGTGGCTCAGTATTCACTGAGTATTAACATAAGCCCTTGGTTCACTGTTCAGCTGCCGCCAAAGGTAATTGGATCATGGACTCAGAAATTTACAGGAATTTTTTCTACCGGAAACTGCCTGGCTGCATTGGTGTACGTTTACGGGAGTTTAAAGAGAAAAAGCCTCCTGTAAACCAAGCGCTTTCATATAAGCAGTAAGAAACATATTGTGGGATATTCACAAGTCCTTGTTCCAATTACTTACCGCGGCACCTGCACCTATTTTTTGTTTAATTTTCACAAATGAAACATTATTCCTTGCACCCCTTTCTTCGAGATAAGGTCGCAAAAAAAAGTGGCGGGGGGGGGGTGAATTTATGTTTTTCTAATCTAAGCAGCCCCCCAACGTTGAGCATCGCGACCGCGCAAACACCTACAATGCTACAATGCTTACACCTACAATGCTTACAATCCAGAAATTACGATATTTGCGTCCCTATGCCTTCATTTCATTGGAAAATTCCATCCCAAACGTTACAAAAAATTATCTGTGATAACGGGGATAACGGATAACGGTGATAACGGTGATAAGTAACAGTAACGGTTATAGTAAATCTCAATGTACCATTGCTATTCTAAAGCATTGCATGTAGCGATTTGCCTCCACGACTCCAGAATTTCCCAAAACCAGGCTTTTGGAAACGATGTTTCCTTTCGTGGTGAGTGCGGGAATTTTCTAATAAATTTCTTTTACGGTGTAATTGGCCCAGAAGTCTCACAAATAAAAAGTACGAATCCAAATTTACACACTCACTTCATTTCATGCTATGCAAATTGACCAGTAGTCAACAGTAGTCAGGTTTTGTGATACAGAAAATACATGCGTCGCGTCACTCGACCACTCTCTTTGTAATACTCTTTAAATTTATTTTTTCTACCAGATGCTCAACAAAAAAGTTCTAGTGATTTGTAAAGAACGCACTTAAATTGCACACTGCATCAAAAAGAGAACAAGGGCAAGCGAAATGTAATGAAAAAGCAGGCGCTCTAAAAGATAGAGAAGGCCAAATCGTGCTGGGTCTACCCGCCAGCGCCGATCCGACGTATTCTCGCCATCAGAAACACCACAGAGGTGGCGTTGGGAATGGGAGGCGTAGCAGCAGCGACCCCGGGCTCAAGGAAAAACATTAGCTCCGTCGTTCTGACGTTAATCCCATAATCCTCTTTGAACGCGGAACTCTCGGCGCCCTCATTGGTCGCTACGTCGATGGGTGCATGCATCTGGGTGGCGCCTGTGCAGGCCAGGAGGGAACGACGAAGAATTGGTTGGCCCAAAAGCATCGGTCCAGTAGTTTCTCCACTTTGGATTGCGCACTGCCGCAAGTGATGTCAATGAGTGAAATAAAGAGTGAACGATAAAATCGGAGGCCTGCTAGGGTAACCCGCCACAGAGCACTCCGTGTTATTTCCGATCAAGGAGCATGCAACGCTACGCCATGATAAAAGTTCGCCGAGTAAGGGATGAATTTGGATAAGATTAGGTAATCTGCATTTGTTTCCTAGACCACACTTGCATTTTGTTAAGGTTTACAGTGCAGCAATCCCAAATAATAAGCAGTGATTGTGATACCTAATCCTTGAGTGCAAATTATTAACCAGATGCAGAATTCAGAAATCAATTTCGGATTGTAAATCTGTCTCCATAGAACATCGTTTGTTACCATTCTTGTATCAATATACTACAAGCTTGACAAGCCCGCTTCTGCTGCCCTATAAATATATAACCCGATTTTCAACGTTTGCCGCTGCGATGTGTTGGGAAAAAATTATTAATTTTTTGTTAAGCAGCTGCACCGGATGTTCCGCTACCCATTACCGTGCGCCCTTACCTGCTTCACAGTTCACCCGTGTGCAATGAGGGCTCTCCGTTGTTGATTACTTGCATCTGTCATCACTCTTTGCGCGTACTCCGAATATATGCTCTGTTAAAAATCGCTTTCTCGCGCATGCGCGTGTGTTGCTCTTCGCTTGCCGGAGTTCGTTCCTGCTCCAGCAATATCGCCCTTAAGCCTTCCCTCGTGCGGGCAAATTTCATTCCTGGCAACGAAGAGCTTCCACCGGAGCCACACACATCACTTCCTGTGCGTTCCTGTTTCAAGGTACGCGTTATGAAATCAAGTGGTACTGAGAGAGACACGAGATTTGTCACGCATTCTCAGTCCGATTTAAAGCAATGCCAGCCCATGCAAGCGAAAGTAAGGGAAGTGATTCCAACGGCTAACTCATGCGTGCCGGTTAGGGCTAGAGCAGGCTCACTTTGTCGCTCAATTATGTTCCTTTGTAGTAAACCTTGTTTTTATTCTTGGCACTACTACAGCCAGTGCCGTTATTTCGGTACAGCGGTGCGGAGTAGGACCAATTAGCAACATGAGACAGTTGCCTCCCTTTTTTCCGGAAGCCGTACGGAAGTGTGCAGCCCAAAGCGGGAGCGGATGGTGCGGACGGGTTGAAAGGACGGCAGCAAAGCTCATTGGAGCGTACGCATTTTTTATGGAGGGGTGGGAATGGTGGTGAGGGGGGACATGGCGGGAATGACCCGTTTCTACAATAGCGACGCTAACATTCGCCCGTCATGAAGACGCCAATTCTAATCTGCTTTGGTGATAATGCGCAAGGACTATTTGTCTTCCTGAAGCGCATTTGTGCACTAGATTCTCGGCGGAACTTCCAGAAAGAGATTGGTGGGTAAGAGAAGGGGGGAGGATAATGCAAAGGTGAGTGTCCGTTTTTTACAACAAGAAGGTAAATAAGAAGGGGACAGAGGAACATGTGTTAAAATAGAAAAACCATTTCAACCACCGCCTGCAAACTAACAAAAGCAGAGGGCCCCCCGAACTCTGATAGGGTCAACCTGGGAGTAATTATAAGATAAGAAGCCACTAACTCCCTCTCCCCATTTCCTCCACATCGGCCAAAAATAGAACCGCGAGACGACTTTTCCTAGCACGAGAAGGTCAGTGCTACCACTTTTCCTAGTACGGGATCACCTAGAACGAGATGCCCTCTTTGACCAGTATCCCTATGACCAGTTTTCCTAGGACGAGTTGGCTGCGACGAGTGGGCCGCTTCCCGAAATTCGCACCATCACCGTGTTGAATCCATTATATTGTGGAATTATTTTGCCAAGGCCACCGGAAAAATAAGTCTTTTCTGGGGCTTTGAAAGCGTTTAGTTGAAGCAACCTACCACAAAGGCGCGCTTGCATGTCTCGCATATTCTCTACACCGGTCGCAACACCTATCGAGAAAAATAACTCGCTTATGTCTCTTCCATTACACATTTTCAAGCGCGGCCTTCGGCAATAGTTGAAAGAAAAATTAGGGACCTTTTTTGTGCCTTCTGAACAGCTCCATATTTAACCAACAAACAAGAAGACACAAAAGTCTTTATGTTATAAAGCAATCGCGAAGCTCAAAGTTATTGTTCACGTTCATGCCTACATTTTGCTTACTGCGTAATTGATTTTATTGAGTGGTGTTTTGAAGTACCCTAACTTTGCTTCCTACCAACATTGCGATAAAATTGCAGATTTGTTCCTGGACTTTCCGTTTAAGCTTTGCAGAACCTGTTGTAAACCTAAACAAACCTTGCGGCACGTATGAAGGCCAACCTGGCCTGCGCACGGCGAGCTAGAAAACAGGGGTAAATAATGTTCATTTCCTCTGTCGAATGTTCATGTCTACTGCGAGACAAGCTCTCTAACGGTAGGTGTTTAATAACAAACCAGATAAATCTCTGTAGCATTAGCGTAAATTCTCGAGCGGGGTCATCTGTATAATTCCTAGCCATCGGACTAAATCACGCTCCTGTCACTTCTTCAACTCCCTTTGTTGCTCCTTTATATTGACA